>NW_025767188.1:457500-838098 GCF_003918875.1 Haliotis rubra
TCTGCACACACACTATTGGCATATATAGACCCAACACAGAAATCGCAATATTAGATACCCGTAATGGTGGCCAGATCTGTTGCATGATTTATGATACACTGCTGGGTTTGGGAACATATTTTCCTACGCATTTTCAAAGCGATATTGGACCAAGTCGAGTGTCCCTCGGTGACATTGGTTCAATACAAGTCACACAAACACGCCACAGATGGGTACTTTAGCAAGTTGAATAACACAAGGGCTCTTTGAGTGACTACTCCTACACCTACTATAAGAGTAGCAACATGTTAACACATTTTCATTGTCCATATCACTGCCCATATTAAGTGGTATACTAGTGTACACGTGTTACGTTATAATTTATCACGTTGTGACTCCCATGGGGATTGTTTAGTTAAACATTTCGTGACAAAAATAGATACAGAGACTGAGAGTGAGCGTTTATTTCGTATAATGGCCTCATGGCCCAGAGTACAAAAAATACATAACTGTTTGTTTGTGCGCATGCAATGCATATACATACAGGTAGGTTTCTCTTCTGGTAGATTGCTAGGCTTTTGATAGCATTCATATATTTTGTGCATAACAACTGGTTCAACTTAAATACAGATGGGTTTATATGATAATAACCAGGAATATAGAAGCCCTCTTCTCCGGGTTTTCCAGAGACCCAGCTACAATTCTGATGATTGGGCTCGACGCTGTCGGTATGTTAATGAATATTTATTACAGTTACTTTTTTGCACAACTTCCAATTGAAACAAATAAGATATTTCATTCCAATTTATTTTACATCATAAATAAGTTTGATATTTCCATCATGAATGACGTATCACTTTTTATCATAACGTGTTATTGTTATTGATATGTAGATCTATATGATATTTCTTTTAAGTTTGGAATAGTAAATTTCGAAACTTTACGTAATAAAATAAATAAAGATTAGTGTATGTTAACATTTTGGCATGTTATTATATATAGTTATATTTTGTTATTTGATTGTGATAATATCTGAAAAATATTACTGAATCTTATATTTATACAGTGAGTGGATTCTTTTTTCTTTCCTTTTTCTTGGGGGTGGGGGGTGGGGGCTTGACTAATATTTCAAATAATAAAATACCTTATTTGTCGGTTCATTAAATTATCATCAATGAACATATTTTCATATTCATTTGCGATTACTCCCCCTCAAGACGAAGTATGAATAGCATATGGTTATGTGAACCCACGGCTCATTGGTGATCACCTCCATGAGAGCTCGGGAGCATTTGTGTACAGATGTATCGATGGTGTAACTCCACGTCGAGCCCTATGTATAGATTACAAATAACATATGTCGCTAGACTGTGTTCAGAATGGTGTCAAGACAGCTGATGCATGGCAGTTGCTAGCCTTGTAGCCTTGTGGAAGAACAACATCCTGAAATCAGAAGGAAGAGCCTTCTGTGTTGACCCAGAGTCACCAGGACAAAGACTGCAACCATTATTTAACTCATCCTGTTGTCCTGTACGACAGGCGATCGTTTCCACGACAGAAGTGATTGACTTCCTCTGCGAGGGTTACATTGCGAACACTGTTTCAATGTAGCTTTTTCGTATATATCTCGAGCTCTTAGCATTTACTAGTTGTAGTGTAGCCTCACGACTAGTGGTAGCGTAGCCCTCACGGCTAGTGGTAGTGTAGCCTCACGACTAGTGGTATTGTAGCCTCATGACTGACTAGTGGTAGTGAAGCCTCAAGACTAGTGGTAGTGTAGCCTCATGACTAGTGATAGTGTAGCCTCATGACTAGTGATAGTGTAGCCTCACGACTAGTGATAGTGTAGCCTCATGACTAGTGATAGTGTAGCCTCATGACTAGTGATAGTGTAGCCTCACGACTAGTGGTAGTGTAGCCTAACGACTAGTGGTAGTGTAGCCTTACGACTAGTGGTAGTGTAACCTCCCGACTAGTGGTAGTGTAGCCTAACGGCTAGTGGTAGTGTAGCCTCACGACTAGTGGTAGTGTAGCCTAACGACTAGTGGTAGTGTAGCGTAACGGCTAGTGGTAGTGTAGCCTTACGACTAGTGGTAGTGTAACCTCCCGACTAGTGGTAGTGTAGCCTAACGGCTAGTGGTAGTGTAGCCTCACGACTAGTGGTAGTGTAGCCTAACGACTAGTGGTAGTGTAGCGTAACGGCTAGTGGTAGTGTAGCCTTACGACTAGTGGTAGTGTAGCCTAAGAACTAGTGGTAGTGCAGCCTTACGGCTAGTGGTAGTGTAGTCTCACCATATATATGTATTTACTACATGTGTCATCCAGGAATTGTATCTACTTGTTGGAAACTTGTAATTATTAGTAAATATTGCGACAGTTTAATTCATGCGTATTTCTGCATTGTGCTGTTTACGCTTTGATGAGAAATGTTGACACGTCTATTTGTGATCCACGAGTGAGTGAGCGAGTGAGTGAGTTTAGTTTTACGCCGCACCCAGCAATATTGCAGCTATTTGGCGGCGTTCTGCAAAATAATCGGATCTGGACCAGACAATCCGGGGATCAACAGCATGAACATCAATCTACGCAATTGGGATACGATGACATGTGTCAACCAAGTCAGCAAGCCTGACCACCCGATCCCGTTAGTCGCCTAACGAAAAGCATAGGTTACTGAAGATCAATTCTAACCCTGATCTTCACGGTGTTATCCACGAACTGCCATGAATCACGGAAGGAGGTCACAGAGGACATACAATGAAAGCAAAACGCCAGTAAGACCTAATGACCACGATCTATAGGCCGTGAGGAAAAACAGACTGGTATACGAACAATGATTTATGCTTTTTGTTTTTGATACCTTTGTGTGATACATTAACAATAAATAAATAAACAGTGACATGGAAGACACGCCATGGTGGGTTTGAGAGGACAGTGCAGATGTAGAGCAGGTAGACAACAGATGTAGAGCAGGTAGACTACTGATGTAGAGCAGGTAGACTACAGATGTAGAGCAGGTAGACTACAGATGTAGAGCAGTTAGACTACACATGTAGAGCAGGTAGACTACAGATGTAGAGCAGGTAGACCACAGATGTAGAGCAGGTAGACTACAGATGTAGAGGAGGTAGACTACAGATGTAGAGCAGGTAGACTACAGATGTAGAGGAGGTTGACCACAGATGTAGAGGAGGTAAACTACAGATGTAGAGCAGGTAGACTACATATGTAGAGAAGGTAGACTACAGATGTAGAGCAGGTAGACTACAGATGTAGAGCAGGTAGACTACAGATGTAGAGGAGGTAGACTACAGATGTAGAGCAGGTAGACTACAGATGTAGAGGAGGTAGACTACAGATGTAGAGCAGGTAAACTACAGATGTAGAGCAGGTAGACTACAGATGTAGAGCAGGTAGACTACAGATGTAGAGCAGGTAGACTACAGATGTAGAGGAGGTAGACCACAGATGTAGAGGAGGTAGACTACAGATGTAGAGCAGGTAGACTACAGATGTAGAGGAGGTTGACCACAGATGTAGAGCAGGTAGACTACAGATGTAGAGCAGGTAGACTACAGATGTAGAGGAGGTAGACCACAGATGTAGAGCAGGTACACTACAGATGTAGAGCAGGTAGACTACAGATGTAGAGGAGGTAGACTACAGATGTAGAGCAGGTAGACTACAGATGTAGAGCAGGTAGACTACAGATGTAGAGCAGGTAGACTACAGATGTAGAGCAGGTAGACTACAGATGTAGAGCAGGTAGACTACAGATGTAGAGGAGGTAGACCACAGATGTAGAGGAGGTAGACTACAGATGTAGAGCAGGTAGACTACAGATGTAGAGCAGGTAGACTACAGATGTAGAGGAGGTAGACTACAGATGTAGAGGAGGTAGACCACAGATGTAGAGCAGGTAGACTACAGATGTAGAGCAGGTAGACTACAGATGTAAGAGAGGAGGTAGACTACAGATGTAGAGCAGGTAGACTACAGATGTAGAGGAGGTAGACTACAGATGTAGAGCAGGTAGACTACAGATGTAGAGCAGGTAGACTACAGATGTAGAGCAGGTAGACTACAGATGTAGAGCAGGTAGACTACAGATGTAGAGCAGGTAGACTACAGATGTAGAGGAGGTAGACTACAGATGTAGAGCAGGTAGACTACAGATGTAGAGGAGGTAGACTACAGATGTAGAGCAGGTAGACTACAGATGTAGAGGAGGTAGACCACAGATGTAGAGGAGGTAGACTACAGATGTTTCTGGGATATCTCCACATGGGAGAGTTGTGTGTACGATCCAATGACATACGTCTGAGCTGCTTTCTGTTCAACGTGATCAACACCTGTTACTGAATTGACTTGACATTATTGTGTGGTGGAAGGGAGATCACTCGTGATGAGGTATATTTATAGAGCAATAACAGCGTACGCCTGAATAGTGTATCACCACTTGAGCTGTTCCCGAACTTCCCGTGTGTTGTAAACAGACATACGAGGGGCCCATTGAATAGCGATGTTCGAGTAGCAGTACGAGTACTGAGTCCCATGTGGTACTGTCAATCGCTCTTCAATGTGCTTCCCCGGGTGGCCCTAGAGGACCAAACACTTTATGAATACTCTGTACTCAAGCTTATCCATTTCTGCAGTTTCCATAGGGGTACATGTGATGTCACGTAAACTAGGGACATGTGCATCTCAACATTACGTTTATGTGAATGATAGAAACCTTTCTTCAGTATCATAAAGTTATTTTTATCATGCACATAACAGAAGCATTTCAGGCTCAAAACGTTTTGAAAGCCCATCGTAAACAGTGTACACGGCCGCTTGATAGTCAACGCAGCACTCAGTTTCCCAGCCACGTGTTTGTGGCAGCGACCTACTTTGTATATCTGAGTATTATGATCACTTTGCGCCAGGTAGCTTTTAAGTATTGTTAATAATCGTTAATTCTCTATCTTTATTTCAGCCTCCAACAGGCGCTGACATATGCAATGTAAATATATATTATAATATATTGCTGTTTCCCCTCACTCAGAGACCATATAATATCTATTATATGGTCTCTGGCTCACTATAGTAGCTGAAATGAAATAGTTCATAATTCATGTACTTTTGATAAGTTTCTTGATATTTCAGCTCATATCAGCGCTGAAACAGTTCATGTACTCAATCGCTTAGTTTTAATAATACAATCAATAGTTTCTACTCAACCATGACCATACGTTACGATTGGTCCATTCAAACCTGCATGCTTTTTCTATGTCTGAACAACTCGCACCCTTACACGTCATATCGTCACCAGACACGACTGACAAAACTTGTGTGACAGGTTAGTAAACTAACTATCTTCAATGTGTAATCTTAAACACACAACATATATTAAATAAGGGTAATTATGCCGTCAGTGTAGTTAGCGTGTGTTGTAAGCGACAGGCGGGTAGACGCAAAGTTTCTGTTTTAATGTGTATCATATCTTCCCTGTTAAACGTAAATAACATTAAATAACTATAAAGCGAAGCATTGTGAGAATGCTTTGTGTAGGAATGTTGTCTCATTGTTGTTATCGCAGTTTGCACAAGGTGAGGTGAGGTGAGGTGAGGTGAGGTGAGGTGAGGTGAGGTGAGGTGAGGTGAGGTGAGGTGAGTTGAGGTGAGTTGAGGTGAAATTGGGCTTAACGTCGTCCTTGAGAATATATCGCTCATATGACGACGTTCACTCGTACATCGGGTAACATTGTATTGGCCATCCGATGAAGACGTGCATGCATAAGTAAATGTATGTGTGGCTGCTTGTACTAGCCCAGACTTAAGCTGGTTTTATAGTGCTAGCCCACTGAGATACCATGCCGCAGTGAAGCCTTAATACCCGACTCAGACACATTATACTGACTCCAAGCCGACCAGTCCTTGTACCAATTAATGATGAGCGACAGGCTGGGACCAACAAGTACCATATTTTAACGTCTTTTGGTATGACGCGGTCGGGGATCGAACCCGCGACCTTCCACTCTCGGGGCGGACGCTCAACCACCACACCACGGAGGCGGTCTCTAAACACAATGTAGTGATCGGTGCTACCGCTCTCGTACATCTGGTAACATTGGATTGGCCATCCGATGCTGCTCGTATGTTTCCGAGTGTGATCGAGGCACGTGATCAACTTACCAGCCAAATCTGACAGATGACAATTAGGAGATCAAGACAAGACACTGACGACTACGGACACGAATACTTCGCAGAACCCTATAAAGTTGATCTCCCCACTCATCATCGCTTACGAAGCAAGGTAAGCGCCTTTCCCTATCACCCGGCTTTCACAACAACAAATAATGGCAAAGTATCTCAATCGAAGGTTTTATAGAGTATCAAATATATCTTTCCATGCTTATCATTATGTCGATATGGAGAGTTTACACTGAATTGGTTTGGTTTTGATCACAACCTATCTTATTTCCAGCACACATTATTCCATCGTCTGCTATGGCAGCCCAGGCATAAACACGGGCCCCTGTGCCATACATAGGGTATGTAATGTGCCGGACAATACTGTTTATAACATGTATATATATCATTCTAACATAAAGAATCATCCTTCTGTTATATTGCAGATAATATTTCACACAAAAAATATAATAACTATGATATGCAATTGATATGAATTCACAAAAGTACCTATGTTGTGATTTTTATTAGGCTTTATTGGCCAACTTTCAAAATCTTTGTTTGGCACTGCAACATCTAAGGATGTCAACATCCTAGCCAAACACATCAATGCACTAACCAAGCACGAATCACTGTTAGGCAATGTATTAACAGAGCATGAACACAAATTGACCTCGATAATGGCAAATGAAGATGCTCGATTTTCAAATGCTCTTAAAGGCATAAAATCAACCATGAGGCAATAAAATATGCTACAGCAAGCATTAAAGCTTCATACAGCAATCTTCAAAATGCATAATATATGTATCCTTATCATCAGTCTTGCTTCACCAAATTGAGCAAGCTGCCCTTATTGAGCATAAATTGCAGGAGTTTAAACTAGGAACCTTAGATCTGCTAAAAGGCAAACTTTCACCACTGTTAATTTCCCTGCAATCATTAGCAAAACTATCAATCACATTCAACATCTTCTTAAAAGTAAATATAATGGTTTCAAATTATTTACAAACTGATCTACAGTTTCATTACAATAATGTTTAGTTCTTGTATGCCAGGACAAAATTAAATAAAACTATACGTAACTGTCAAATTTCCATTGGCACCATCTGATGTTTCCTTTAAACTGTACAAAATCATTTAGTTGTCAGTTCCTGTAAATGAGTCTACTAGCCATTCTCTACACAACTACTTAATCTGCAACCTTTTCTTGCAACTTCTCTTAACCAGCAATATGTCACAACTCTTAATTTGGACCAGGTTTCTCAATGTTATGGCACTTCTACCTTACACTGTCCATTTAGGCTAACCCTAGCCACCAGAACACAAACGTCCTGTGAAATAATATTATACCGTAATAGCAAAGCGGAAGTCAAAGCACAGTGTAATTTTAGGTTCCTCCTTGACATGGTTAGGCACAACAGCCTCCTACAAAAGCTAAAAAAAAATCCCATACACGGCAGAATTCTAAATTTCATTCACTCCTTCCTAAACAATAGACTCATAATCCTCAAATCTCACAACACCCTTTTGGACCCCCATCCCCTAGAAAATGGTACACACACACACACACACACACACACACACACACACACACACACACACACACACACACACAGAGAGAGACACACACAGAGACAGACAGACACACACACACACAGACACACACACACAGACAGACAGACAGACACACACACAGACAGACAGACACACACACACACCAGTGCAGCATATTATCTCCAACACTTTTTACCTTCATGATTAATGATATATTCCCAGAAAAATGGCCGGAAATTTCCAAAGCTAAAATTCGCAGACGATATCTCCTTCTGGACCTCTTCCACCTCTATTAAACAAGTCTCTATTAAATGTCAAAGAATGCTTAACTACATTCAAAATTGGGCCCAACTCCATCCTTTCCTTTCCCTCCACCTTTCATTTTCCATTTCCTTTCCCTCTCCTTCAGTCCCTCCCTCCCCCCCACCTCCATTCCTTCCTTCCGTGTCCCTCCACTCCTTCTACCCCTCAGGCCACTAATCTTTCCTTCCTCCACCCCACTGGGCTTCTGGGGCCACAATCCACTAAACTCATCCTTTCATCCCTCCATCCTTTCTTTCACTTTCCTTTTCTTTCCTCTTTTCTTTCTTCTTTGTTCCATTCCTCCTTTCCTTCATTTTGTCTCACACACCTCCATTCCTTCCACCTTTCTTCAGTCCTCCTGTTCCTTCCATTTGTGGTCCTCCATTCCTTCCTTTCTTTGTCCTCCATTCTGGTCTCCTCCATTCCTCCATTCCTGTGTGGTCTCTGTTCCACCTCCATTCCTCCATATTTTCTTCGGTCCTCCATTGTGTGGTCCTCCATTCCTCCACTGTGGTCTCTCCGTTGTGTGGTCTCTGTCCGTTCCTGTGATGTCTTCCTCCATTCTGTGTCTTCCACACATTCCTTCTTCCTTCTGTATACCTCCATTCCATTCCTCCTTTTCTTCCTTGGTCTCTGCCTCTGTGTGGTCCTGGGGCTGTGGTCCTCCATTTTATTTCTGGTCTCCACACTCCATTCCTCCTTTCTCCTGTGTGGTCTCCTCCGTGTGTGGTCATATTCACTCTTTCCTTGATGTCCACTCCATTCCTTCCTTGATGTTCCACCTCCATTCCTGTGTGTGCTGTGGTCTCCATTCACTCCACCTTCCTTGGTCTCTGTTCTGTGTGTGGTCCATGTTCCATTTTCCTCCTGGTCCTCCATTTTCTGTGTGTCCATTTTTGTGTTGTTCTCCATTCTGTTCCACACCTGTGGTCCTCCATTGTGGTCTCTGTACACCTCCATTCCTTCTTCGTGATGTCTCCTCCATTCTGGTCTCCTTCCATTTTCTACACTCTGTTCCTTGTCCATTCCTGTGGTCTCTTCCTCCATTGTGGTCCTCCATTCTGTGTCTCTGTATACATTCTACACTCCTTCTTCTGGTCTCTATTTTCTGGTCCTCCATTGTCTCTGTTCCTCCATTTTAAAGCTACACTCCTTTTCTTCCTTGTCTCCTCCATTCTTCCTTTCTTTGATTCTCCTTCCCATTGGCCACTGCCTCCTTCGTGATTATGGCTACACCTCCATTCCACTCACAACAGCTAAGGCAGATGCTCTGGCCACCTCCCATTTCCTCCACAACAGCTAGGCGATTGTGCCTCCCATTACAGGGCTGCTGCACTCACAACAGCTAGGCGATTATACAAGCCACACGCCTCCCATTTACAAGCTGCTGCACTCACAACAGCTAGGCGATTATGCCATGCCTCCATTTACAAGGCACGCTGCACTCCACAACAACTAGGAAGCAGGTTGCAAGCCACACACCTCCCATTTACAAGGCTACACCCACAACAGCTAGGCAGATTAGTACAGGCTTGCCTCCGTTACAAGGCTACGCTCCGCAACAGCTAGGCAGGTTGCAGCCACACACCTCCCATTTACCACAGAGGCTGCTGCACTCCGCGGCAATGGGCGGATCTGCAACGTACGCCTCATTTGCAAGGCTGCTCCGCAACGAATGGAGCGATTACTACACCTCCCATTATGTTACACTCACAACAACTAAACGATTTGCAACACACACCTCCCATTACAAGCTGCTACACTCACAACAACTAAAACGATCTTCGACATACACCTCTCATTACAAGCTGCACTCATACAACAACTAAACGATTTACAACATACACCTCTCATTACAAGCTACATTCACGACAACTAAACGATTTACAACATACACCTCATTTACAAGCTACACTCACAACAACTAAACGATTTACAACATACACCTCTAGTACAAGCTACACTCACAACAACTAAACGATATACAACATACACCTCCTTACAAGCCACACTCTTACAAGCTACACCCTCTCATTCACGACAACAACTAAACGATATACAACATACACCTCTCATTACAAGCTGCCATTCACGACAACTAAACGATATACAACATACACCTCTCATTACAAACTACATTTCACGACAACTAAAACGATATACAACATACACCTCTCATTACAAGCTACATTCACGACAAAACCCTACCCATCACAGACACCAACCTAGATAACATCCCTCCATCAGCTAACAAAAAGACACCAACAAATCCACCATAATAAACATCACAAACAACTACATCAACAACAGCTACCCCACCCACACTCATATAAACACAGATGCCTCAATCAACCAAAACAAAACCACTGGTATAGGCATTCATGTCCAACAAAAAAACCCTATAACAACTAACCTCCACTATACAAACCACACCACAATAAATACTGCAGAACTCACAGCTACTCTCACTGCACTGCACTTAATCCCCACTCTCCTCCCCCAAACTAACTTCCTCATTCTCTCCGACTCACTCAACTCCATTAGGCAAATACAAAGCAAGCACTCCAAATCTCGTCCAGACCTTATCCACAATATAATTATCCAAACCGACTCACTTAAATGATCAGACCAAAATATAACATTTACCTGGATTCCCAGCCATTCAAACATACCTGGAAATGACGCAGCTGATACAGCAGCCAAACTAGCAACAACCCACACATCACCAAATATACCTGGAAATGACACAGCTGATACAGCAGCCAAACTAGCAACAACCCACACATCACCAAATATAAACTTTCACACATCCAAGACAGAAATTAAGCAACTCATCAAATCAAACATACTACATACCAACTTCCATCACAACATCAACACAAACAAATCAACATGGGTCACACCAATAATAAAATCACCATTAAGCAAAATCCCTGTATGCTCTAACATTAAAAACATTGACACGGCTATAAACGACTCATCACAGGCATCACACAACCTAAACCACACACTTTATAAACAAAATAGACATACAGATGGCTATGTGTACACACTGCAATACTCAAGACGACATAAACCAAATGCTCATCCACTGCAAACTACAACACGCAAATATCAAGCAACTACACGACAGCATTCCCCCTAAATATCACAACAACAGGTTATACTACACTAAATGAGAATCGCTTGCTCACTGAGCGAGATGCGTATGTAAACAAATGAAGAGATAAAGACATGTGACAGCTGTGATTGGATGAAATAGTGTAAGATGTTTATGTTTTTAAAAGCATATCCAACCAGTAATTAAAACTGACCACAATTTTAAGTATTCAGTGCTGTGATTTCCATCACCATGACTTATGCTTATTGTGTGTACAGATATTTTCCAGTAGGTGACATTTGGTGCGGATCTGGGGTTGATGTGTTCCGCTTCCTGTGCTCGCAAAACGAGGCCGGACAAGTTGGCCAGATAGTGTGTTTTTATGGTAGTTTAAAGGCCAGAGTGTACCCATGTGCACATGGAATGGCTGTTGATAGCCTGGATTATTTTTAAAAAATATAAGGCTACTATAGAAGTCTATGGGGAAAACATTTGGTGTTGTGTAACCTGTAGGGTTCGAGCACTTTTCAGTAATTCATACTTTACATGATTTCCTGTGTTTATTTCACCATGGAAACATGTTAGCATTAATGTAGAGGCAAATTTAAAGGTACTGGGAGTAAAGATAGGGCTGTTTTGAGTGGAATAGATTGTTTTAGTGTCCAGAATATGAACGTTGCTTCGTTTTGTGGTCGAACAGTGGAAAAGACCCTCACGGTGAGTCTTACCATCAAGTAGTGGTTCCCTGGCTTCTAAATTTGTTGGAACTGATGAATTTGACAACAAATTAGGTTAAAATCACCACTGCCACAACAATGTGAGTGTCTAAGATCATCTCCTGAGGGTCAATTTGAAGTCAAATGATAAGAATATCATGAAATTTGTTCACTGCTGACAGCAGAACATGTCACAAACCCTTGTTTTAAATGCAAACAGTGTAGCATATGATCAATTCTTTCTGCCTGTCCCCTTTGAATATGCAACGACCTAATTTTCTTTTCCTTTTTTAAAAATATACCCCTTTTTTCACCCATAGGACTTTCAAAATGAATTTCTGTTTTATTAACAACTGTCTCATTGCTGTTATAGATTTTATGATTTGACATTTAATGTGATCTCAACACTATTTTCAGCTTGTAGAATGCCTGTTGGTGAATGGGGAGGTGT
Organism: Haliotis rubra; assembly: GCF_003918875.1. Classification (NCBI taxonomy): domain Eukaryota; kingdom Metazoa; phylum Mollusca; class Gastropoda; order Lepetellida; family Haliotidae; genus Haliotis; species Haliotis rubra. The sequence continues at coordinate 469,777 of NW_025767188.1, forward strand.
ATCTTCACAAATACAGCAGAAAAGAAGCCTTCACATCCAATGTGGTATTTCGACAAGCCGGCCGAAGTCTGTTGTTGGCAGTGTCTAATCAAGCATACTCCCTTTGCTTCGATATGCTTCACCGCCTTGTAGAAGTTGCAGTACTTGGACATGTAGGTACATATAGTACATTTAAGTGTCCCAGTCCAGTTAAGGCACCAAAATGTCTCACTACCAAATTCCATCACTCGGTCATCCTCATACATCAGAAATTTCTTACAGTGTCCCCTTAATGCCTCAGTGTGTAGTATTTCAGCTTCCCAGACATGAAATAAGGGCTGTACATCAATCCCAGAAGCTGCTTAGATGTAAATAATAACAACTCACCCTTGTGGAATGTAATATTATGGGTCTGAATTCACATTTTATTGACATGAGAGTGTTCGATATCTTAAAATTATCTCCCCTGTTTACCCAAATACATTGTGTCTTTCTCTAACCCAGTAACCCATAAATTACTGCAGAGAAGCTCTGTTTTTAGCTGATATTGTCAAATACTGTTAATTGTAATTAAAATATTCAGTTTAGGGCAGGGTAACCAATAAATTTCCAAAGTTATGTGGATTTTTTCACTTTGTTCCCTCTAAACTGGCTTATACATGACATTGGCAAGTGTAACAGCCTCAAAACAATACACAGTCAATAGTTTTGAATTTCTGGAAGTATTTCAAAGTCTTAGCTTGATGAATCAATAGATTCAAATGTAAGTTCTTATCATGCTGTGGTCTAAAAGTGATTTCATCTGTTGAAAGGGTCATTTGCCTTGATCGACTAACAGGCGGCAGGGTACTGTGGTCAGTGTTTCAGACCGCTAGGCATAATCCAACCCCTCACTTATTACATTCTGGCAAAGTTCATCATCCAGCCTTACATATGTCAGGATGTTAAAGCTGCTTAATGTTAAACCTGTCCAATTTCTGGCCTGAATTCAATGATTTTTGTCGTTCAAAATATAGTTTGGATTGATATGATCAAGGCAGTCCCAGTCATGCATGGAATTAACCCATGGCCCCCCTTTTTGTGAAATAAGAGTAAACTCCCATGGTATATGTATGATTTAAAAACTTTCTCTATTAATGCAGAAGTGCATTTTGTATAGCTTTGGTGAAATAGACTTGATATAACTCTTACAGCTCTGTCAGTGCAGCAAATCCATATATTCTTGTGCCATATAGATATGTTGGACAGGAAAAAGTATTGAAGCTTCATGCAGTTTTATATTTTTTCTGAGAAGTTGCATGTATATACAGTACATAAGTCACAGATTTGCCTAGGGCAAATGTTTCTAAATTTTCCTACAGGTTATACTACACTAAATGAGAATCGCTTGCTCACTGAGCGAGATGCGTATGTAAACAAATGAAGAGATAAAGACATGTGACAGCTGTGATTGGATGAAATAGTGTAAGATGTTTATGTTTTTTAAAAGCATATCCAACCAGTAATTAAAACTGACCACAATTTTAAGTATTCAGTGCTGTGATTTCCATCACCATGACTTATGCTTATTGTGTGTACAGATATTTTCCAGTAGGTGACATTTGGTGCGGATCTGGGGTTGATGTGTTCCGCTTCCTGTGCTCGCAAAACGAGCCGGACAAGTTGGCCAGATAGTGTGTTTTTATGGTAGTTTAAAGGCCAGAGTGTACCCATGTGCACATGGAATGGCTGTTGATAGCCTGGATTATTTTTTAAAAAATATAAGGCTACTATAGAAGTCTATGGGAAAACATTTGGTGTTGTGTAACCTGTTCAGACACGCCGCTCAAACTCAATTACCCATACTCTGCACACGGCACGCTACCCCTCCCCTCTCGCTAATGTAAACAACCTGACGCAAGCTCTCACTGACAAAGTCAAGGCCACTCAACACAGCCAGCTTACTCCCAGCGCTCGCCTCTCAGCTGCTGTCCCCTGCTACACTGCCTTCTACACTCCCACCTTAGGATTACTGCTTTAGATTTCGGTAACTTCAAATCATATATATTATTGTAGATCTTCAGCTACAGGCGTACGTTCATTTGTGTAGTTATTGTTCAATGTATTGCGAAATTGTTATAATGTTTAGGAAGGGTTGAACCCCGGAAACAGCTGTACACTTACACCTATGTCAAACTATTATGTATATTCAGGCTAAAAAGACCAGTGCTTGTATTAAAGGGAGTACGGTAGTGCGTAAATTGCACTACCGTAAAACATCTACGAAACATCTACGATACGTGTACTAGTTAATGTTTCATTATTTTAAGCTGATGTTACCAATAGGAATCTAATGTGATAGCGTGTTTATTTGTATCGTTGTGTGCCGTTCTCTGAACTTAAAAATATGTTCCTGTAAGGTTCTACCTGTACATAAAAATATAATGCCCAACATACGCTGATGTTTTGATAAGTATAGTGTAATATATATGAGTACAATATGTTCGTATCAGTTATCTGTAATACTGTACCTTGTATTTGATGTGTTCATATATATGTATACATATGATGGAATTGAAATATTTTATAAATGTAATGTTCAAAACATGTTGATGTTCTGCGAAGCTTAATAATTATGAAGATGAAAATAATATGTTCACGTCAGTCTAATGTAATACTGTATGATTGCTTTGATATGTTCATATATTGAATTGAATTGAAATGTTTTATTGAATTCACTCTGCATCTGAATAAACCTTGGAACGCTAGCAACTCTAATGTCATCATTATCCTGAATTCATATATTTTATTTTAAGGCCAAAATTACCGTGAGACAGCACTTTCTGAGTTCCTTTATGTTAACCTTCTAAGGTAAATATTGTATGCTATGCGGCGATTACCGCCGATATCATTTATGGCTTCGTTTAACTCATGTCATGAGTTATCGCCCCTGATCTTTGTAAATTTCAACCCCTCAGTGATCATTATATTTCTGTAATGTTTCAATGCACAGATAATATTGTCGGCGCTCATGCATTCAATCTGTATTAACACATATACTGTTAATGTACTGAATATAACAGACCCACAAAAGATAACGGTGTGACTTATTCCTGGGTCAGTGAGTGAGTCAGTGATTGTACTTATGCAGTCATCCAGGTATATCACAGGAGCCTGAAGATTGTAATCTTAACACTATCACAGCTATAAAACTGCAACAATAAAACTTGAATCGTGACCCTGCGCATTCAGAGCGATTTCAAAACACAATCACTCATTCGACATCACTCGTCCCTTTCCGTAACATGCAAACTGTCCCTGAATGACGAGTTGATCACGAATGAACCACGTCAACCCTGTACGGTATATCTCTTCCTGTGCTCCCTCCTGAGGAGGGTACGTAAGTCCCAAAACATTTCAAGTAAATTTAAGTCTAACAGGTTTTTAATCGTAGTATTTTTGTGATTTTAATGTATGGCTAAATCTCAGTATAAACGCCAATGGCTGAAGGGATGGTGTAAATCCAGCTAGGGTCCATGCAGGTAGCAAAGGTACTGTAAGTCCCCATGGTCCCTAGTATGGTGATCGACCTTCAGTTGTTGGCGATCTATAGCCTGTTTTTATGTTGTATTGTCCTAATAGTGCTATTAGTTTTAACCTTCCACACTAGTTTTAAATCTAATTGTGATATTCTAGTTGTTTTACTGTCCTTCAATGACAGGTTTTATAATATGCACATATTCCATTTCAATGTAAAATGTTCTCGTCACGATATGGCTGAAATATTGCCGATGTGACGTTAAATATTAACTCACTCACTCTCTCACTTCATGTGCTCAGTTTCCCTCTACACCGGTTACCTAGGGTCTATCTCGCCTGGTGCTCAGTTTCCCTCTACACCGGTTACCTAGGGTCTATCTCGCCTGGTGCTCAGTTTCCCTCTACACCGGTTACCTAGGGTCTATCTCGCCTGATGATCAGTTTCCCTCTACACCGGTTACCTGGCTGTCTCAGGTAAGTGTGTTGTCATAGGGGCTTCGTCTATTCCAGGTGTAACGCTACACACCTGTCCTACTGTTTACAGGTAACACTACAATGGTTCATCTAACTGTTAGGTCATCTCCAGGCACATTCTCAAATCAGGGCACCTAATATGCTGTAATATTTAGACTGAGCATGGTGTATGGAGTGTCTACTTTCATTACTTCCTTGATCGGCCTGTTGACTTCAATACTGATATCTGTCTCGATGTATGTGGATGTATGTATATAATGTGTGTGGGATGTGGGGGGTCAGGACATGATTAGACCCCCGTGGAAACAATACTTCCAGAACTGCAGCGGTAAGTTTCTTGCTATATCTCCCAAACTGTCCTCTTTTGGTTTATGACATGCATTTTGGTTGCTTGATACCGGCAGTGCTCTGTTTTAGATATACAAGAACACTGATCGAATCTTTTCTCATCTCAGGTCAAGGATAGGTGGATAGTCATATGAATAGCGCCTAGGTTTCGGAAGGTGGGTAGTCATATGAATAGCGCCTATGTATCGGAAAGGTGGGTAGTCATATGAATAGCTCCTATGTATCGGAAAGGTGGGTAGTCATATGAATAGTGCCTATGTATCGGAAAGGTAGGTAGTCATATGAATAGTTCCTATGTATCGGAAAGGTGGGAAGTCATATGAATAGCGCCTATGTATCGGAAAGGTGGGTAGTAATATGAATAGTGCCTAAGTATCGGAAAGGTAGGTAGTCATATGGATAGTGCCTATGTATCGGACAGGTGGGTAGTCATATGAATAGCACCTAGGTATCAGAAAGGTTGGTAGTCATATGAATAGCGCCTATGTATCGGAAAGGTGGGTAGTCTTATGAATAGTGCCTATGTATCGGAAAGGTAGGTTGTCATATGAATAGCGCCTATGTATCGGAAAGGTAGGTAGTCATATGAATAACACCTAAGTATCGGAAAGGTGGGTAGTCATATGAATAGCGCCTAGGTATCGGAAAGGTGGGTAGTCATATGAATAGTGCCTATGTATCGGAAAGGTAGGTTGTCATATGAATAGCGCCTATGTATCGGAAAGGTAGGTAGTCAAATGAGTGCTCATATGAATAGTGCCTAGGTATCGGAAAGATGGGTAGTCATATGAATAGTGCCTAGGTATCGGAAAGGTGGGTGGTCATATGAATAGTGCTTAGGTATCGGAAAGGTAGGTAGTCATATGAATAGTGCCTATGTATCGGAACGGTGGATAGTCATATGAATAGTGCCTATGTATCAGAAAAATGGATAGTCATATGAATAGCGCCTATGTATCGGAAAGGTGGGTAGTCATATGAATAGCGCCTAGGTATCGGAAAGGTGGGTAGTCATATGAATAGTGCCTAGGTATCGGAAAGGTGGGTAGTCATATGAATAGCGCCTAGGTTTCGGAAAGGTAGATAGTCGTATGAATAGTGCCTATGTATCGGAAAGGTTTGTAGTCATATGAATAGCGCCTATGTATCGGAAAGGTGGATAGTCATATTAATAGTGCATATGTATCGGAAAAATGGATAGTCATATGAATAGCGCTTATGCATCGGAAAGGTGGGTAGTCATATGAATAGCGCCTATGTATCAGAAAGGTGGATAGTCATATGAATAGCGCCTAGGTTTCGGAAAGGTAGGTAGTCATATGAATAGTGCCTAGGTATCGGAAAAATGGATAGTCATATGAATAGCGCCTATGTGTCGGAAAGGTGGGAAGTCATATGAATAGTGCCTATGTATCTGAAAGGTGGGTAGTCATATGAATAGTGCCTAGGTATCGGAAAGGTGGGTAGTCATATGAATAGTGCCTATATATCGGAAAGGTGGGTAGTCATATGAATAGTGCCTAAGTATCGGAAAGGTAGGTAGTCATATGGATAGTGCCTATGTATCGGAAAGTTGGATAGTCATATGAATAGTGCCTATGTATCGGAAAGATGGATAGTCATATGAATAGCGCCTATGTATAGGAAAGGTGGGTAGTCATATGAATAGCGCCTAGGTATCGGAAAGGTGGCCAGTCATATGAATAGCGCCTACGTATCAGAAAGGTGGGTACTCATATGAATAGCGCCTAGGTTTCGGAAAGGTAGGTAGTCATATGAATAGCGCCTATGTATCGGAAAGGTAGGTAGTCATATGAATAGTGCCTATGTATCGGAAAGGTGGGTAGTCATATGAATAGTGCCTATGTATCGGAAAGGTAGGTAGTCATATGAATAGTGCCTATGTATCGGAAAGGTAGGTAGTCATATGGATAGTGTCTATGTATCGGAAAGGTGGGTAGTCATATGAATAGCACCTATGTATCGGAAAGGTGGGTAGTCATATGAATAGTGCCTATGTATCGGAAAGGTTTGTAGTCATATGAATAGTGCCTAGATATCGAAAGGTGGGTAGTCATATGAATAGCACCTTTCTTTGCCCCGCGTTTGGGTTCGAATCTTAATGTCATGGAAACATGAATGCTTTTATGTCGAGAGGGCTTTCTCCACCATTTCACTTTGGCGTGAATTGTATCTTCTATATTGCAGGTATCCTGTACGTGGTTGACACTAACGACAGGGAGAGGTTTGTCGAGTCACGGGAGGAACTGAAGAACGTCATCGACAGCGACGAGATGAGATTTGTTCCTGTCGTCGTCCTGGCTAACAAGCAAGACTTGCCAGGTGGGGACATGGTCGACACAGAAAATGATGGTGTACGCCCTTGTATTTAAATTAGCAACATAAACAGTCTCAGGCTCAGGAATGTTCTAATGGCGTTCATTGTTGATCTGTGTAGTGTGATTTATGATAGTGATGCTGCTGAAGATGACGTAGTGATGCTGCTGCTGCTGCTGATAGCTATAATGGTAGTGATGATGATTATTATGGATTGTGATGATCAATCTCATTAGCAAATTCAAATTATATAGATGGCCATCCTACTAGGCACATGGCTGAAAGTATTTTATGATAATATTTCAAAATATTTTCGCCAGTTTATTTCCCAATTTTAAAAACAAACAACACACTTTGTACCTATCTTCAGCTGGCGTTGTGATGCATGAAGCCCTGAATAAGTCTTATAACCGTGATACGATGGCATCCGAGGGCGTTGGCAACAGCATTGTATGTCGACCCCATCTGCACCATTACAATGGCTCTTTCTCTCTCTTCAGCTGTTAATCGTGGCATATGTCTCGTACTTGTGTATCATATCATGCATTCTAGGCTCTCTTCATATCCTATAGAATCATTCTACATATGAAATGGATGCAAATACTGCTTGCATATTGCTGCGCTTTTGGCGATTGATATTGTTATGTGTAAACAGAGAATGGATAAATGTTACTTTGCAAGCAAAAAGATGACGGACCGGAAGTGGTACATCCAGGGGACATGCGCTACGACCGGGCAGGGTCTGTTTGAGGGTCTGGAGGAAATGTCCAGACTGGTGAAAGAATTCAAACAGAGCAGGAAGCGGTGAATCTTTCCAGACATAAATAACCACAAACTTGTATCTGTGATAATGTCCAGAAGCTCAGGGATGACCAACTGAAGGGTATCTGTGTTGAAACCTGAATGGACTGATGTGACCTCCCACAAATATATTTAATCACGTGTTAGTTTGTTCAATACATGATATGCAAGTTGAAATGCTGTCATATGATTTTGACAAGGTTTGTCAAGTCTGTATTGTGGCGAGGAAGCCAAAAGGAGGACCCCACTGTTGCGACACGTTGCCGTCAGAACAAAGACTCCCACCTCGATGTTACTGATTCAATCTTATGCCCAGTCCGTCTCCATGGTTACCGATGCTTACCGTTATGTCACGTGATGACTCGAGATCTGTAGCGCTATCAGTCTTTCGTTACTGTTATACGTATGTAGCAATTTGTTATATAATTCATCGTGTAAATACTCACATGTTTCCAACATTCCTTGGTTTGTCTTTTATCTGAACACGTTGTATGGTGTTCATGTTTTCAATACATGTGTGAACGTTCATGTTTTATTTACCTGTTGTTTTGTACTTAAACATGTAATTGTAATTGTTGTTGCAATACAAGTTTAAAAAAAAGTATTTTTTCACAAAGTTATTTGTCCATAACTGACATCAAGGTACAGAAACGGTACTTAACCACGGTGTGCAATGCTGAGCATCGATGCTCGGATGAACATTTCGGACAGTTGCGGCGTACAACAATATTTACTCGTTCCTCCTTTTGATCATCGGATCTTGCATCGTGAACTCATCAGTGGTGGACGTTAAAACGTTTTAAAATTAATATCACATTTATTATCTCATTACACCCAAAACTATCTATTTGATGAACATTTCCTTCCAGATTGTTTCCCATATCCGTTTAATACAAGTCCGACCGAGGTTCCTTTGATCGACTCATGGGTTCAATGCAGCAGTCGCTATTGTACGCATTCTTCCCGGCCCTGAAGAATTACTGCGTCTCCTTCTGTCATTTCAACAGAACGGGCGTTTCAAATTTTGTTATTTCCTTCCAAAGTAGCAAGCCCCTTGCCACTCAGGGCATATGTAATATAGCGACCATTCATATTGCATTAGGATACTTTTGACCTACAGGACTTGGATAGTTAAGATAGAAAAAAATCAAATGTTTAGAAGGTATAGTGACAGTTATCAAATGTGTAAGTATGCATTATAATTAGTCTTCGTTCATTTCATTACTTCTATTTCCTTGTCATGCTACAACACTTCATGTTATGGTTAGGCTAAAATGTAAAAAAACATAGCTGCTTTTAGATATTTTAATACATTTTGAGCATGAACGACTATTTGAACGCAGCTGATATTTCAAAAAGATGATTATAAAATCAGAAGAACCAATTGGTAAATTATAACAATCCTCCTGTGACTTTTCATCAAATGACGACGGCCTGTAAATAGCAGACACTGCAGTGATCGATATTGTGAGCACTGACCCACGCCGTCGGGTTACGATGACACGCTATGAACCAGTTCACCGAGCCTGACTACCGTTTGGTTGCCTGTTCAGTCAAACATACGTTGCTAGGGATTTAATCGAATCAGGGTTCCCCATGTAGGTGTCCTTACCCACACCACATTAGTTTTGTGTTTTGTCTTACCACTTACATATATATGGATCTCAAAAACCTACACATGATACCTTGACGTGTCCAAAGGCTATATGAATCTTCGTTGCATGTGTATTATGTCAAGAGACGTTGATAAGGTAAGCTGCGTGCTTTGACCAAAATCGCAAAACTTTGATCGAACTGATTAAGGGAAACACAACGTATACTCATAGACAGTTATGATACACACAATGTGACGTTTCCTGGAATAGTTCCACATGTTGGGAGATGGAGATTACTGAGAACAGTGAAGCAATTACATGTTGTAGAGAATCCAATTCCGATTGTGCACAACCTGAAACAAGTGATGATATGGCGCAACGAGCTATTGCAAGTGAATCCGGGTCACTGGGTCACCAGGCAGTTCCTATATGTGTTGATAATAAGACATCATCCTGGAAGACAAAACGTCGACATCCGTGACGACATAGGGTGTCAGTGTGTTGTCCTTGATGTACTGTTCAGTGACCTTCACACAACATGGAGTGAGATTTACAGTCATAGAGATGTCCCCGATCCACGCAATATTCGTTGACATTGGCTTGGCGTTTCTTCGACGTTGCCAAAGACGTCACGTCAACGTAATGGAGACTAATCTGAACCCCTGAAGCCGATGATGCACCAGTTTAGTTATGTGTACGGTACTACAGGGAACTGTTACGCCAAAGAAACTGGCATCAAGGTATAGACTGTGACTGATGGGTCTTAGCACTATATACAAGGAAAGGAGTGTAACGAGGTCAACACATCAAGTTCGTTTCAGGACGAATTCCACAATTATCATTGTATATACCCCTATAAAGTCATAAAGTCATACAGTCTATATAGTCAAACTAGAAACTTCACAATCGTATAATAAATAATATACTCTCCCAAAAAAGAAACGCAAATAGGAATTTCGACTGTATTTTCATGTCTATTTTGAAACATCTTGTAGGCTTTATGAGTCCATGAAATATAGCGAAATTGCACACTGGGAATGCAGACTTATCCGTCTCGGAGGAAAGTCAGTTTGAGTGTCACATGGAGACGTGTGGTGGCGCTGAAGTCAATACCTCGTGTGACCACCGTGGGCATCCAGAACTGCACGGCATCGCCTCGGCATCGAACGATTAAGTCTCAGAAACTCGTGTTGCCCAAAAGCAGCCCACTCTGCCTGTAGTGTCTGTGCGAGTTGCTGAAGTGTCTGGGGCCGAGGGTTACGGCGTCGCACCCGTCTGTCCAGGGCATCCCACAGATGTTCGATCGGGTTTAGGTCCGGTGATCTTGAGGGCCAGGGCAGCACATTGATGTTGTGGTTCTGGAGGAAATCTCTAGTGTGACGTGCTGTCTGGGGCCTGGCATTGTCCTGTTGAAACAACTCCCTCTGGCGATCAATGATTGGAAGGAGGTGTGGGCGTAGGATTTCGTCACAGTACCGTTGAGCTGTCAAGTTGCCCTGGATCATCACTAAATCACTTCTTCTACGGCAGGTGATCGCTCCCCACATCATAACACTGCCCTGACCGAATCGGTCCACCTGGGGAACGCAAGCGTCGGCGAAACGTTCACGTCGACGCCTGTACACCCGCAATCTTCCATCGCGTCGTTCCAAAAGAAATCGTGATTCATCACTGAACCAGATTCTACGCCAATTCGGTAGGTTCCAGGCCTGAACGTTGGTGCACCATTGAACTCAATGTCGACGATGTTGTTGTCGAGGCACAGGGCCAAAATAAGGTCTTCTGGCACGTAAACCAGCCTCTCTCAACCTGTTCCTGACGGTCTGTGAAGAAAGCCTCCTCAATCTGGGTATTTGTCGAGCGGTACTGGTCGCCGTAGCTATTCGATGACGCAGGTGATGTACCCGGATGTAGCGATCCTGCGCCGCAGTGGTCGCTCGAGGTCGCCAACTACGAGGGGCATCTGCTACCGCCTTCTGCCGGCGATATCTCTCCCAGAGCAGTGAAATGGTGCTTTGGTGAACATTAATGCGTCGGGCAACTGCACGTTGAGACTGGCCAGCTTCAAACAAACCAATGGCGATATGACGGTTGGCTTCACTTAGACGTGGCATTTTGCGTTCGTCAACAATATTCCAAATACAGTGAATAATCGACAGACAGCGATCAACCTTTTATACCCATCATTGAGACTATGTGATCCCAAACTTTCATGTGCATTGCATATGAATTGTGTATTCTGTGACACTACACGCCGAAATTGACAATCATGCTGTTAAATACGGGTATTTTACGGTTGGTGCGTTTTGTTTTGATGTTTCAAAACATAAACACCATAGGACTCATAAACAGAACAAAAACTTTTGTAAAATGAATCTCGTTTTATTTTATTGCTACATGAAATTGCTATTTTCATGATGCGTTTCTTTTTTGGGAGACTATATATAAAAGAAAGGACACAAGAATGTGGTATAGAGGTTATCATTTACTTGTTAAGGTCGATAGGATGAACTGACAATATCAAAAATCGGTTCCATATGGTTACACAATTTATCAATAAAAGGCGTAAACAAAGTATCAACTCACAAGAAATTAAATCTGATGTTTCACACATTCAGTAGCTTATATGACCATCCTGTGTGTTCACAACTGCCAAGCAACGCCTCCTCATGGACAGTCTATTGTATGTAAACACATTATTGGGGAGTCGGCGCCATTGTTCCTGCAAATCAGCACCAAGATCCTGCAAATTCTGGGGTTGGTTCCTGTGAGTGCGCAGACCTCTACCAAGAGTATCTCAGATGTAATCGATTGGATTGAGATCAGGTGGCCTTGACGGCTAGTCAAGAACATTGATTCCTGCGTTCTGCAGGTAATTCGTGGTCAAGGTGGCTGTATGGGGTCTGGCATATTGTAATGTTGAAAGTGTAGACCTGGACCATGTGCTGCCATGAATGGAATAAATTCGAGGGGTTAGCACCTGGTCGCGTTAACTTACAGCATTAAGGTTCCCACGGATAACCAGAAGTCGGGAACGGGCAATCCCACAGAAAGTACCCCAAACCATGATACTTCTGACCCCAAATCTGTAAACTTCCTGTACACAACACTGAGCAAAACGTTCACGGCGTCGCCTCAACACTCTCATCCTACCATCAGCGAATCTGAGGGTAAATCTTGATTCATCACTGAAGACAACTCGATTCCAGTTTCTGTGAGTGCATCGGAGGTGTCGTCGGGCCCACAGCAAACACTGACGTCAATGTCATGGCGTAAAAATGATTCCGCGATATGGTCGTCAAACACGAAGGTGTGCAGCTCGCAGCCGGTTTCGGGTGGTTTGTGCCGACAGTCGACCCCTAAACAGCTCATTTCTGGTTCCTGTAGCAGTCAAAAAACGGTTACGGGGCTGACGTAACACAATTTGACGGTCCTCCGCCTGTGACGTCACACGTGGCCGGCCTGGCCTGAGGCGATCAGTGGTGCAAGTTTGTTGCAGTGGAGTCTGTAAATCATAAACAGTCCGACGGCTACACCCCATTGTCCTTGCAACGTCAATTACTGACGTTCCCGCATCCAGCATGCCAACGGCACGTTCACGCTGCACATTTGAGAGGCGCGGCATTAAGATTAGCTGTTTTATGTTAGTGCTTTAAAGTGTGTTTTTTTCACTTTGTACAGTTGATGGGGAACATGTGCGATCGAATGCACGTGCAATAAGATCACGTGACCAGTGGCACATTAAAACACGTTTTAGCTCTATTGTTGGGGTGCACGATGTTTGGATTGATTTCAATGTGCTGTGGTAACTTTTTTCTTGAGTCGATAGTTGGGGATTAATATTATGACACCAGAAAACTGTCTACTATAACAATTCATATTTTTATTTACAAACATAAATTGTGAAGTTTCTATTTTGACTTAGAATAAATAGTTACGTATTTCAAACCAATAGATTTACCTACGAAATGAGACATAGATCACAATCGAAGCCGTACTTCGGGAGCTTGGGTCTTAGAAAGATCAAAATATCGATTCCGAGCCAAAATCGTTGCTCAGGATTTGTACCGCTAACCTGCCTGTTTTCTTGTTTACTGCATCGTGTACACAAACGACATGCACCAAAACACGCTGAATCGAGTACTTGGTTTTAGCATTTCTATTACATAATTCCTGACTTTGTTTAAGAGAATATCTAATTTTATACCACATTTATCGACCGATTCACTGACAGAGAGCAATCAGAGCATATTGTTTTGTGTATACACCAATCACGTGGTCAGCTTCTTGCAGTAAATCCGCTTGACGTCATTATCTCCAACCTGTTGAGATCCACATCGCCGCAGTGAGCTATTTATAGCACTCCACGTGTTCAGATATTAACACGGCAGAGTTAGTGTTGGATAAACCGCTCGGCTTACTATATGTGACGTATATAAGATCGGCAGTGGTTTGTCAATATCGAAAACGGTCAAACGTTAGGTAGCACTGGTCATTATAACTGGAGATTATTCGAAGTGGAAAAGGGAAACACAAGAGAGGAGGCATTAGAATTTTACACAGTTTGTTATACTACAACCGTGTCCAAGCTGCTCAAATGATGGGTGTTATCTTGGATAAGCTCGCTGGCTTTACAGGCCTCTTCTCCGGGTTTCCCATAGACAAAATTCTGCCTGTATGTTTTTAATATACGTGTATAAATTGCAGTTTTTGTTTTGACAAATTTATTGACGTGTAATGAAGTTTCAATGAAATTTTACATGATAAATTTCAGCAAAGTATTATGTATCCCTTTCTTCGTTCATTTGTTGATGTTTGTTTAAAAAAAAATATATCTGTGCATGATGTTATGTCATGTTATTACAAATATACCTATTTCCATATTTAAGTGTGATTCGATCTAAAAAATGTTGTGAAAACGGTTATTGTCCGGTTTGTCTGGAGGAACTGAAGAACGTCATCGACAGCGACGAGATGAGATCCGTTCCTGTCGTCGTCCTGGCTGACAAGCAAGACTGGCCAGGACGGACAGGGGTGATTCAGGCAATTTCTGATGTCATCAATTTGGATAATATTTCACAATATTTCAATCAGTTTATTTCTGATTTCAATGAAAAACCCCACTTTGTTTTAGACCAGTTCAGTAGAATTTACTTTTCCCAAACTTTGCTGTCATAATAACAGTAGAGCTTATCCTTCAACATCCAAACTCTGGTTTCGGTAGATTTATGAGTATTAAGCAAACGTAAAGACATTTCATTGACATACTGACATACAACAACCTCTAGATCTCTTCTTCATCTAAAGTTTCTGCCCTGAAGCTGCCGCCAAGTTGTCGGAAGTAGTGGACGCCCTTCACCTTCAGAAGATGACGGACCGGAAGTGGTACAGTCAGGGGACATGCGCTACGACCGGGGAGGGTGTGTTTGAGGGTCTGGAGGAAATGTCCCGACTGGTGAAAGATTTCAAACAGAGCAGGAGGCGGTGAATGTTTAAAGACGGAAATAACCACAAACTTGTATCTGTGATAATGTCCAGAAGTTCAAAGGTGTCCAACTCCATGACAGCTCGGGAGCATTTGTGTACAGATGTATCGATGGTGTTACTCCACGTCGAGCCCCTTGTAAAGATTTCAAATAACAGTCGTTGTTAGACTGTTCAGAATGGTGTCAAGACAGCTGATGCATGGCAGTTGCTAGCCTTGTAGCCTTGTGGAAGAACAGCATCCTGAAATTAGAATGAAGAGCCATCTGTGTAGATCCAGAGCCACCAGGACAAAGACTGCAACCATTATTTAACTCATCCTGTGATCCTGTACGACAGGCGATCGTTTCCACGACAAAAGTGATTGACTTCCTCTGCGAGGGTTAGATTGAAAACACCATTTCAATGTAGCTTTTTTCGTATATATCTCGAGCTGTTAGCATTTAAGCTTTTTCAATGTTTTAAAACAAAGATAATTATGGGGAACACGTAAAAACGTAGATTCCAGCATGACCTAAAAGGTAATTGTTCATATGTATTAGCACGGTCTCTTGTAATATGTCATCACATTATATATTCCCTGAAATTGGCTGCAATTATTTGTTATGATTACATATAAACAGTACATTGTACTTGAACCACCCAACATCAAATCTGGAGAAAAACTTATTTTAAAGAGGTGTAGTTTTAACTATGATTTCCTAAAATACTTACCCTCCAGTGTAGGTGTACTTGGATTCGTGTCGTTATTGCAATGAAACGTGTCACAAATTGTTTTATTGTAGTGTATATCAAATACTGCCTGGCTGAAATCAAGGGTAAGCATATATATTGTATTTACACTGGACATGTCAGTGGGTCAGGGTATGCGTCAGTTACCAAGATGCAGTCCATGATGAGTGATGAAGGAACAGTTCTGTCTGTCCAGGCAGATGTCCGTGTTTATGTGACTGGTGGCCTGCAAGTCTTGGACCATGTGTTACTGAAACCAACAAGTATCAAGGAGATCCCTCTGTATCACACTCACGACTAGTGGTAATGTACCCTCACGACTAGTGGTAGTGTAGCCTCACGACTAGTGGTAGTGTAGCCTCACGACTAGTGGCAGTGTAGCCTCACGATCAGTGGTAGTGTAGCCTCACGGTTAGTGGTAGTGTAGCCTCGCGACTAGTGGTAGTGCTGCCTTACGACTAGTGGTAGTGTAGCCTCACGACTAGTGGCAGTGTAGCCTCACGACTAGCGGTATTGTAGCCTCACGACTAGTGGTAGTGTAGCCTCACGACCAGTGGCAGTGTAGCCTTACGGCTAGTGGTATTGTAGCGTCACCACTAGTGGCAGTGTAGCCTCACGACTAGTGGCAGTGTAGCCTCACGACTAGTGGTATTGTAGCGTAACGACTAGTGGTAGTGTAGCCTCACGACTAGTGGTTATTGTAGCCTCACGACTAGTGGCAGTGTAGCCTCACGACTAGTGACAGTGTAGCCTCACGACTAGTGGCAGTGTAGCCTCACGACTAGTGGTAGTGTAGCCTCACGACTAGTGGCAGTGTATCCTCACGACTAGTAGTATTGTAGCCTCACGACTAGTGGTAGTGTAGACTCACGACCAGTGGTAGTGAAGCCTCACGACTAGTGGTAGTGTAGCCTCACGACTAGTGGCAGTGTATCCTCACGACTAGTGGCAGTGTAGCCTCACGACTAGTGGTAGTGTAGCCTCACGACTAGTGGTATTGTAGCCTCACGACTAGTAGTATTGTAGACCTCACGACTAGTGGCAGTGTAGCCTCACGACTAGTGGTAGTGTAGCCTCACGACTAGTAGTATTGTAGACCTCACGACTAGTGGTATTGTAGTCTCACGACTAGTGGTAGTGTAGCCTCAAGACTAGTGGTATTGTAGCATCACGGCTAGTGGTAGTGTAGCCTCACGACTAGTGGTAGTGTAGCCTTACGGCTAGTGGTAGTGTAGCCTCACGACTAGTGGTATTGTAGCTTCACGACCAGTGGTATTGAAGCCTTACGACTAGTTGTAATGTAGCCTCAGGGCTAGTGGCAGTGTAGCCTCACGACTAGTGGTAGTGTAGCCTTACGACTATTGGTAGTGTAGCCTCAAAACTAGTGGTAGTGTAGCCTCACGGCTAGTGGTATTGTAGCCTCACGACTAGTGGCAGTGTAGCCTCACGTCTAGTGGTAGTGTAGCCTTACGACTGGTGGTAGTTTAGCCCCACGACTAGTGGTAGTGTAGTGGACTTAATCATCCAGGAGTTGTATCTACTTGTTGGAAACTTGTAATTATCAGTAAATATTGCAAAAGCTTCGTTTCATTTCTGCATTGTGGTGTTTACACTTTGATGAGAAATGTAGACATTTCTTTTTTGTTATCCACGAGTGTGTGAGTGAGCGAATTTACCCCGCACCCCAGCAATATTCCAGCTATATGGCGGCGGTCTGTAAATAATCGGATCTGGACCAAACAATCCAGGGACCAACAGCATGAACATCAATCTACGTAATTGGGATACGATGACATGTGTCAATCCAGTCAGCGAGCTTGACTACCCGATCCCGTTAGTCGCCTCTTACGACCAGCATGGGTTACTGACCCGGATCTTCACGGGTGTTATCCACGAATTGCCATCAATCACGGAATGAGGTCACAGCGGACATGGAATGAAAGTAAAACACTAAGAAGGCACAGTGACCACGATCTATTGACCGTGAGGAAAAACAGACTGGTGTACGAACAAAGATGTATGTTTTTTTGTTTGATATTATACCCTTGTGAGACATTAACAATAAATAAATAACAGTGACATGAAAGACAGGCCTTTGTGGGTTTGAGAGAACCGTGCAGATGTAGAGCAGGTGGACAACAGATGTAGAGAAGGTAGACTAGAGATGTAGAGAAGGTAGACTACAGATGTAGAGCGGGTAGACAATAGATGTAGAGCGGGTAGACAACAGATGTAGAGCAGGTAGACAACAGATGTAGAGCAGGTAGACTACAGATGTAGAGCAGGTAGACTACAGATGTAGAGCAGGTAGACAACAGATGTAGAGCAGGTAGACAACAGATGTAGAGCAGGTAGACTACAGATGTAGAGCAGGTAGACTACAGATGTAGAGCAGGTAGACAACAGATGTAGAGCAGGTAGACAACAGACGTAGAGCAGGTAGAATACAGATGTAGAGCAGGTAGACTACAGATGTAGAGCAGGCATACTACAGATGTAGAGCAGATAGACTACAGATGTAGAGCAGGTAGACAACAGATGTAGAGCAGGTAGACTTCAGATGTAGAGCAGGTAGACCACAAATGTAGAGCAGGTAGACTACAGATGTATAGCAGGTAGAATACAGACGTAGAGCAGGTAGACTACAGATGTAGAGAAGATAGACTACATATGTAGAGGGGGTAGGCTCTACATGTAGCCCAGGTAGACTACAGATGTAGAGCGGGTAGACTACAGATGTATAGAAGGTAGACGACAGATGTAGAGAAGGTTGACTAGAGATGTAGAGGAGGTAGACTACATATGTAGAGCGTGTAGAAAAAAGATGTAGAGCACGTAGACTACAGATGTAGAGCACGTAGACTACAGATGTAGAGCAGGTAGACTACAGATGTAGAACAGGTAGACTACAGATGTAGAGCAGGTAGACTACAGGTGTAGAGCAGGTAGACTACAGATGTAGAGCAGGCAGACTACAGATGTAAAGCACGTAGACTACATATGTAGAGCAGGTAGACTACAGATGTAGAGCAGGTAGACTACAGATGTAGAGCAGGTAGACTACAGATGTAGAGCAGGCAGACTACAGATGTAAAGCACGTAGACTACAGATGTAGAGCAGGTAGACTACAGATGTAGAGCAGGTAGACTACAGATGTAGAGCAGGTAGACTACAGATGTGGAGCAGGTAGACTACAGTTGTAGAGCAGGTTGACTACAGATGTAGAGCAGGTAGACTACAGTTGTAGAGCAGGTTTACTACAGATGTGGAGCAGGTAGACTACAGATGTAGAGGAGGTAGACTACAGTTGTAGAGCAGGTTTACTACAGACGTAGAGCAGGTAGTCTATAGATGTAGAGCGGGCAGACTACAGATGTAGAGCAGGTAGACCACAGATGTTTCTGGGATATCTTCACATGGGAGAGTTGTACGTACGTCAAATGGCATATGTCTGAGCTGCCTTCTGTTCAACACGATCACAAGCCCCTCCCCGCCACCCCCACACACCCCACCCCATTACCCACACCCCTGTTACTGCAATGACTTGGCAACTTGGTGGTGGAAGGGAGATAACTCGTGATGAGGTATTTTAATAGAGCAATAACAGCGAACGCCCGAATAGTGTATCACCACTTGAGCTGTTCCCGAACTTCCCGTGTGTTGTAAACAGACATACGAGGGGCACATTGAAGAGCGATGTTCGAGTAGCAGTACGAGTACTGAGTCCCATGGGGTACTGTCAATCGCTCTTCAAGGTGCTTCGCCGAGTGGCCCTCGACGACCAAAAATTTGATGAATGCTCTGTACACAAGACTTATCCATTTCTGCAGTTTCAATAGGGGTACATGTCACGTGACCGAAAACTAGCCTCATGTTCATGTCATAATTACGTTTATGTGAATGATATAAACCTTTCTTCCATATCATACAGTTACTTTGTATCATGCACATATCAGAAGTATTTCAGGCTCAAAAAGTTTTGATAACCCCTCGTACACAGTGTACATGTCTACTTGATGGTCAACGAAGCACTCAGATTTCCAGCCACATGTTGATGACGGTAGTCTGTATATAGTCGAATGTTGGCCGGATAAACGAGTGGTTGCTATTATGGCAGCACCCAAGCAGTCCGTGTATGACAACAATTATTCTTCCCAGTGACGGAACCTATTTATATAGTCCCCACGTAGACAGGCAGATGTTTCTTGATCCTTGATAACCAGAATCTCATGTGGAATGAAACATACGGTTCGTGACCTATGTTGACCACATGTCAGTCTTGACCAATCTGTACACAAGTATATGTGAGTCCACCGACATCGTTCAGTAATTTTGAGGGTCAACGTGCGGGTATCATGACAATGAGCTCTCACGGACATGGTCGCCATCTGTGATACCCGCACAACAAACTTCTCGTCCCGTACACTTCAGTATTTACACTTACATATCAAACGTCAGTACAAATAAATGTGAAGTCTTGACCATACTCAGAAAAGAGAGGGAGTGATTTAACACCGCTTTTAGCAGTATCATGGCGGGGGACACCTGAAATGGGCTTCTCACATTTGGTCCATTTGGGGAATCAAACGAACAGACGCGTCATAACATGAATGTTCATGATTTCACAAAAAGGTAACGGTGTGCCTTATTCCTGAGTGAGTGAGTGAGTAAGTGAATGAGTGTATATGCAGTCATCCAGCTATCACAGCAGCTATACAACTGCGACAATAAATCTTGAATCGTGACCCTGCGTATCCAAGGCGATTTCAAAACACAATCACCCATTCGAAATCACTCGTTCCTTTCCGTAATATGAAAACCGCTGGTCCCTGAATGACGAGTTCATCACGAATGAACCACGTCAAACCTATACGGTATATCTCTTCCTGTGCTCAGTTTCCCTCTACACCGGTTACCTAGGGTCTATCTCGCCTGGTGCTCAGTTTCCCTCTACACCGGTTACCTGTCTGTCTCAGGTAAGTGTGTTGTCACAGGGGCTGTGTCTATTCCAGTTATAAGCTACACACCTGTCCTGCTGTGTACAGGTAACACTACAATGGTTCATCTAACTGTTAGGTCATCTCCAGGCACATTCTCAAATCCGGGCGCCTAATATACTGTAATATTTAGACTGAGCATAGTGTATGGAGTGTCTACTTTCATTACTTCCTTGATCGGCCTCTTGACTTCAATACTGAGATCTGTCCCGATGTATGTGGATGTATGTATATAATGTGTGTTTGCTAAAGTTGTTACTGAAATGATCACAGATAAATGCTACAGCACAAAATATGGTAAAATACTTCTACATTAACAGATTATTTTACATCTAATGTAGAGAAACCCGAACTGAACGTCTCCTACTTTCGATATGGTAATGAGCTGGTGTCGCCATGTATCTCTGTCAGGTGATTGACATGCTGCACACGGTTCATAACTGCATGTTGTAATGCTGGTGACGACGAGTTGCAAAGATCCATTGACGAGCTGCTCACAGACAGGTCACTGATTCCTTGTGCTCCGTGACACCAAACTATGCCCAGTCTGTTATACCATACAATGTCATGTGGTAATGCTTGTGAACCTCAAAAGATAACATATTCCTATAGCACAATATCACAACTCATACAACAGCACGGGGGACCGACCGACTGACTTTCATGGCAGTGTTTCTTGAACTAAACACCTGAACTAAATTATGAATTAATACCGTAAACGAGCAAGCTTTGAAACCAACAAAAACAACAACAAAGAAATGTGCTGTAATTAAGAGTTGTATTCTAAAATTAAGTAAGTTCAGAAATCAGTACAAAGGCACCACAAGTGTCTAAAAACCTTCGTATTGTGGCTCAACGGTTCCAGTATGTCAGGCAAAGGAGAGAATTTTGTGTTTGTGTAAACCGTGAAATATCTGAGGGATTGTATGTTCTGTGTTTTACGTATGAAAAAGTATCCAGTATCAATATCAGGCCAAAGAAAGAATCTACAAGACGGACAGAATCCAACCAACAGACGGTCACTTCCCTTCATCCAATATCCAGTTTCTAACGCTTCTCAAATACAAGATTGTTTGTGTATAACGTGAAATATCTGATAGAATAGGTGTACTATGTTTTATTTATGACCAGGAAGACAGAGCGACCCACACACGCACACATCATACACACACAATACAGACGACCCATGTTTTATTTATGACCAGCAAGACAGAGCGACCCACACAGGCACACATCATACACACACAATACAGACGACCCATGTTTTATTTATGACTAGCAACACAGAGCGACCCACACAGGCACACATCATACACACACAATACAGACGACCCATGTTTTATTTATGACCAGCAAGACAGAGCGACCCACACACGCACACATCATACACACACAATACAGACGACCCATGTTTTATTTATGACCAGCAAGACAGAGCGACCCACACAGGCACACATCATACACACACAATACAGACGACCCATGTTTTATTTATGACCAGCAAGACAGAGCGACCCACACAGGCACACATCATACACACACAATACAGACGGCCCATGTTTTATTTATGACCAGCAAGACAGAGCGACCCACACACGCTCATATCATACACACACAATACACACGGCCCAGTTGAAACACGTCTACCAATGTTATCTCTCATTGATTATAGGATCTACATACATCTGGAATATGTTTTCATTCGTTCATAATTCCAAGAGCAGGATTTACTAGACATAGTTCTTTTAGACCTGTCAGTAAATCGGGACTACAAATATGGTCGGTGTTTATGTAATGAATGTTGTGGTTTGTATAGTGGAAAGGATGTTTATGTCGTGTCTGCTGACTTTTGGTAGGAGAGATGGCGACCTCCCAGAAGTTGACAGAACACTTCCTGACATGCACCATATGTACAGAGGTGTTTGACAAGCCCTGTACACTTGTGTGTAATCACACCTTCTGTCGGAAATGTGTCGTCAACTACACCAAAACCAGACGGGAAGCCCTCAGTGCCAAGTCTCTCCCGTGTCCATTCTGCAGCAAGATGACGAAAGTTTCTAACCCCGAGAGACCAGTGGAGGAGTGGGCGGATGACGTCAAGCCGAGCTTTGTCATCCAGGGACTTTTGGACTCGTTTGGCCCCGGATCTAAAGGTGAATAGTTGTAGGTTGTAGCAATATACGTGTTGTTTGCAAGCAGGTAACAGAATAATTGATTTAAGCAGTATAAATGTTTGTGATGTTATGAACACTGTGTGACCGCTGCTATGTATATACTAGTATAGTTTGATGTATGTAAAACAACTGTTTGTGAGGAATGTGACCTTTTATTGTGGATATGTGTTCAACGAGCAAGACACAGCATATCAGGTGACATGACCAAAGACATATATAAACCTTATTCATGATCCGTACAACAACGTTGACGGTGAGACAATTTCAAACATATTTACATGACGTTTCAACCTGATGTTTCCGATACATTTTCTCGCATGTGTCAAGTAGGAACATGATGCGACACATCCAGCCCTATAATACATTGTGATGTCACCAGGTTAATATCACCACATCTAGCCCTATAATATATTGTGATGTCACCAGGTTAATATAACCACATCTAGCCCTATAATACAATGTGATGTCACCATGTTAATATAACCACATCTAGCCCTATAATATATTGTAATGTCACCAGGTTAATATCACCACATTCAGCCCTATAATACATTGTGATGTCACCAGGTTAATATCGCCACATCTAGCCCTATAATATATAGTGATATCACCAGGTTAATATAACCACATCTAGACCTATAATACAATGTGACGTCACCAGGTCAATAGCACCACATCTGGCCCTATAATATATTGTGATGTCACCAAGTTCATATCACCTCATCTAGCCCTAAAATACATTGTGATGTCACCACTTTAATATCACCACATCTAACCCTATAATACAATGTGATGTCACGAGGTTAATATCACCACATCTAGCCCTATAATACATTGTGATGTCACCAGGTTAATATCACTTCATCTAGCCCTATAGTACATTGTGATGTCACCAGGTTAATATCACCACATCTGGCCCTATAATACATTGTGTTGTCGCGAGGTTAATATCACCACACCTAGCGCTATAATACATTTTGATGTCACCAGGCTAATATCACCACATCTGGCACTATAATATATTGTGATGTCAACAGGTTAATATCACCACATCTAGCCCTATAATACATTGTGATGTCACGAGGTTAATATCACCACATCTGGCCCTATAATACATTGTGATGTCACCAGGTTAATATCACCACATCTGGCCCTATAATACATTGTGATGTCACCAGGTTAATATCACCACATCTGGCCCTATAATACATTGTGATGTCACCAGGTAATATCACCACATCTGGCCCTATAATAAATTGTGATGTCACGAGGTTAATATCACCACATCTAGCCCTGTAATACATTGTGATGTCACCACTTCAATATCACCACATCTAGCCATATAATACATTGTGTTGTCACCAGGTTAATATCAGCACATCTAGCCCTATAATACACTGTGATGTCACCATGTTAGTATCACCACATCTGGCCCTATAATAAATTGTGATGTCACGAGGTTAATATCACCACATCTAGCCCTATAATACACTGTGATGTCACCATGTTAATATCACCACATCTGGCCCTATAATAAATTGTGATGTCACGAGGTTAATATCACCACATCTAGCCCTGTAATACACTGTGATGTCACCATGTTAATATCACCACATCTGGCCCTATAATAGATTGTGATGTCACGAGGTTAATATCACCACATCTAGCCCTATAACACACTGTGATGTCACCATGTTAATATCACCACATCTGGCCCTATAATAAATTGTAATGTCACGAGGTTAATATCACCACATCTAGCCCTGTAATACATTGTGATGTCACCACTTCAATATCACCACATCTAGCCATATAATACATTGTGATGTCACCAGGTTAATATCACCACATCTAGCCCTGTAATACATTATGATGTCACCACTTCAATATCACCACATCTAGCCCTATAATACATTGTGATGTCACCAGGTTAATATCACCACATCTAGCCCTATAATACATTGTGATGTCACCACGTTAATATCACCACATCTGGCCCTATGATATATTGTGATGTCACCAGGTTAATATCACCACACCTAGCCCTATAATACGTTGTGATGTCACCAGGTTAATATCACCACATCTGGCCCTATAATACATTGTGATGTCACGAGGTTAATAGCACCACATCTAGCCCTGTAATACATTGTGATGTCACCACGTTAATATCACCACATCTAGCCCTATCATACATTGTGATATCACCAGGTTAATATCACCACATGTAGCCTTATAATATATTGTGATGTCAACAGGTTAATATCACCACATCTAGCACTATAATGCATTATGATGTCACGAGGTTAATATCACCACATCTAGCCCTGTAATACATTGTGATGTCACCACTTCAATATCACCACATATAGCCCTATAATACATTGTGTTGTCACCAGGTTAATATCAGCCCATCTAGCCCTATAATACACTGTGATGTCACCATGTTAGTATCACCACATCTGGCCCTATAATAAATTATGATGTCACGAGGTTAATATCACCACATCTAGCCCTATAATACACTGTGATGTCACCATGTTAATATCACCACATCTGGCCCTATAATAAATTGTGATGTCACCAGGTTAATATCACCACATCTAGCCCTGTAATACACTCTGATGTCACCATGTTAATATCACCACATCTGGCCCTATAATAAATTGTGATGTCACGAGGTTAATATCACCACATCTAGCCCTATAATACACTGTGATGTCACCATGTTAATATCACCACATCTGGCCGTATAATAAATTGTGATGTCACGAGGTTAATATCACCACATCTAGCCCTGTAATACATTGTGATGTCACCACTTCAATATCACCACATCTAGCCATATAATACATTGTGATGTCACCAGGTTAATATCACCACATCTAGCCCTGTAATACATTGTGATGTCACCACTTCAATATCACCACATCTAGCCATATAATACATTGTGATGTCACGAGGTTAATATCACCACATCTAGCCCTATAATACATTGTGATGTCACCACGTTAATATCACCACATCTAGCCCTATAATATATTGTGATGTCACCAGGTTAATATCACCACACCTAGCCCTATAATACGTTGTGATGTCACCAGGTTAATATCACCACATCTGGCCCTATAATACATTGTGATGTCACGAGGTTTATAGCACCACATCTAACCCTGTAATACATTGTGATGTCACCACGTTAATATCACCACATCTAGCCATATAATACATTGTGATGTCAGGTGGTTAATATCACCAGATCTACCCTTGTAATATATTGTGATGTCACCAGGTTAATATCACCACATCTAGCCCCATAATACATTGTGATGTCACCATGTTAATATCACCACATCTAGCCCTATAATGCATTGTGATGTCACCACGTTAATATCACCACATCTAGCCCTATCATACATTGTGATATCACCAGGTTAATATCACCACATCTAGCCTTATAATATATTGTGATGTCACCAGGTTAATATCACCACATCTAGCCCTATAACGCATTATGATGTCACGAGGTTAATATCACCACATCTAGCCCTATAATACATTGTGATGTCACCACGTTAATATCACCACATCTAGCCCTATCATACATTGTGATATCACCAGGTTAATATCACCACATGAATGAATGGTTATTTCAGATACAACTAACTGCAGTTATTGTAAGGAGGAACGGGAGACAACTGCAGCTACATCTTGGTGTTCTGTTTGTGACGACGCACTATGTGAACAATGTACAAGGATGCACAAACGAATTCCCTCTTTCCGTCACCATGACGTAGTTGACCTGTCTGGTGAGACAAAGGTCAAGGTCAAGAGAAAGGTCATGTGTAAAGTTCACAAGGACGAGAATATGAAATATCTTTGCAAAGACTGTAAAACAGCTGTTTGTCAAACATGCTGCACTATCCATCACAGGAAATGTGACATGGTTGTTGAAATTGAGTCAGAGATTCCTGCAATGAAAACCGAGCTGAAAAGGAATAAAGAGAATTTATTAAAGAAAAACGATGAGATAAAAACATATGTTGGAAAACAAAACTCCATTGTCAAAGAAGAATTGGCACTATATATACAAATAGAATCAAGCATCAAGTCTGCAAGTCTCACAGCAATACAGATGATCAAAGCCAAGGAACGGAAACTTCTGTCTGAACTGAAAGAGATGTCTGACAGACACATTGGACAACTGAAGGCAACCATAAAGTCAGGTGAAATGTCAGTACAGATGTACCAACAACAGACTGAGCTGATAGACCAGGCTCTACAATCTGAGTGTGACATGGATGTGTATGAGATGTATCAGGGATGTGAGGCCGGTGATGTGGAAACTGTCGGAGTCGTAGACGTGAAGGAGAAGGGAAGAATAGACAGGATAACATTCAGACAGAACACGGACAAGCTGAGTAGAGCACTGGAAGATCTCCATCTGGGTGAGATACACGTCCAGTATGACGATGTGCTGGACCTGAAGGCTGCTCCTTTGTTACAGGACACCATTGATGTGACTGTAGCAGGAGATGCAGGTGGAGGAGACCCCTATGACGTAACCATGCTAGTGGTGAATGGTACAGACACAGTGGTAGTTACAGACTACACCAACAACAGTGTCAAGTCCTTCTACACCAGGAACAGTCAGCCACGTCACAGCAAGCTCAGTCTGGAAGGTAGACCATGGGGTATAACAAGGCTGAAACACAACCAGGTGGCTGTCACTGTGATGGGTACCGGTCAGATTGTAACAGTTGAAGTGAACCCTGACCTGGTGCTGCTGTCGACCATCACAACCAGCAAACAGTACTGGGGTATAACGTCTCTGACACCATCAACACTAGCAGCAAGTTCCGAGTCCCCTCCCTGTGTTGATATCCTGGATATGTCGGGACACGTGCTGAAGTCTGTTCTGGTCACAGAGGTGGAAACATCTTAGAGTTCCCCAACTTCCTCTGTACCACGAGTACAGGAAACATCCTGGTGTCTGACTGTGGAACCAAGTGTGTCGTGTGTCTGACCCCCGAGGGAGATGTGGTGTTCAACTACAGACCTACAAGAGACACAGCACTGAAGGTTCCAGGTGGTATCACAAGTACCAGCACAGGCGACATCCTGGTGACAGACTCCCCACAACACAGAGTCATCCATCTGACAGAGTCAGGACAGTTTGATAGAAATATATTGACATCACAGGATGATGTCAAGAATCCACGGGGACTGTGTGTTGGTGGTCGTGGTCGAATGTACCTGTGTACATCAGATGAAGTGAAGGTATTTACATGTTGTAAGTGAGAGAACACGTCACAATCTCTTTCTTTATGTTAAATATAGATATATGTTACCTGGATAGATATGATGTGATGCACTGTAGGAACATTTGACTTTTGATGTGAACGTGACGAATCATGCCTGTTGTAGAAAGACACAACTTGTAATATAATGAGTGTTGGTTTGGTAGCCTAGTGGTTAAAATGTTCGCTCGTCACGCCGAAGACCCCGGTTTGATTCCTTACATGGGTACAATGTGTGAAGTCCATTTCTGGTGTCCCCCGACTTGATATTGCTGGAATATTGCTAAAAAGCTAAAAGCGATATAGAACCATACTCTCTCACCTACTGGAATGTAATGTAATGTAAGCAGCCATTACTTCTACTTTTTATTTAGATGTATTGTCTCAATAACACTATGTGGTCCAAAATCATGTAAAATATTGATATTTTGAGTTGTAATGCTTTTGAATCACTTTTTCTATCAGTGACTTTGATGAACAATTGTTTTACAAAATTTACTGAATTGGTCAAAAGGGACAACTGAGTGGTCAAAGGGAGATAAGTCATTATGAGAAGTATTCGAAGTGCCATAAAATGTAGCGAACGTATGAATAGTTTATCAGTGAGTTAGTTGCGCTTTTACGCTGCTTTTAACATTATTACACACATTGTAATTTGTTGGGAATCGAACCCGGGTCTTCGTCATGACGAACGAACAGTTTAACCACTAGGTTACCCGGCCCCTATTTTGTCACAATTTCTGTTTAGTGTGCGTGTTGTAAATTGATACATGCAGTGTTTATACCGACGTGTACAGTTATATACTCTCTGCCTCATATCATTCATTCACTTGATGGAGGAGTAAGAAACGTTGTGTTCCTCATAATAAAGAAGTTGACATCGATAAAACTTTCTTCCTGATGTGTATCCCTTCTAAATGCCATCAAAGACCTGATGTGTTACATGTACGTAGTGATGTCTGGCTCAATATAGAACACTGCCATTTCCTTTGCTAATATGTTATACTACCCTTGCAATTGTTCTGCCTTTGAAATTTCTAATTATGATGTGTCTTGATTTGTAAACTTGGTTACTTTTATAATACAATTTGTTAATTTGTTAAATGTATTACAGTTTTTTGTTGTTTCACACTATATTGTTTTGAGAGAGAGAGAGAGAGAGAGAGAGAGAGAGAGAGAGAGAGAGAGAGAGAGAGAGAGAGACAGAGAGAGAGAGACAGAGACAGAGAGAGAGGGGGGATAGAGGAGAGAGGGAGAGAGAGAGACACACACACAGAGAGACACACAGAAAGAGAGAGACACAGAGAGAGAGAGAGAGAGAGAGAGAGAGAGAGAGAGACAGAGAGACAGAGAGGGACAGAGAGAGACACAGAGAGACAGAGAGACACAGAGAGACTCAGAGAGAGAGAGAGAGAGAGAGAGAGAGAGAGAGAGAGAGAGAGAGAGAGAGAGAGAGAGAGAGAGACAATCTCCAGGGTCCCGTTGTACAAAACAACCGTAGCTCTAAGGTTACCTTATCTCCTTAAGTTTAACCTTAGGCCTTTGCTAAGGTTGACGCCCCGTTGTACGAATCTACCTTCCGTTTTAGTTAAGGTGAAATTTTAAGGTTGGTCCGACCCAACCTTAGTGTGGCTAAGGCTGACAGAAGACCTTTACCCAAAATACCCTCTGTTTACTCTGCGGCGTAAAACGCTATTCACTCAACCACCCACTCGCCCACTGAGAAACTGAATACTGCAACCGCCACTCGTCAGTGGTCGAGTTTATACCTTTCAAACTTCAAACACATGTCATCGTATCCCAGTTGTGTAGATCGATGCTCATGCTGTTGATCACTCGATTGCCTGGCCCAGACTCGATTATTTACAGACCGCCGCCATATAGTTGGAATATTGCTGAGTGCAGCGTTAAACAACAACAGCTATTAAGCTTGGCTGAAGCTTTTTGGTCTGCAATAGACAGAGGTATCCTGTTAAATAGGTGCGATTCCTCACATGGGTACTAATTTCTGGTGATATTTCTGGAATATTGCTAAATGCGGCGTAGAATTAAACTCACTCACTCCTGTTTAACAGTCGTTTGTTGTGTGGTATGTGTATAGCTTTAATCTGCACACACACTATTGGCATATAGACCCAACACAGAAATCGCAATATTATATACCCGTAATGGTGGCCAGATCTAGCTTTAATCTGCACACACACTATTGGCATATATAGACCCAACACGGAAATCGCAATATTAGATACCCGTAATGGTGGCCAGATCTAGCTTTAATCTGCACACACACTATTGGCATATATAGACCCAACACAGAAATCTCAATATTAGATACCCGTAATGGTGGCCAGATATAGCTTTAATCTGCACACACACTATTGGCATATATAGACCCAACACAGAAATCGCAATATTATATACCCGTAATGGTGGCCAGATCTAGCTTTAATCTGCACACACACTATTGGCATATATAGACCCAACACAGAAATCTCAATATTAGATACCCGTAATGGTGGTCAGATCTAGCTTTAATCTGCACACACACTATTGGCATATATAGACCCAACACGGAAATCGCAATATTAGATACCCGTAATGGTGGCCAGATCTAGCTTTAATCTGCACACACACTATTGGCATATATAGACCCAACACAGAGATCGCAATATTAGATACCCGTAATGGTGGCCAGATCTAGCTTTAATCTGCACACACACTATTGGCATATATAGACCCAACACAGAAATCGCAATATAAGGTACCCGTAATGGTGGCCCGATCTGTTGCATGATTTATGATACACTACTGGGTTTGGGAACATATTTTCTTATGCATTTTCAAAGCGATATTGGACCAAGTCGAGTGTCCCTCAGTGACATTGGTTCAATACAAGTCACACAACGACGCTACAGATGGGTACTTTAGCAAGTTGAATAACACAAGGGGCTCTTTGAGTGACTACTCCTACACCTACTATAAGAGTAGCAACATGTTAACCCATTTTCATTGTCCATATCACTGCCCATATTCAGTGGTATACTAGTGTACACGTGTTACGTCATAATTTATCACGTTGTGACTCCCATGGGGATTGTTTTGTTAAACATTTCGTGACAAAAATAGATAGAGAGTGTGAGAGTGAGAGTTTAATTCGTATAATGGCCTCATGGCCCAGAGTACAAAAAATACATAACTGTTTGTTTGTGCCCATACAATACATATACATAAATATAATACATCACTGTATAGCAGTCAGACACGTACGTTAGACGCCCAATTTGTGCGATAAGCAACGAAATTCACATAATATACGCCTCAAGTCTCTATTAGTGTACAACGTAGTTATGTACACTTCTGTTTCCAAAACTGACTTGTACGATGAATAAACTTTAAGAAAGGAACTACTACCAATATCACAGTACCAATATCACTGCTCCTAGTTTGGAAACAGATATCCTTGGAGCGTTGCTTAAACGTTGCAATAATACATCTACGTCGCCAAAGTCTTGTGTAATCCGCACAAAAGAGAATCCAAATTTAAGCAATAGTGAACGAACATAAGACACGAAGTTGACACTTCCATTTTCACCATTCATTCTCACGAGTCTACACCAGTACCTGATACAACGGCTAAAATAATTAAATATATCCCTCCACGCTAGAGCCTCGTCGACTATATAAACCAGGTTTAATAATACCGTATCACTCAAGCTCTGATCGAGACACAACATAAGACGACATTAACTCGACCAACCTTGATCAAGGACTAGAGCGCTGTCTCAGATACTGAATATTGACTTCTCGTGTCCAAGCTACTCAAATCATGGGTGATATCTTGGATACACTTGCTGACTTTACAGGCCTGTTCTCCGGGTTTTTCAGAGACCCAGCTAGAATTCTGATGGTTGGACTCGATGCTGCCGGTATGTTAAGTAATATTTATTTGCAGCTACCTTTTGCACAACTTGTTATTGACATGAACACATTCTAATTTTACAGGATACATTTTGTATTGCAATCATGCTTTATGAATTAATTAGGGCCCCTTGCCTCCAGGCAGGAGACCTATTGAAATCGTTCGGATTATTACTATTTATTATTCCACCGTATTTTGCCAAACATAGCTCCTAAACCATTACTCACAATCGCTTCCAAGAAATCACCAAGGTGCCCACAACACTGAAGTTGATTGCACCAAAAACGCAGGACTCTAGGCTCAATAGCAAAAGGCAGATAATTCAAAAATAATTCACACATTTCAAAGTCCAAAGTAATAATCTCCGAATCTACACGTCCAATGACTACCAAATTTCTGGGGCAGCTCTTGAATCCGATTACCTTCAATTTCAACTGATTACCCATGGGGCCAAGGGGCTCAGTTTGGCGGCTATATTGGATTCAAGGAAATATGACGTTTTTGGCGGGTAGGCAATTCGACTGTTCCGTACATTATATGTGTACATATGATAACTGAAGTCGTGGCAATTCCAGAACACTAATTGATTTGACTGTAGACCCACGAACAACGGAGTTACGGCCTGTTAAAGAGAGGCCTAATTCTTCTCCGGAACTATTCGACCCCGGCTGTATTTGGAAGGTCCGCTCGCATGTCAAAAACGTATTCTGGCTCCGTTTTCTACGGTTTCTAGCCCTTTAATACACTTCAAACACCCGTAACTATGAGACAGTATGACAGAAGGTGCTTGGTAATATTCAGGACAAGATCAGACCCATGTAGAAACACTACTTCCAGAACTGTAGCGGTCAGTTTCTTGCTATATCTCCCAAATTGTTTTGGTTTATGACATGCAGTTTTGTTGCTTGATATCGGTAGTGCTCCGTTAAAATATACAAGAACACTGATCGAATATTAGCACTCCCTTGCACAACTATGTTTTCAGGTCTAGGAAAGGTGCGTAATCATATGAATAGCGCCTAGGTATCGGAAAGGTGGGTATTCATATGATTAGCGCCTAGGTATCGGAAAGGTGGGTAGTTATATGAATAACACCTACCTATCGGAAAGGTGGATAGTCAAATGAATAGCGCCTAGGTATCGGAAAGGTGGGTAGTCACATGAATAGTTCCTAGGTATCGGAAAGGTGGGTAGTTATATGAATGGTTGCTAATATCGAAAAGGTGGGTAGTCATATGATTAGCGCCTAGGTATCGGAAAGGTGGGTAGTCATGTGAATAGCACCTTTCTTTGTCCCGCATTTGGTTTCGAATCTTAGGCTCGAATCATTGAAACATCAATACTTTTATGTCGAGAGGGCTTTCTCCACCCTTTCACTTTGAAATGAATTGAATATCATCTTTTATTACCCACGTGGTCAACGTATGGGTAGTTGCATATTAATCTCGTACGTCACACGAGTGTCGTATCGCGTTGACCTGTGTCGTAACGACTTGACCTGAAATTCTAACGATTTGATTGGATAACCGATGACCTCTCAATTAGGTCACATTCTGACGTAACTATAACTACACTCGTTTCGTATAATTCGTATGTAATGAGACCTCGTGTAGTATTCTCTATGTATATTGCAGGTATCCTGTACGTGGTTGACACTAACGACAGGGGGAGGTTTTTCGAGTCACATGAGGAACTGACGAACGTCATCGACAGCGACGAGATGAGATCCGTTCCTGTGGTCGTCGTGGCTTACAACCTCTCTTCTTCTCGCTTCCCTCTAAATTTTCAGCGCTGAAGCTGCCGCCAAGTTATCGGAAGTAGTGGACCGGAAGATGACGGACCGGAAGTGGTACATCCAGGGGGACATGCGCTACGACCGGGGAGGGTCTGTTCGAGGGTCTGGAGGAAATGTCCCGACTGGTGAAAGATTTCAAACAGAACAGGAGGCGATGAATATTTAAAGACGGAAATCACCACAAACATGTACCTGTGATAATGTCCAGAAGCTCAAAGGTGTCCAACTCCATGAC
This sequence comes from Haliotis rubra, assembly GCF_003918875.1. Taxonomy (NCBI): domain Eukaryota; kingdom Metazoa; phylum Mollusca; class Gastropoda; order Lepetellida; family Haliotidae; genus Haliotis; species Haliotis rubra. The sequence goes on from NW_025767188.1 coordinate 503,467, forward strand.
AGCTCGGGAGCATTTGTGTACAAATGTATCGATGGAGTAACTCCACGTCGAGCCTCACATAAGCATTGTGGAAGAACAGGATCCTGAAATCAGAAGGAAGAGTCTTCTGTGTTGATCCAGATCAGAGCCACCAGGACAAAGACTGCAACCATCCTGTGGTCCTGTACAGGCGATCGTTTCCACGATAGAAGTGACTGACTTCCCCTGCGAGGGTTAGATTGGATACACCGTTTCAATGTAGCGTTTTTTGCATATATCTCGAGCTCTTAGCATTTATGCATTTTCAATGTTGTAAAACAAAGATAATGAAGGGCACACGTGAAAACGTAGATTCCAACATGACCTAAAACGAAATTGTTCATTAGTACTGGCACAGTCTCTTTTAATAGGTTATCACATTAAATATTCCCTGTAATTGACTGCAATTATGTGTTATGATTACACATAAACAGTCCATTGGACTTTAACCACCCAACATCAAATCGGGAGAAAAACTTATTTTAAAGATATATAGTTTTAAATATGGTTTCCTAAAATACTTACCCTCTAGTGTATGTGTACTTGGATTCGTGTCGTTATTGCAAGGAAACGTTTGACAAAGTTTCGTACATCAAAAGTCATTCTATTAACGCCCATGGTAAAACCTGGGCTGAAATTGGGTTGAAATAGTTATTATAAGAATACAGAAACTCGGTTCAATAATAACCCATACGAATTGTTATAAAGCAGAGTAATGTACTGTGAGAAAATGTATCTGTTCAGATTCAGTATAGGTTAATAACACTGCGTGTTAGCAATAGCTAGTTGTCAGGAATGTATTACCCTTTAACAGTAGATATACATAATGTACATGGCAACATACAAGGCAGCGGTTGATATCATCAGCTGTTCAAGATCACCTTGGGCAACCAAGTATTTGTCTGAAAACAGTAACAATCCAGAAGGTGTGTTAAAATTCAGGATTAGGTTTGACTATTATCCATGGTTTTATTGTCATGTATATCAAATACTGTCTGGCTTGTATCAAGGGTAAGGATATATTGTATTTACACTGGACAAGTCAGTGAGTCAGGGTATGCGTCAGTTACCATGATGCAGTCCATGATGAGTGATGAAGGAACAGTTCTGTCTGTCCAGGCAGATGTCCGTGTGTATGTGACTGGTGCCCTGCAAGTCTTGCACCATCTGTTACTGAAACCAGCAAGTATAAAGGAGATCCCCCTGTATCACACTCACGACTAGTGGTAGTGTTGCCTCACGACTAGTGGCAGTGTAGCCTCACGACTAGTGGTAGTGTAGCCTTACGACTAGTGGTAGTGTAGCCTCACGACTAGTGGTAGTGTAGCCTCACGACTAGTGGTAGTGTAGCCTCACGGCTAGTGGTAGTGTAGCCTCACGACTAGTGGTAGTGTAGCCTCACGACTAGTGGTAGTGTAGCCTCATGGACTAGACTAGTGGTAGTGTAGCGACTAGTGGTAGTGTAGCCTTACGACTAGTGGTAGTGTAGCCTCACGACTAGTGGTAGTGTAGCCTCCACGACTAGTGGTAGTGTAGCCTCCTGACTAGTGGTAGTGTAGCCTCACAACTAGTGGTAGTGTAGCCTCACGACTAGTGGTAGTGTAGCCTCCTGACTAGTGGTAGTGTATCCTTACGACTAGTTGTAGTGTAGCCTCACGACTAGTGGTAGTGTAGCCTCACGACTAGTGGTAGTGTAGCCTCACGACTAGTGGTAGTGTAGCCTCACGACTAGTGGTAGTGTAGCCTCACGACTAGTGGTAGTGTAGCCTCACGACTAGTGGTAGTGTAGCCTCACGACTAGTGGTAGTGTAGCCTCACGACTAGTGGTAGTGTAGCCTCACGACTAGTGGTAGTGTAGCCTCACGACTAGTGGTAGTGTAGCCTCACGACTAGTGGTAGTGTAGCCCACACTAGTGACTAGTGGTAGTGTAGCCTCACGACTAGTGGTAGTGTAGCCTCACGACTAGTGGTAGTGTAGCCTCACGACTAGTGGTAGTGTAGCCTCACGACTAGTGGTAGTGTAGCCTCACGACTAGTGGTAGTGTAGCCTCACGACTAGTGGTAGTGTAGCCTCACGACTAGTGGTAGTGCAGCCTTATGGCTAGTGGCAGTGTAGCCTCACGACTAGTGGTAGATTAGCCTCACGACTAGTGGTAGTGTAGTCTCACCATATATATGTATTTACTACATGTGTGCTTAATCATCCAGGAATTGTATCTACTTGTTGGAAACTTGCAATTATTAGTAAATATTGCAACAGTTTAATTCATGCGTATTTCTGCATTGAGCTATTTACGCTTTGATGAGAAATGTAGACACGTCTATTTTTGATCCACGAGTTATTGATTGAGTGAGTGAGTTGAGTTTTATTCCAGCTATTTGGCGGCGTTCTGCAAAATAATCGGATCTGGACCAGACAACAGCATGAACGTCAACCTATACAATCGAGATACGATGACATGTGTCAACCCATTCAGCGAACCTCACCACCCGATCCCGTTATAGTCGCCTGTTACGAAAAGCATGGGATACTGAAGACCAATTCTAACCCTGATCTTCGCGGTGTTATCCACGAGCTGCCATGAATCACGGAAGGAGGTCACAGAGGACATACAATGAAAGTAAAACGCCAAGAAAACCTAATGACCACGATATATTGGCCGTAAGGACTGTTATACGATGTATGTTTTTTTTGTTTTTGATACATTCGTGTGATAAATTAACAATAAATAAAAAACAGTGACATGGAAGACACGCCATGGTTTGAGAGGACCATGTAGATGTAGAGCAGGTAGCCTACAGATGTAGAGCAGGTAGCCTACAGATGTAGAGCAGGTAGACTACAAATGTAGAGCAGGTAGACTACAGGTGTAGAGCAGGTTGACTTCAGTTGTAGAGCAGGTAGACTATAGATGTAGAGCAGGTAGACTACAGATGTAGAGCAGGTAGACTACAGATGTAGAGCATGTAGACTTCAGATGTAGAGCAGGTAGACTATAGATGTAGAGCATGTAGACTTCAGATGTAGAGCAGGTAGACTACAAATGTAGAGCAGGTAGACTACAGGTGTAGAGCAGGTAGACTTCAGTTGTAGAGCAGGTAGACTATAGATGTAGAGGAGGTAGACTACAGATGTAGAGCAGGTAGACTTCAGATGTAGAGCAGGTAGAATACAGATGTAGAGCATGTAGACTTCAGATGTAGAGCAGGTAGACAACAAATGTAGAGCATGTAGACTTCAGATGTAGAGGAGGTAGACTACAAATGTAGAGCAGGTAGAATACAGATGTAGAGCAGGTAGACTTCAGTTGTAGAGCAGGTAGAGTATAGATGTAGAGCATGTAGACTTCAGTTGTAGAGCAGGTAGAGTATAGATGTAGAGCATGTAGACTTCAGATGTAGAGAAGGTAGAATACAGATGTAGAGCAGGTAGAAAACATATGTAGAGGAGGTAGACTACAGGTGTACAGCAGGTAGACCACAGATGTAGAACAGGTAGACAATAGATGTGGAGCAGGTAGATTTTAGATGTAAAGGAGGTAGACTACAGATGTAGAGCAGGTAGACTACATATGTAGAGCATGGTAGACCACAGATGTAGAACAGGTAGACTATAAATGTAGAGAAGGTAGAATACAGATATAGAGCAGGTAGAAAACATATGTAGAGGAGGTAGACTACAGGTGTACAGCAGGTAGACCAAACATGTAGAGCAGGTAGACTACAGATATAGAGCAGGTAGACTACAGATGTAGAGCAGGTAGACTACAGACTACAGATGTAGAGCAGGTAGACTACAGATGTAGAGCAGGTAGACAACAGATTTGGAGCAGGTAGACTACAGATGTAGAGGAGGTAGACTACAGATGTAGAGCAGGTAGACTACATCTGTAGAGCAGGTAGACTATAATTGTAGAGGAGGTAGACTACAGATGTAGGGCAGGTAGACTACAAATGTAGAGCAGGTAGACTACAGACTTCAGATGTAGAGCAGGTAGACTACAGATGTAGAGCAGGTAGACAACAGATTTGGAGCAGGTACACTACATGTGTAGAGGATGTAGACTACAGATGTAGAGCAGGTAGACTACATTTGTAGAGCAGGTAAAATACAAATGTAGAGCAGGTAGACTACAGATGTAGAGCAGGTAGACTACATTTGTAGAACAGGTAGATTACAGGTGTAGAGCAGGTAGACTTTAGCTGTAGAGATGGTTGACCACAGATGTAGAGCAGGTAGACAACAGATTTGGAGCAAGTAGACTACAGATGTAGAGCAGGTAGACTACAGATGTAGAGGCGGTAGACTACAGATGTAGAGCAGGAAGACTACAGATGTAGAGGCGGTAGACTACAGACTACAGATGTAGAGCAGGTAGACTACAGATGTTGAGCAGGTAGATTTTAGATGTAAAGGAGGTAGACTACAGATGTTGAGCAGGTAGATTTTAGATGTAAAGGAGGTAGACTAAAGATGTAGAACAGGTAGACTACATATGTACTGCAGGTAGACTATAATTGTAGAGGAGGTAGACTACAGATGTAGAGCAGGTAGACTACAGATGTAGAGCATGTAGAGCACAGATGTTTGAGCTGCCTTCTGTTTAACTCGATCAACACCTGTTACTGAATTGACTTGGCATTATTGTGTGGTGGAAGGGAGATAACTCGTGATGAGGTATATTTATAGAGCAATAACAGCGAACGCCTGAATAGTGTATCACCACTTGAGCTGTTCCCGAACTTCCCGTGTGTTGTAAACAGACATACGAGGGGGACATTGAAGAGCGATGTTCGAGTAGCAGTACGAGTACTGAGTCCCATGGGGTACTGTCAATCGCTCTTCAATGTGCTTCGTCGTGTGGCCCTAGAGGACCAAAAACTGTATGAATACTCTGTACTCAAGCTTATCCATTTCTGCAGTTTCGATAGGGGTACATGTGATTAAATGTCACGTGACATGTTGTGCATGTCACCATTACGTTTATGTGAATGATTTAAACCTTTCTTCAATATCATACAGTTATTTTTATCATGCACATAACAGAAGTATTTCAGGCTCAAAACGTTTTGATAGCCCCTAGTATACAGTGTACACGGCCGCTTGATGGTTCACGCAGAGCTCAGTTTTCCAGCCACGTGTTTGTGGCAGCGACCTACTCTGTATATCTGAGTGTTATGATCACTTTGCGCTAGTTAGCTTTTAAGTATTGTAAATAATCGTTAATTCTCTATCTTTATTTCAGCTTCCAACAGGCGTTGACATATGCAATGTAAATATATATTATAATATATTGCTTTGTTTCCGCTCACTATAGTAGCTGAAAGGAAATAGTTCATAATTCATGTACTTTTGTTAAATTTCTTGATTTCAGCTCATATCAGCGCTGAAACAGTTCATATACTTAATCGCTTAGTTTTAATAATACAATCAAAAGTGTCTACTCAACCATGACCATACGTTACGATTGGTCCATTCAAACTTGCATGCTTTTTCTATGTCTGAACACCTCGCACCCTCACGCGTCATATTGTCACCAGACACGACTGACAAAACTTGTGTGACAGGTTAGTAAACTAATTATCTTCAATGTGTAATCTTAAACACACAACATATATTAAATAAGGGTAATTAATGCCGTCATGGTAGTTAGCGTGTGTTGTAAACGGCACGCGGGTAGACGCAAAGTTTCTATTTTAATGTGTATCATATCTTCCCTGTTAAGCGTAAATAACATTAAATAACTATAAAGCGAGGCATTGTGGAGAATGCTTTGTGTAGGAATGTTGTCTCATTGTTGTGATCGTAGTTTGCACAAGGTGTGGTGATGTGAGGTGAGGTGAGGTGAGTTTTATGTTGTGCTTGAGAATATGTCGTTCATATGACGACGTGCATGCATGAGTAAGTGTATGTGTGGCTGCTTGTACTAGCCCAGACTCAAGCTGATTTTATAGTGCTAGTCCACTGAGATACCATGCCGCAGTGAAGCTTGAATACCCCACTCAGACACATTATACTGACTCCGAGCCGACCAGTCCTTGTACCCATTCATGCCGAGCGCCAGGCAGGGACCAACAAGTATCATATTTTAACGTCTTTTGGTATGACGCGGTCGGGGATCGAACCCGCGACCTTCCGCTCTCGGGGCCAACGCTCCAACGTCTCTAAACACAATGTAGTGATGGGTGCTACCGCACTCGTACATCTGGTAACATTGGATTGGCCATCCGATGCTGCTCGTATGTTTCCGAGTGTGATCGAGGCACGTGATCAACTTACCCGCCAAATCTGACAGATGACAATTAGGAGATCAAGACGAGACACTGACGACTATGGACACGAATACTTCGCAGAACCCTATAAAGTTGATCTCCCCACTCATCACCGCTTACGAAGCAAGGTACGCGCCTTTCCCTATCACCTGGTTTTCACGACAACAAATAATGGCAAAGTATCTCAATCGAAGGTTTTATAGAGTATCAAATATATCTTTAAATGCTTATCATTATGTCTATATGGAGAGTTTACACTGAATCGGTTTGGTTTTGATTACAACCTATCTTATTTCCAGCACTAATTATTTCATCGTCTGCTATGGCATCCCAGGCATAAACACGGTCCCTGTGCCATACATAGGGTATGTAATGTGCCGGACAATACTGTTTATAACATGTTTTTTTATCATTCTAACATAAAGAATCATCGTTCCTTTATGTTAACCTTCTAAGGTAAATATTGTATGCTATGTGGCGATTACCGCCGATATCATTTATGGCTTTGTTTAACTCATGTCATGAGTTGTCGCCCCTGATCTTGTAAATTTCAACCCCTCAGTGATCATGATATTTCTGTAATATTTAATGCACAGATAATATTGTCGGCGCTCATGCATTCAAGCTGCATTAAAGGATTTTTAAAAAGGTTAAACACTATGCATTTTTATTACATAATGCCATTCAAACATGAATGTATACCACATCTGCACTATCCATTTACGAAAACTAGTCGTAAAAGATAAATATGCACCAAAACTAAAACCACTTTAGCCCCGCCCACTCGTATGCATATTTTTATGCTTAGCTGTCTGCCGTCTGTGGGTGTGACGTCATACCCGAGAGTCCGCTCAGTGTGTTGACATTTCAGTAGTGTATACGCCATCGAGTTGAAAGTGACACGAAGCGCAATGTTTTGAATGAAGCGTTGTTGTGATTATGTATTGGAAACTGACAACTGCACTTCGAGTTTTGATGATTATCCAACTGCGTCAACAACACGGATGTACATTTCCTGAGAAATTCTATTTGGCAAGAGGAAGGGCAGAGAATGTTTACTGTCGTCGTGCGGATTTTGTGAACCCCTCCACGCACGGTCATCTGTGTTCGTTACACTTTTCAAAGAAGTGCTATGAAAGAGACCTAATCTCTGGCGAAATATGGATACGAATAGGCAAAGCTTGAACTTTATAAGGATGCTATATATCGGGCATTCCTTTCGACATTCCAAACAAACACAGAGGCCGAAATGTCAACTTGGGACTGAGACCGAGAGAGTTGCATTCCGGACGCGACGTTGGTTGCAGGTGAGTTTTAAGATGTAGTTGTTTGGAGCAACATAAAAACTCCAGTACTAGCTAGCTGTATAAAGAAATAGTTGATGGAAAAGTACGCCATAATTAGCGCTCGTGTACTATTTTCGATCAGAGATATATTTTCACAGCCACTGTTACTGTTATCCAGTAGGGCCAAGTCATCTATTTCCCGAGACGGAATGTTGGGTGTTTTGTGGTGTGAGTGTGTGTGGAGGGATTGGGATGGAGGTGGGCATGGACAAATGAGAACTTGCAACATATGAGTGCGGTGGTGAGAGAGAGCACATAATTATTAAAACAATAAAAAATAAGTCATATCAGATAATTATCCACCAGGGACTGGTCCCCTACCATGTTAAAATGGTATGTGAATTGTGTGTGTGTGCGTTCGTGTGTGTGTGCGTGTGCGTGTGCTTGGGAATGATTAAAATGTTGACTCTCACTCTTTCTCTCTTTAAGGCAATGTACAATAAATAAAATGAAAATGACTGCTCTGCACTGGCCTAAAACTTAGGTATCTATGGACCCCTTGCAAAAACATCACGACAGCTGTATATATAGGTAACTTTTAACCTACTTTCAAAAATGGGAAATCAGGGAAATATGTTCATTCAGATAATGTATTTCTTTGTGGGTTTTGTTTTTGGCAAATGTAAAAATGCTACTTTAATGCTATTTTTAGGCTGTATATGGCAGCATTTCACATCAATGAAAACAACCTAAATACCCTAGAAGTGACCAAGACCGGAGTACCCACCTGGGCAATCAGCTACCCCTAAGCCTAAACCAAGCCAGTGAACAAGAAACCAACACGTGGTAAATATAATTCAGACAATCAATAATCTTTTGTTGAACTGGTGCACTCGAGTTTGAAAAAACCCCACACTGTTCCTATTACTGCATATTTTCCCGTAACTAATCAGTCAACACTAAGTCTTGTTTGCAAAGACACTGGTTTTTAATCATCATGTCTATTTTCCCTCTCAGCATTTGTTAAGACAAAAGTACTTACTTTTTTAGTGCAGATTTCAAAGAAAATTATTATTATGGTTGCCAAAACAAAATATACTGATATTGTGTTATAAAATGTCTCTAATTCAATGTAAAATTTATTCACAGAGTTGGTGGAATTCCTACTCAGGGCCATTCTCGAGAGAAGAAACATATTTCCTTCCTACAGCCTTGCAGGACACAACAGCCTATTTTTCCTGGATATTCTGCCAGACACTTTCATTATAACTAGTAAACAGGAACTGGTGAATTCACTGACTTTAAGATATAAAATGAAATCATGTTATGTGTCTAGGGTGTGAACTGAAACCAGTTGTGCCTGATGTCTTAAGGTCTATTGTATTCGTCTGTTTGAATCCTGGGACTTGTTCAGATGGGACTGATCACACTTTACGCATTATTACTAGAACACGCATTATTACTAGAACACACATTAATACTAGAACACGCATTATTACTAGAACACACAAGAAATTTCTTTTTCACTAGCTGACAGTTAATGAGATAGATAAAGATTTGTCAGTTCTATTTTTTTTCATCTATATTTATTAGATCTATTATCAGCTGTTAAGGAGGTTACAGGTCTTTATCATTTTATGTATATTTTGCAGATTTATATGACTAAGTATCACGACAAATAACAGAAGCTTTACACGTGAATGGAAATCGAAAATGTAATAAAACTGATGTTTGATGCACCATATCAGAGACGATACACCGACTTCTCCGAAAACATATACTAACGAATTTAGGGTACTTCTGTACTGTATACAGTAGTGAGATCGAACTTATTGACTTCCGTAACGGTTCGTATTTCATCACCATACTTAAACCTTTACGGACAAATTTAGCAAAAGACGCATTTTTTTAAATAAAGCTGAAAGTTACTTAATAATCTTCATAAAATCATGAACCTCGGACGTAACTATTTCAGTGTTCCCATACTGATGTATACCGGAAGACAGGCTCAACACATTGATCATTGCCGTTATCATGACTGCAAATGTTACCGTGACCGAGGAAAAATTAATTCAGTATCTAATCAGTTTTCCATGAACATGTGATAGGCAAGTGGCTTGCATACCAGTCTGCAGTAGGTCTATTCAAAACATAGTCATAGTCGGGATCGTCCCACGGCTGTATGTTGTCAACTGGTGGAATCGTCGTTAATACTGTTAATGTACTGAATATTTACAAATAGATGTAAATGTATGTTCTCTAAACATGCTGAACATTGTTATTATATTGTTATTATGTTGTTGCCACAATTGTTTCAGGGTTAATCGTGTACACTGAATTCTCAAGCCACTTGGAAGTAAACTTACAACCCTGCATTCACTCTGCGTGTTGTCACTGTGACCCAGCCACATGTTGATGACGGTAGTTTGTATATAGTCGAGTGTTGGCTGGATAAACGAGTGGTTGCTATTATGGCAGCATCCAAGCAGCCGGTGCATGAGAACAATTATTCTTCCCAGTGACGGAGCCTATTCATATAGTCCCCATGGATGACATGTTCCTTGATCCTTGATAACCAGAATCCCATGGGAATGAAGCATACGGTTCGTGACCGGTGTTAACCACAAGCAAGTCTTGACCAATCTGTACACAAGTCTGAGAGTGTACCGACATCGTTCATTAATATTGAGGGTCAACGTGCGGATGTCATGTCCAGGAGCTCTGACGGACACTGGTCGCCTTCTTTGATACCAGCACAACAAAATCTCGTCTAGTATACTTCAGCATTACTCTTTAATATTAAACGTCAGTACAAACAAATGTCCAGTCCAGTCCTCAGAAAAGTTAGGGAGTGTGTTAACACCGCTTTTAGCAGTATCACGGCGGGACACCTAAATGGGTTTCACACATTTGGTCCATGTGGGGAATCAAACCCGGGTCTTCCGTCTGACGAGCAGAAGAGTCAACATGAATGTTCATGTTCTCCAAGGTACAACAGTTCCCATATTCAAGTCCAAACCAACAGACAACATGTGCTTTGTGAACGTGTAGAGTGTAGCAGACCCACTAAAAGATAACGGTGTGACTTATTCCTGGGTGAGTGAGTGAGTGAGTGATTGTAGTTATGCAGTCATCCAGCTATATCACAGGACCCTGAAGTTTGTAATCTTAACACTATCACAGCTATAAGACTGCGACAATAAATCTTGAATCGTGACCCTGCGCATTCAAGACGATTTCAAAACACAATCACTCATTCGACATCACTCGTCCCTTTCCGTAACATGCAAACTGTCCCTGAATGACGAGTTGATCACGAATGAAGCACGTCAACCCTGGACGGTATATCTCTTTCTGTGCTCAGTTTCCCTCTGGACCGGTCACGTGGCTGTCTCGGGTAAGTGTGTTGTCACAGGGGCTGTGTCTATTCCAGTTATTAGCTACACACCTGTCCTACTGATTACAGGTAACAATACAATGGTTCGTCTAACTGTTAGGTGATCTCCAGGCACATTCTCAAATCCGGGCACCTAATATACTGCAATTTTTAGACTGAGCATGGTGTATGGAGTGTGTACTTTCATTACTTCCTTGATCGGCCTCGTGACTTCAATACAGAGATCTGTCCCGATGTATGTGCATGTATGTATATAATGTGTGTTTGCTAAAGTTGTTACTGAATTGATCACAGATAAATGCTACAGCACAAAATATGGTAAAATACTTCTACATGACCACAATAGTTTACATCTAATGTAGAGAAACCCGAACTGAACGTCTCCTACTTTCGATATGGTAATGAGCGGGTGTCGCCATGTAACTCTGTCAGGTGATTGACATGCTGCACACGGTTCATAACTGCATGTTGTAATGCTGGTGACGACGAGTTGCAAAGATCAATTGACGAGCTGCTCACAGACAGGCCACTGATTCATGGTGCTCCGTGACACCAAAACATGTTCAGTCTGTTATACTATACAATGTCATGTGGTAATGCTTGTCAACCTCAAAAGATAACATATTCCTATAGCACAATAGCACAACTCATACAACAGCCCGGGGGACCGACCGCCTGACTTTCATGGCAGTGTTTCGTGAACTAAACACCTGAACTAAATTATGAATTAATTCCGTAAAAGAATAAGCTTTGAAACCAACAAAAACAACAACAAAGAAATGTGCTGTAATTAACATTTGCATTCTAAAATTAACTAAGTTCAGAAATCAGTACAAAGGCACCACAACTGCCCATAAACTTTCGTATTGTGGCTCAACGGTTCCAGTATGTCAGGCAAAAGAGAGAATTTTGTGTTTGTGTAAACCGTGAAATATCTGAGGGATTGTATGTTCTGTTTTACGTATGAACAAGTATCCAGTATCAATATCAGGCCAAAGAAAGAATCTACAAGACGGACAGAATCAAACCAACAGACGGTCACTTCCCTTCATCCAATATCCAGTTTCTAACGCTTCTCAAATACAGGATTGTTTGTGTTTAACATGAAATATGTGATGGAATAGCTGTTCTATGTTTTATTTATGACCAGCAAGACAGAGCGACCCCCCACACGCACACATCATACACACACAATACACACGGCCCAGTTGAAACACGTCTACCAATGTTATCTCTCATTGATTATAGGATCTACATACATCTGGAATATGTTTTCATTCGTTCATAATTCCAAGAGCAGGATTTACTAGACATAGTTCTTTTAGACCTGTCAGTAAATCGGGACTACAAATATGGTCGGTGTTTGTGTAATGAATGTTGTGGTTTGTATAGTGGATAGAATGTTTATGTCGTGTCTGCTGACTTTTGGTAGGAGAGATGGCGACCTCCCAGAAGTTGACAGAACACTTCCTGACATGCACCATATGTACAGAGGTGTTTGACAAGCCCTGTACACTTGTATGTTATCACACCTTCTGTCGGAAATGTGTCGTCAACTACACCAAAACCAAACGGGAAGCCCTCAGTGCCAAGTCTCTCCTGTGTCCATTCTGTAGGAAGATGACGAAAGTGTCTGTCCCCGAGTGACCAGTGGAGGAGTGGGCGGATGACGTCAAGCCAAGCTTCGTCATCCAGGGACTGTTGGACTCGTTTGGCCCCGGATCTAAAGGTGAATAGTTGTAGGTTGTAGCAATATACGTGTTGTTTGCAAGCAGGTAACAGAATAATTGATTTAAGCAGTATAAATGTTTGTGATGTTATGAGCATTGTATGACCCCTGCTATGTATATACTAGTATAGTTTGATGTATGTAAAAAAACTGTTTGTGAGGAATGTGAACATTCATTGTGGATATGTGTTCAACGAGCAAGACACAGCATATCAGGTGACATGACCAACGACATACATAAACCTTATTCATGATCCGTACAACAACGTTTACGGTGAACCAATTTCAAACATATTTACATGACGTTTCAACCTGAGACGTGTTCCGATGTTTCCGATACATTTTCAAGTCAAGTAGGAACATGATGCGACACATCCAGCCCTATAATACATTGGGATGTAACCAAGTTAATATCACCACATCTAGCCCTATAATACATTGTGATGTCACCATGTTAATATCACCACATCTAGCCCTATAATACATTGTGATGTCACCAGGTTAATACCACCACATCTAGCCCTATAATACATTGTGATGTCACCAGGTTAATATCACCACATCTAGCCCTATAATACATTGTGATGTCACCAAGTTAATATCACCACCTCAGCCATATAATACATTGTGATGTCACCATGTTAATATCACCAAATCTAGCCCTAGAATACATTGTGATGTCACCTTGTTAATATCACCACATCTAGCACCATGATACATTGTGATGTCACCAGGTTAATATCACCACATCTAGCCCTATAATACATTGTGATGTCACCATGTTAATATCACCACATCTAGCACCATGATACATTGTGATGTCACCAGGTTAATATCACCACATCTAGCCCTATAATACATTGTGATGTCACCAGGTTAATATCACCACATGAATGAATGGTTATTTCAGATACAACTTACTGCAGTTATTGCAAGGAGGAAGGGGAGACAACTCCAGCTACATCTTGGTGTTCTGTTTGTGACGACGCACTATGTGAACGATGTACAAGGATGCACCAACGAATCCCCTCTACTCGTCACCATGACGTAGTTGACCTGTCTGGAGAGACAAGGGTCAAGGCGAATAGAAAGGTCATGTGTAAAGTTCACAAGGACGAGAATATCAAATATCTTTGTAAAGATTGTAAAACAGCTGTTTGTCAAACATGTTGCATTATCCATCACAGGAAATGTGACATGGTTGTTGAAATTGAGTCAGAGATTCCTGCAATGAAAACCGAGCTGAAAAGGAATAAAGAGAATTTGTTAAAGAAACACGATGAGATGAAAACATATGTTGGAAAACAAAACTCCAGGGTCAAAGAAGAATTGGCGCTTCACCTAAAAATAGAATCAAACATCAAGTCTGCAAGTCTCACAGCAATAGAGGTGATCAAAGCCAAGGAACGGAAACTTCTGTCTGAACTGAAAGAGATGTCTGACAGACACATTGGACAACTGAAGGTAGACATAAAGTCAGGTGAGATGTCAGTACAGATGTACCAACAACAGACTGAACTGATAGGCCAGGCTCTACAATCTGAGTGTGACATGGATGTGTATGAGATGTATCAGGGATGTGAGGCCGGTGATGTGGAGGCTGTCGGAGTCGTAGAGGTGAAGGAGAAGGGAAGAATAGACAGGATAACATTCAGACAGGACACGGGCAAGCTGAGTAGAGCACTGGAAGATCTCCCTCTGGGTGAGATACACGTCCAGTATGACGATGTGCTGGACCTGAAGGCTGCTCCTGTGTTACAGGACACCATTAACGTGACAGTAGCAGGAGATGCAGATGGAGGAGACCCCACTGACGTGACGGTGTTAGAGGTGAATGGTACAGACACAGTGGTAGTTACAGACTACAAGAACAAGAGTGTCAAGTCCTTCTACACCATGAACAGTCAGCCAGGTCACAGCACGCTCGGTCTGGAAGGTAGATCATGGGGTATAACAAGGCTGAAACAGAACCAGGTGGCTGTCACTGTGTGGGATACCAGTCAGATTGTAACGGTTGAAGTGAACCCTGACCTGGTGCTGCTGTCGACCATCACAACCAGCAAACAGTACCGGGGTATAACTTCTCTGACACCATCAACACTAGCAGCAAGTTCCCACTCCCCTCCCTGTGTTGATATCCTGGATATGTCGGGACACGTGCTGAAGTCAGTTTGTTCTGGCCACAATGGTGGAGACATCTTAAAGTATCCCAACTTTCTCTGTACCACGAGGACAGGAAACATCCTGGTGTCTGACAATGGAACCGACTGTGTCCTATGTCTGACCCCCGAGGGAGATGTTGTGTTCATCTGCAGACCTACAGGAGACACAGCACTGATGGACCCTCGTGGTATCACAAGTACCAGCACAGGCGACATCCTGGTGGCAGACACCTCACAACACACAGTCATCCATCTGACAGAGTCAGGACAGTTTGTAAGAAACATACTAACATCACAGGATGGTGTCCAGTGTCTATGGGGACTGTGTGTTGGCGGGCGTGGTCGTATGTACTTGTGTACATCAGATGTAGTGAAGGTATTTACTTGCTGTAAGTGAGAGAACATGTCACAATCCCTTTCTTTATGTTAAATATAGATGTATGTTACCTGGATAGATATGATGTGATGCACTGTAGGAACATTTGACTTTTGATGTGAGCGGACGAACCATACCTGTTGTAGAAAGACACAGCTTGTAATGTAATGAGGGTCGGTGGGGTAGCCTAGTGGTTAAAGCGTTCGCTCGTCTCGCCGAAGACCCGGATTTGATTCCTTACATGGGTACAAAGTGTGAAATCCATTTCTGGTGTCCCCCGACTTGATATTGCTGGAGATTGCTAAAAGCTAAAAGCGATATAAATCCATACTCTCTCACCTACTGTAATGTAATGTAATATATATATGTACTTCTACTTTATATTCAGATATATTGTCTCAATAGCACTATGTGGTCCAAAATCATTTAGAATATTGATATTTTGAGTTGTCGTAATGATAACGAATCTTGGAATCTAAGTAACTTTGATGAACAAATGCTTTAAAGAATTTACTCAGTGGGTTGTAGGCCTTGTGGCATGTTTGTAATGCAAGCAGCCATTACTTCTACTGTATATTCAGATATATTGTCTCAATAACACTGTGTAGTGCAGTATCATGTAGAATATTGGTATGTTGAGTTGTAATGCTTTTGAATCACATTTCTTTAACTGACTTTGATGAACGATTGTTTTACAAAATTTACTGTATGGGTTGTAGGTCTTATGGCGTGTTTATCACCGGTTCTCACTCTCTTCTCGACATGTTGTGTGATATGCATAGCAGGGCAATCGTCTTTGCTCACATTTTAGCAACTCTGTATACGTTATTCTGATCACATTTATGCTTGTGATGTTAACTCAGTGTTGGATACGGGGTCGTGTTTGATCGGTACAAAAGCAGCCAAACTAGTTGGAGCATGAAGTCAGTTTAGAGCAGCCAACCGATCACCAATTAGATACAGTAAAACTACCACTGCACACATACACATGAATTGCCTTGTCGACTTGTGACATGTTGTGATGTACAAACCGACAGCTCTACGTTCGATTGACGTGCCAACTGAGCGGTCAAAGGGAGATAAGTCTTTATGAGATGTATATGAAGAGCCATAAAATATAGCGAACGAATGAATATTATATCAGTGAGTTAGTTACGGGTTTGCGCTGCTTGTCACATTATTTCAACAATATCGCAGCGGGGAACATCAGAAGTTGGGCTCACGCATTATAATTTGTTGGGAATAGAACCCGGGTCTTTGTCGTGACGAAGGAACGCTTGAACCACTGGCCTACCCGGCCCCTATTTTATCACAATTTGTGTTTAGTGTGAGTGTTGTAAATTGATATCCCCATCCCCGCTGTCAATCTCCAGGACTCGTTGATGTTGCATCTGTTCGTAAGTCACCATCAGACATAGCGATGATGTGGTATAAAACATTATTCACTCAAACATCTACATGGACGAGTAGGTCCGAGTAGTAAAATGTTTCTAAATGAAAAGATCCCAAATTAAAAAAATTGACATGAACATGGAAATTGATAATGTATTCCAACATTAGACACACAGCTGGAGTATGTTCACATTTTTTAAAAATAGCGCTGTATCTAGTATAGGTATTAAAATACTTAAATTATCTGAAAGGATGGAAACATGTGTTTTTTACTTTCAAACAACATCATTATCGCAGTCGTCTGTGCCACCCATGTGTTTATCAGGCCGGTCGAAGAGAAGAGGACTAGTACCAAAAATATTCGGTTTACTATGCTGCGTAAAACGCTATTCACACAACCACCCACTCGCCCACTGAAAAGCTGGATACAGCAACCGCCACTTATCAATGGTCGAGATTATAACTTTCAAACTCAAACACGTGTCATCGTATCCCAGTTGTGTAGATCGATACTCATGCTGTTGATCACTCGATTGCCTGGTCCAGACTCGATTATTTACAGACCGCTGCCATATAGTTGGAATATTGCTGAGTGCAGCGTTAAACAACAACTATTAAGGTCGGTTGAAGCTTTTTGCCCTGCAATAGACAGAACTATCCTGTTAAATAATGGCGGCAGGGTAGGCTAGTGGATAAGGTGTTCAGTCGTTACGCCGAAGACCCAAGTTCGATTCCTCACATGGGTACAATGTGTGAAGCACATTTCTGATGTCCCCGCTGTGATATTTCCGGAATACAAGCGGCGTAAAACTAAACTCACTCACTCCTGTTTAACAGTCGGTGTCAGTTGCTGTGTCACGGGGATGAAAATAACCTATTGCCCTACGCCCGAGTCCAGTGTTTTTTTCTGTTGGGCAAGCAAATTTGTATATCACACTGTACCGGTGTCCAGTTGATATTCCAATGTTAATTATGTTGTTTATTTAAAAAATCAACAAGAAAACGGCCGGTATAGTGGAAAAAGTATCAGGGCAAGTGATTTTGCATGTGCCACTGTACCGGAGTACACTAGCAACTTTAAAGTTATTTCCACCCCTGCAGTGTGTGGTATTACACCGTGCGTGTATAGCTGTATAGCGTTTATCTGCATAAAGACCCAACACAGAAATCGCAATATTAAATACCCGTAATGGTGGCCCGATCTGTCGCATGATTTGTGATACACTGCTGGGTTTTGGAACATATTTTCCTATGTTGGACAAAGTCGAGTGCCCCTCAATGAACTTGGTTCAATGCAAATCACACAACGACGCTACAGATGGGTACTTTAGCAAGTTGAATAACACAAGGGGCTCTATGAGATACTAGCGCTATAGAGTAGAAACATGTTAATAAATTTTCATTGCGAATATCATTATCCATACTAAGTGGCATACAAGTGTAAACACGCATTAAGTAACAATTTATCACGTTGTAAGTGACTCCCAGTAGGATTGTATTGTTAAACATTTCGTCTCCAAAAAAGATACAGGTCAATATCTCAAAAAGATACAGGTCAATATCGAGACCGTAGTGTTTGTTTTGTTTGTTGTTTAACGCCGCACTCAGCACTATTTTACCTATATGGCGTCGGTCTGTACATAATCGATAATTCTGGATCCAGACAATCTAGAGAACATGAGCATCGGTCTACGCAAGTGTTATACGATGTTATGTGTCAACCAAGTCAGCGGGCCTGACCGCCCAATGCCGTTAGTCGCGTCTCACGACCTGCAAGTGTTACTGAAGACCAGTTCTAACCCGGATCTTCATGGGTGAGACGGAAATGCAACACTGATCAAATAGAATAGCAGATATTCGAAACATAATAATCAAAACAATCAACAATCAAAGTATTGAACATATAAATCACGTCCGTCTTCTACTGCACCCATTAGAAATGTTGATATATTTTGTTTATACGACGGTTATCAAACACTGTATTCGTAACCCCCAATATTGTCCACGGTATGTAGATCTGTATGGGTACCGATGATCGTGGCTCTCTAAAAACGATACATCGCATACTGGACTTGCAGTAGGAACGTTTAATATGCACTTATTCAGTTTCCAAATTGTAATCTTTCAAAACTCGTTTAAAGCTTTATGAACAATTGTTTTGTCAAAACTGAGTTTGCCAGTTCATAACATGAAAACATATTTCCGGAGATTTACGGCATGGTCAATTTTTTAACAATTTGTACCGTCTAAAAATATCAAAATTTATTATGATTATTTCAAATGGTAACAATACAAAATGCCCCATTCTTCCAACGCCGCCGAAGAAGATGCAGTAAAGAGGAAAAAATCCGAGGAAAATGGTAGCCACCTTTGTGGTTCGGAGCAGTATGGATAAACGACAATACATATAGATTCGTTCCGGTGAGACAAAATAATTTCAAATTAAATTCAAAAGGAAGAAGTATGAAATATTTAATAAGATGGATTTCGTCTTTTAAGCCCATGCGAATTTCCACCGTTTTTAGGCTAATGGGCCTATATAAAGATTGTCTCCTTGTAAAATCAGCTTCAGGTTCTCACGAATAAACAATGATGTGAAAGGTGAGTGTGGTATATAAATACTTACACAAGGTGCACAATAGACAATGGCATATAACGACGGGAAGACGATAATCTTGTCACATATATCACTCCGCTTGTCTCGAACTACTAGTATGTGAGTGAGTATGGTTTTACGCCGCTTTTAGCAATGTTTCCGCAACATCACGGCGGGGGACACCAGAAATGGCTTCACACACTGTAGCCATGTGGGGAATCGGACCCGGGTATTTGAATTGAGGAGCGAACGCTTTAACCACTTGGCTACCCGACTACTAGTATGTGTTTGTTATGGTAACCAGGAGTAAACCTTGATTCAGTGTATAGGTTTCAAATTTAAACGTTATGCCGTGGCACTGGCCGAGCTTAGAATGAGCATAGTTGTACGCCGACATGCCACTGCTCCAGCAATACCACAACCGAGGACACTAGAAATGTGTTTCACGCTTAAGAACCATGTGAGGATTCGAACCCAAGGGTGAATCGCAAAGATCGAAAGCTTGAACCACTCTGCCACCCTCACCCTTCCAAATAGATTGGAAAAAAAACATTCTTTTGGTGCGAAGTTGATTCGTCGTCATCGGTTTAGGATTGAAAGAACTTTTTGTTTTCCCTTTTTGACTGATGTGGCGATGTTGTCCCAGGTAAGACGACGATCCTGTACAAGATGAAGCTGAACGAGAGCGTGTGCACCATCCCCACCATCGGCTTCAACGTGGAAACCGTCAGCCCGGTGAACGGTGTGACGTTCACCGTGTGGGACGTGGGGGGTCAGGAGAAGATCCGACAGCTGTGGAAACACTACTACCTCAACACACAAGGTAGGTCAGCATATACCTAACACTACTACCTCAAAACACAAGGTAGGTCAACATATACCCAACACTACTACCCCAACACACAAGGTAGGTCAACATATACCCAACACTACTACCTCAACACACAAGGTAGGTCAACATATACCTAACACGACTACCCCAACACACAAGGTAGGTCGACATATACCCAACACTACTACCCCAACACACAAGGTAGGTCAACATATATCTAACACTACTACCTCAACACACAAGGTAGGTCAACATATACCCAACACTACTACCCCAACACACAAGGTAGGTCAACATATTCACAATGCTACTACCTCAACACACAAGGTAGGTCAACATATACCCAACACTACTACCCCAACACACAAGGTAGGTCAACATATACCCAACACTACTACCCCAACACACAAGGTAGGTCAACATATTCACAATGCTACTACCCCAACACACAAGGTAGGTCAACATATTCACAATGCTACTACCTCAACACACAAGGTAGGTCAACATATTCACAATGCTACTACCCCAACACACAAGGTAGGTCAACATATTCACAATGCTACTACCTCAACACACAAGGTAGGTCAACATATTCACAATGCTACTACCCCAACACACATGGTAGGTCAACATATACCCAACACTACTACCCCAACACACAAGGTAGGTCAACATATTCACAATGCTACTACCTCAACACTCAAGGTAGGTCAACATATTCACAATGCTACTACCCCAACATACAATGTAGGTCAGGATATTCACAATGCTACTACCTCAACACACAAGGTAGGTCAGCATATACTCAACACTACTACCTCACACACAAGGTAGGTCAACATATACACAACACTACTACCCCAACACACAAGGTAGGTCAACATATACCCAACACTACTACCCCTACACACAAGGTAGGTCAACATATACCCAACACTACTACCCCAACACACAAGGTAGGTCAACATATACCCAACACTACTACCCCAACACACAAGGTAGGTCAACATATACCCAATGCTACTACCCCAACACACAAGGTAGGTCAACATATACCCAACACTACTACCTCAACACACAAGGTAGGTCAACATATACCCAACACTACTACCTCAACACAAAAGGTAGGTCAACATATGCCCAACACTACTACCTCAACACACAAGGTAGGTCAACATATACCTAACACTACTACCCCAACACACAAGGTAGGTCGACATATACCCAACACTACTACCCCAACACACAAGGTAGGTCAACATATACCCAACACTACTACCTCAACATACAAGGTAGGTCAACATATACCAAACACTACTACCCCAACACACAAGGTAGGTCAACATATTCACAATGCTACTACCTCAACACACAAGGTAGGTCAACATATACCCAACACTACTACCCCAACACACAAGGTAGGTCAACATATACCCAACACTACTACCCCAACACACAAGGTAGGTCAACATATTCACAATGCTACTACCTCAACACACAAGGTAGGTCAACATATTCACAATGCTACTACCCCAACACACAAGGAAGGTCAACATATTCACAATGCTACTACCTCAACACACATGGTAGGTCAACATATTCACAATGCTACTACCTCAACACACAAGGTAGGTCAACATATACCCAACACTACTACCCCAACAAACAAGGTAGGTCAATATATTCACAATGCTACTACCTCAACACACAAGGTAGATCAACATATTCACAATGCTACTACCCCAACACACAAGGTAGGTCAGGATATTCACAATGCTACTACCTCAACACACAAGGTAGGTCAACATATACCCAACACTACTACCCCAACACTACTACCCCCAACACACAAGGTACCCTACTACTACCCAACACACAAGGTAGGTCAACATATACCCAACACTACTACCCCAACACACAAGGTAGGTCAACATATTCACAATGCTACCTACCTCAACACACAGGGTAGGTCAACATATACCCAACACTACTACCTCCCCAACACAAGGTAGGTCAACATATACCCAATGCTACTACCTCAACACACAAGGTAGGTCAACATATACCCAACACTACTACCTCAACACACAAGGTAGGTCAACATATACCCAACACTACTACCCCAACACACAAGGTAGGTCAACATATTCACAATGCTACTACCTCAACACACAAGGTAGGTCAACATATACCCAACACTACTACCCCAACACACAAGGTAGGTCAACATATACCCAACACTACTACCCCAACACACAAGGTAGGTCAACATATTCACAACACTACTACCTCAACACACAAGGTCAACATCAACATATTCACACAGGGTAGGTGCTACTACCCCAACACACAAGGTAGGTCAACATATACCCAACACTACTACCCCAACACACAAGGTCAAGGTCAACATATACCCAACACTACTACCCCAACACACAAGGTAGGTCAACATATTCCCAATGCTACTACCTCAACACACAAGGTAGGTCAACATATACCCAACACTACTACCTCAACACACAAGGTAGGTCAACATATACCCAACACTACTACCTCAACACACAAGGTAGGTCAACATATTCCCAACACTACTACCTCAACACACAAGGTAGGTCAACATATACCTAACACTACTACCCCAACACACAAGGTAGGTCAACATATACCCAACACTACTACCCCAACACACAAGGTAGGTCAACATATACCCAACACTACTACCTCAACACACAAGGTAGGTCAACATATACCCAACACTACTACCCCAACACACAAGGTAGGTCAACATATTCACAATGCTACTACCTCAACACACAAGGTAGGTCAACATATACCCAACACTACTACCCCAACACACAAGGTAGGTCAACATATACCCAACACTACTACCCCAACACACAAGGTAGGTCAACATATTCACAATGCTACTACCTCAACACACAAGGTAGGTCAACATATTCACAATGCTACTACCCAACACACAAGGTAGGTCAACATATTCACAATGCTACTACCTCAACACACAAGGTAGGTCAACATATTCACAATGCTACTACCCCAACACACAAGGTAGGTCAACATATACCCAACACTACTACCCAACACACAAGGTAGGTCAACATATTCACAATGCTACTACCTCAACACACAAGGTAGGTCAACATATTCACAATGCTACTACCCCAACACACAAGGTAGGTCAGATATATTCACAATGCTACTACCCAACACACAAGGTAGGTCAACATATACCCAACACACTACTACCCAACACACAAGGTAGGTCAACATATACCCAACACTACTACCCCAACACACAAGGTAGGTCAGGTCACTACATATACACACAAGGTAGGTCAACATACCCAATACCCCAACCACAAGGTGGGTCAACTACTACCCCAACACACAAGGTAGGTCAACATGGGTCAACATATACCCCAACACACAAGGTAGGTCAACAATGCTACTACCTCAACACACAAGGTAGGTCAACATATACCCAACACTACTACCTCAACACACAAGGTAGGTCAACATATACCCAACACTACTACCTCAACACACAAGGTAGGTCAACATATACCCAACACTACTACCTCAACACACAAGGTAGGTCAACATATACCTAACACTACTACCCCAACACACAAGGTAGGTCAACATATACCCAACACTACTACCCCAACACACAAGGTAGGTCAACATATACCCAACACTACTACCTCAACACACAAGGTAGGTCAACATATACCCAACACTACTACCCCAACACACAAGGTAGGTCAACATATTCACAATGCTACTACCTCAACACACAAGGTAGGTCAACATATACCCAACACTACTACCCCAACACACAAGGTAGGTCAACATATACCCAACACTACTACCCCAACACACAAGGTAGGTCAACATATTCACAATGCTACTACCTCAACACACAAGGTAGGTCAACATATTCACAATGCTACTACCCCAACACACAAGGTAGGTCAACATATTCACAATGCTACTACCTCAACACACAAGGTAGGTCAACATATTCACAATGCTACTACCCCAACACACAAGGTAGGTCAACATATACCCAACACTACTACCCCAACACACAAGGTAGGTCAACATATTCACAATGCTACTACCTCAACACACAAGGTAGGTCAACATATTCACAATGCTACTACCCCAACATACAAGGTAGGTCAGGATATTCACAATGCTACTACCTCAACACACAAGGTAGGTCAACATATACCCAACACTACTACCTCAACACACAAGGTAGGTCAACATATACCCAACACTACTACCCCAACACACAAGGAAGGTCAACATATACCCAACACTACTACCCCAACACACAAGGTAGGTCAACATATTCACAATGCTACTACCTCAACACACAAGGTAGGTCAACATATACCCAACACTACTACCCCAACACACAAGGTAGGTCAACATATACCCAATGCTACTACCCCAACACACAAGGTAGGTCAACATATACCCAACACTACTACCTCAACACACAAGGTAGGTCAACATATACCCAACGCTACTACCTCAACACACAAGGTAGGTCAACATATACCCAACACTACTACCTCAACACACAAGGTAGGTCAACATATACCCAACACTACTACCCCAACACACAAGGTAGGTCAACATATACCCAATGCTACTACCTCAACACACAAGGTAGGTCAACATATACCCAACACTACTACCTCAACACACAAGGTAGGTCAACATATTCAACACACCAACATGCTACTACTACCTCAACACACAAGGTAGGTCAACATATTCCCAATGCTACTACCTCAACACACACAAGGTAGGTCAACATATTCAACACTACTACCCCAACACAAGGTAGGTCAACCTCAACACTACTTGCCCCAACACACAAGGTAGGTCAACATATTCACAATGCTACTACCCCAACACACAAGGTAGGTCAACAGGTCATGCTACTACCATATACACAATGCTACTACCCCAACACACAAGGTAGGTCAACATATTACACAATGCTACTACCTCAACACACAAGGTAGGTCAACATATTCCCAACACTACTACCCCAACACACAAGGTAGGTCAACATATTCCCACACTACTACCTCAACACACAAGGTAGGTCAACATATTCACAACACTACTACCCCAACACACAAGGTAGGTCAACATATACCCAACACTACTACCCCAACACACAAGGTAGGTCAACATATACCCAACACTACTACCCCAACACACAAGGTAGGTCAACATATTCCCAATGCTACTACCCCAACACACAAGGTAGGTCAACATATTCCCAACTACTACTACCTCAACACACAAGGTAGGTCAACATATTCACAATGCTACTACCCTCAACACACAAGGTAGGTCAACATATTCACAATGCTACTACCCCAACACACAAGGTAGGTCAACATATTCACAATGCTACTACCTCAACACACAAGGTAGGTCAACATATTCACAATGCTACTACCCCAACACACAAGGTAGGTCAACATATTCACAATGCTACTACCTCAACACACAAGGTAGGTCAACATATTCACAATGCTACTACCCCAACATACAAGGTAGGTCAGGATATTCACAATGCTACTACCTCAACACACAAGGTAGGTCAGCATATACTCAACACTACTACCTCAACACACAAGGTAGGTCAACATATACACAACACTACTACCCCAACACACAAGGTAGGTCAACATATACCCAACACTACTACCCCAACACACAAGGTAGGTCAACATATACCCAACACTACTACCCCAACACACAAGGTAGGTCAACATATACCCAACACTACTACCCCCAACACACAAAGGTAGGTCAACATATACCCAATGCTACTACCCCAACACACAAGGTCAAGGTCAACATATACCCAACACTACTACCTCAACACACAAGGTAGGTCAACATATACCCAACACTACTACCTCAACACACAAGGTAGGTCAACATATACCCAACACTACTACCTCAACACACAAGGTAGGTCAACATATACCCAACACTACTACCCCAACACACAAGGTAGGTCAACATATACCCAACACTACTACCCCAACACACACAGGTAGGTCAACATATACCCAACACTACTACCTCAACACACAAGGTAGGTCAACATATACCCAACACTACTACCCCAACACACAAGGTAGGTCACAAGGTAGGTCTACTACCTCAACACACAACATATACCCTACACTACTACCCCAACACACAAGGTAGGTCAACATATACCCAACACTACTACCCCAACACACAAGGTAGGTCAACATATACCCAATGCTACTACCTCAACACACAAGGTAGGTCAACATATACCCAACACTACTACCTCAACACACAAGGTAGGTCAACATATACCCAACACTACTACCTCAACACACAAGGTAGGTCAACATATACCCAACACTACTACCTCAACACACAAGGTAGGTCAACATATACCCAACACTACTACCCCAACACACAAGGTAGGTCAACATATACCACAACACTACTACCCCAACACACAAGGTAGGTCAACATATACCCAACACTACTACCTCAACACACAAGGTAGGTCAACATATACCCAACACTACTACCCCAACACACAAGGTAGGTCAACATATATTCACAATGCTACTACCTCAACACACAAGGTAGGTCAACATATACCCCAACACTACTACCCCAACACACAAGGTAGGTCAACATATACCCAACACTACTACCCCAACACACAAGGTAGGTCAACATATTCACAATGCTACTACCCCAACACACACAAGGTAGGTCAACATATTCACAATGCTACTACTACCCCAACACACAAGGTAGGTCAACATATTCACAATGCTACTACCTCAACACACAAGGTAGGTCAACATATTCACAATGCTACTACCTCAACACACAAGGTAGGTCAACATATTCACAATGCTACTACCCCAACACACAAGGTAGGTCAACATATTCACAATGCTACTACCCCAACACACAAGGTAGGTCAACAGGTCAACATATTCACAAGGTGCTACTACCCCCTAACACACACAAGGTAGGTCAACATATACCCAACACTACTACCCCAACACACAAGGGTAGGTCAACATATTCACAATGCTACTACCTCAACACACAAGGTAGGTCAACATATTCACAATGCTACTACCCAACACTACTACCTCAACACACAAGGTAGGTCAACATATTCACAATGCTACTACCTCAACACACAAGGTAGGTCAACATATACACAACACTACTACCTCAACACACAAGGTAGGTCAACATATACCCAACACTACTACCCCAACACACAAGGTAGGTCAACATATACCCAACACTACTACCCCAACACACAAGGTAGGTCAACATATACCCAACACTACTACCCCAACACACAAGGTAGGTCAACATATACCCAACACTACTACCCCAACACACAAGGTAGGTCAACATATACACTACTACCCCAACACTACTACCTACCCCAACACACAAGGTAGGTCAACATATACCCAACACTACTACCCCAACACACAAGGTAGGTCAACATATACCCAACACTACTACCCCAACACACAAGGTAGGTCAACATATACCCAACACTACTACCTCAACACACAAGGTAGGTCAACATATTCACAACACTACT
Source organism: Haliotis rubra (assembly GCF_003918875.1). Lineage (NCBI taxonomy): Eukaryota > Metazoa > Mollusca > Gastropoda > Lepetellida > Haliotidae > Haliotis > Haliotis rubra. Next base: position 531,221 of record NW_025767188.1, read on the forward strand.
ACCCCAACACACAAGGTAGGTCAACATATTCACAATGCTACTACCTCAACAACACACAAGGTAGGTCAACATATACCCAACACTACTACCTCAACACACAAGGTAGGTCAACATATACCCAACACTACTACCCCAACACACAAGGTAGGTCAACATATACCCAACACTACTACCCCAACACACAAGGTAGGTCAACATATACCCAACACTACTACCCCAACACACAAGGTAGGTCAACATATTCCCAACACTACTACCCCAACACACAAGGTAGGTCAACATATTCACAATGCTACTACCTCAACACACAAGGTAGGTCAACATATTCACAATGCTACTACCCCAACACACAAGGTAGGTCAACATATACCCAACACTACTACCCCAACACACAAGGTAGGTCAACATATTCACAATGCTACTACCTCAACACACAAGGTAGGTCAACATATTCACACTACTACCCCAACACACACAAGGTAGGTCAACATATTCACAATGCTACTACCTCAACACACAAGGTAGGTCAACATATACCCAACACTACTACCCCACTTACACACAAGGTAGGTCAACATATACACAACACTACTACCCCAACACACAAGGTAGGTCAACATATACCCAACACTACTACCCCAACACACAAGGTAGGTCAACATATACCCAACACTACTACCCCAACACACAAGGTAGGTCAACATATACCCAACACTACTACCCCAACACACAAGGTCAACATATCAACATACCCCAACACACAAGGTGGTCAACATACTACTACCCAACACACAAGGTAGGTCAACATATACCCAACACTACTACCCCAACACACAAGGTAGGTCAACATATACCCAACACTACTACCCTCAACACACAAGGTAGGTCAACATATACCCAACACTACTACCCCAACACACAAGGTAGGTCAACATATACCCAACACTACTACCCCAACACACAAGGTAGGTCAACATATACCCAACACTACTACCTCAACACACAAGGTAGGTCAACATATACCCAACACTACTACCCCAACACACAAGGTAGGTCAACATATACCCAACACTACTACCCCAACACACAAGGTAGGTCAACATATACCCAACACTACTACCCCAACACACAAGGTAGGTCAACATATACCCAACACTACTACCCCAACACACAAGGTAGGTCAACATATTCACAATGCTACTACCTCAACAAGGTAGGTCAACATATACCCAACACTACTACCCCAACACACAAGGTAGGTCAACATATACCCAACGCTACTACCTCAACACACAAGGTAGGTCAACATATGCCTAACACTACTACCTCAACACACAAGGTAGGTCAACATATACCTAACACTACTACCCCAACACACAAGGTAGGTCAACATATACCCAACACTACTACCCCAACACACAAGGTAGGTCAACATATACCCAACACTACTACCTCAACACACAAGGTAGGTCAACATATACCCAACACTACTACCCCAACACACAAGGTAGGTCAACATATTCACAATGCTACTACCTCCAACACACAAGGTAGTCAACATATACCCAACACTACTACCCCAACACACAAGGTAGGTCAACATATACCCAACACTACTACTACCCCCAACACACAAGGTAGGTCAACATATTCACAATGCTACTACCTCAACACACAAGGTAGGTCAACATATTCACAATGCTACTACCCCAACACACAAGGTAAGTCAACATATTCACAATGCTACTACCTCAACACAAGGTAGGTCAACATATTCACAATGCTACTACCTCAACACACAAGGTAGGTCAACATATTCACAATGCTACTACCCCAACACACAAGGTAGGTCAACATATTCACAATGCTACTACCTCAACACACAAGGTAGGTCAACATATTCACAATGCTACTACCCCAACACACAAGGTAGGTCAACATATACCCAACACTACTACCCCAACACACAAGGTAGGTCAACATATTCACAATGCTACTACCTCAACACACAAGGTAGGTCAACATATTCACAATGCTACTACCCCAACACACAAGGTAGGTCAACATATTCACAATGCTACTACCTCAACACACAAGGTAGGTCAACATATACCCAACACTACTACCTCAACACACAAGGTAGGTCAACATATACCCAACACTACTACCCCAACACACAAGGTAGGTCAACATATACCCAACACTACTACCCCAACACACAAGGTAGGGTCAACATATACCCAACACTACTACCCCAACACACAAGGTAGGTCAACATATACCCAACACTACTACCCCAACACACAAGGTAGGTCAACATATACCCAACACTACTACCCCAACACACAAGGTAGGTCAACATATACCCAACACTACTACCCCAACACACAAGGTAGGTCAACATATACCCAACACTACTACCCCAACACACAAGGTAGGTCAACATATTCACAATGCTACTACCTCAACACACAAGGTAGGTCAACATATTCACAATGCTACTACCCCAACACACAAGGTAGGTCAACATATTCACAATGCTACTACCTCAACACACAAGGTAGGTCAACATATACCCAACACTACTACCTCAACAAGGTAGGTCAACATATACCCAACACTACTACCCCAACACACAAGGTAGGTCAACATATACCCAACACTACTACCCCAACACACAAGGTAGGTCAACATATTCACAACACTACTACCCCAACACACAAGGTAGGTCAACATATTCACAACACTACTACCCCAACACACAAGGTAGGTCAACATATTCACAATGCTACTACCTCAACACACAAGGTAGGTCAAGATATTCACAATGCTACTACCCAACACACAATGGTAGGTCAACATATACCCAACACTACTACCCCAACACACAAGGTAGGTCAACATATTCACAATGCTACTACTACCTCAACACTCAAGGTAGGTCAACATATTCACAATGCTACTACCCCAACATACAAGGTAGGTCAGGATATTCACAATGCTACTACCTCAACACACAAGGTAGGTCAGCATATACTCAACACTACTACCTCAACACACAAGGTAGGTCAACATATACACAACACTACTACCCCAACACACAAGGTAGGTCAACATATACCCAACACTACTACTACCCAACACACAAGGTAGGTCAACATATACCCAACACTACTACCCCAACACACAAGGTAGGTCAACATATACCCAACACTACTACCCCAACACACAAGGTAGGTCAACATATACCCAATGCTACTACCCCAACACACAAGGTAGGTCAACATATACCCAACACTACTACCCCAACACACAAGGTAGGTCAACATATACCCAACACTACTACCTCAACACACAAGGTAGGTCAACATATACCCAACACTACTACTACCTCAACACACAAGGTAGGTCAACATATTCACAATGCTACTACCTCAACACACAAGGTAGGTCAACATATACCCAACACTACTACCCCAACACACAAGGTAGGTCAACATATACCCAACACTACTACAACACAAGGTAGGTCAACATATACCCAACACTACTACCCCAACACACAAGGTAGGTCAACATATTCACAATGCTACTACCTCAACACACAAGGTAGGTCAACATATTCACAATGCTACTACCCCAACACACAAGGTAGGTCAACATATTCACAATGCTACTACCCCAACACACAAGGTAGGTCAACATATTCACAATGCTACTACCCCAACACACAAGGTAGGTCAACATATTCCCAACACTACTACCCCAACACACAAGGTAGGTCAACATATTCACAATGCTACTACCTCAACACACAAGGTAGGTCAACATATTCACAATGCTACTACCCCAACACACAAGGTAGGTCAACATATTCACAATGCTACTACCTCAACACACAAGGTAGGTCAACATATACCCAACACTACTACCCCAACACACAAGGTAGGTCAACATATACCCAACTACTACCACAACACAACATATGCCCCAACACACAAGGTAGGTCAACATATTCACAATGCTACTACCTCAACACACAAGGTAGGTCAACATATTCACAATGCTACTACCCCAACACACAAGGTAGGTCAACATATTCACAATGCTACTACCTCAACACACAAGGTAGGTCAACATATTCACAATGCTACTACCCCAACACACAAGGTAGGTCAACATATACCCAACACTACTACCCCAACACACAAGGTAGGTCAACATATTCACAATGCTACTACCTCAACACACAAGGTAGGTCAACATATTCACAATGCTACTACCCCAACATACAAGGTAGGTCAGGATATTCACAATGCTACTACTCAACCACAAGGTAGGTCAACATATACCCAACACTACTACCTCAACACACAAGGTAGGTCAACATATACCCAACACTACTACCCCAACACACAAGGTAGGTCAACATATACCCAACACTACTACCCCAACACACAAGGTAGGTCAACATATTCACAATGCTACTACCTCAACACACAAGGTAGGTCAACATATACCCAACACTACTACCTCAACACACAAGGTAGGTCAACATATACCCAATGCTACTACCCCAACACCAAGGTAGGTCAACATATACCCAACATATACCCAACACTACTACCTCAACACACACAAGGTAGGTCAACATATACCCAACACTACTACCTCAACACAAAAGGTAGGTCACATAGGTACTACCTCAACACACAAGGTAGGTCAACATATACCTAACACTACTACCTCAACACACAAGGTAGGTCAACATATACCCAACACTACTACCCCAACACACAAGGTAGGTCAACATATACCCAACACTACTACCTCAACATACAAGGTAGGTCAACATATACCCAACACTACTACCCCAACACACAAGGTAGGTCAACATATTCACAATGCTACTACCTCAACACACAAGGTAGGTCAACATATACCCAACACTACTACCCCAACACACAAGGTAGGTCAACATATACCCAACACTACTACCCCAACACACAAGGTAGGTCAACATATTCACAATGCTACTACCTCAACACACAAGGTAGGTCAACATATTCACAATGCTACTACCCCAACACACAAGGTAGGTCAACATATTCACAATGCTACTACCTCAACACACAAGGTAGGTCAACATATTCACAATGCTACTACCCCAACACACAAGGTAGGTCAACATATACCCAACACTACTACCCCAACACACAAGGTAGGTCAACATATTCACAATGCTACTACCTCAACACACAAGGTAGGTCAACATATTCACAATGCTACTACCCCAACATACAAGGTAGGTCAGGATATTCACAATGCTACTACCTCAACACACAAGGTAGGTCAGCATATACCCAACACTACTACCCTCAACACACAAGGTAGGTCAACATATACCCAACACTACTACCCCAACACACAAGGTAGGTCAACATATACCCAACACTACTACCCCAACACACAAGGTAGGTCAACATATACCCAACACTACTACCCCAACACACAAGGTAGGTCAACATATACCCAACACTACTACCCCAACACACAAGGTAGGTCAACATATACCCAACACTACTACCCCAACACACAAGGTCGGTCAGCATAGACCCAATGCTACTACCCCAACACACAAGGTAGGTCAACATATACCCAACACTACTACCCCAACACACAAGGTAGGTCAATATATACCCAACAATATCATAAATTAAAATGGGAGTCATACTCTTCACACAGAATAACCCACGGTGCACAGTACGTACACCAGTCTGTTGTTATGGCCGACAAAATGGGGTAGATATCAGAAAATGGCTGAGTAAACCTTGACGGGAGACAGTCGGTCGCTGGGCCCTCAGCTGTAGCCTGGCTGTTCTGGCGTGTGGTCATACCCCGACTGTGTGGATCGACGTTGACATCAGAGCAGTGGTTGACCAACACATGTTATACAACACCAATAGACAATACCCATATCAATACCTACGATTCAGGTTAGGAACACGAAATAAATAACGCCTTCCCTTGCACCAATAGCAATTCCAACTTCCATTATATAAATATAAATATGACAACACTTGAATGCCTTTTAGATATACCGTGAATGAAACAGTGGATTTTCATAGATTAACCAAGCAAATATTGTTTATAACATGTTCCCCAATAGGCCTGCGCCCATTCACTGACTGTACCTGATTATCTGACAAAAAGAAAGAGTATGTGTGGCATCAATGATGTTAACGATGTCACCGACTTCCTATTATAGTCTACATTGGGTTTCTGTTAGGGCTGCGGAATATAACCGGTTGACCGGTATTTACCGGTTCAGACATGAAAACGATACGTATTGCGATACGCTGATCGAAAACCGGTATTTTGACATGTATTCGGAAAACGTCGTAACACTCGGAAATGTTTGGATATTTCCTTGTTTCATTTGTGCCAAATATTTTTCACATTTTTATTTTATCATGATTAAAAAAAAAGTTATTAAAGCTTAATCAAGCATAGTGATTTGGTTGTGTTTGTGCTCTATAAATCAAGCAGTAACTCGATTATGAGTAGTTTTTTGTTTAAAAACACTTCATGCAATATATTGCAATGCATATCGGAATACATGCTTTCGCATCGCAATATATCGCAATATGAATATTCTCTGCAATACCCACCCTTAATTTCTGTTGAACGTTAGGTAAGCAGTCTGTGAAGGTATTATTGTTGGTTATTATGATTCACACAATGTGAACATCGAGTTTTACGTTTTACCTCCACATACTCCATATATGTTGAAGTCAATACTTCAATACTCCCCAGGTCTGATCTACGTGGTGGACAGCGCAGATCGTCTGCGCATGAAGGAAGCCAGGTCGGAGCTCCATGGGATCTGCAGTTCGCCGGAGATGGCGGGGGTGCCGGTAGTGGTGATAGCTAACAAGCAGGATTTGCCAGGTGAGTGTGTCAGACTAGTCCATGACGACCGGCAATGTAGAATCAGACCAACAGCAGGCAAGCTAGTGGTTGATACTATGCACAGTGACACTGTTATGGGGAAATTAAAGCAGGGCGTTGGGGGAACTTACCAATGGTTTTACCGACAGGTAGATACATAACATGTTGGTTTTTGTACTGGCATAAGTCACATTCCTGCCATATGCTAGCATACTGTACGGTTGGAGGGGCCGGGGTGTTTGAGGAAATCAAACCAGGGTCATCTGTGAAGAGCTAGCACGTTCACCACTGGGCCACCCTGCTGCCAATTGCTCCTGATAGCCATTGACTATTATATCAAAAGTGATTCGTGTATCAAACAAAAGGTGAATTTTATACTGCCAAATGACTTCATTCAGCACTGAGGAAAAGGAAAATATTTCTTTATGTATTAACCTTTGCATTACTCACAACATTATCGAGTCTAGTTAGTGGAAGTATGTATTTTTTAATGTGTATGTATATATAAATATATATATTTGTGTTTCTGGACTCAGGTGCCCTCAAGCCCTCTGAGGTTGTCGAGGAACTTGACATGGGTGACCTCAAAAACCGGAAATGGTACATACACGGCGCATGCGCACCAAATGGAGAAGGATTGTTAGAGTCGGTTCAGGAAATGTCACGACTTGTGAAAGACTATCAAAAGAGTGGTCGATGATGAATGTGGTCGCTCCACAATGTCAAATATAGCAAAGCAATCCAAACTTCACAGTGGACAAGTATATGACCTATGAAGGGATCAACTCTGCCGGGATCTGGGACAGAAGATGAAGTCCATAGCTCTACCGGGGTCACTCTGGATGTTGATCATCCTGTATGTAACTTCCTGTGACGGACAAACTTGATATAGTTGTTCAGGGTTCACTCAAGTGTGGCTGTGTGAATTTCAAAATTACGTTAATATTGAAATCAACTTCATGTGAGTGAGTGAGTGTTGTGTTATGCCGCATGTGCAACTATTGGCCACGAGCTGTGACTGACTGCAGACTGTGATACGTTAGGCACGCCAAGTTTGAATAATTCACCCGAATGACTTTACGTACTTTCACAGATTTATTATGATTTTGTTGTTTATTTGTAAACATTACGTCAATATTTGTTTATTTTTTCTTCATAATAAACATGTTTTTACACCATAATTACCAGTATGTGTGTTAGTGAGTGCGTGTGGATGTCACAGACAAGGAACTGGAACATTTGTTAAGTGAAAGGTTTTGGCGCCATAACCAAGGAATTGTAATTGTGGGAAATCCGTACCGGCCATCTTGGTCGTTATAACCAGGTTGGTGTTATAACCAGGCTCCGCTGCATTCAGGTTAAACAATCCGATCTGCATCTAAGTAGATTATTAGCATTGGGAACACATTCTGCTGTTGAAGGTAAAACCTTACCAAATCTGTGTACCACAACTGTCTAGTTCGGTGGAGTTTATCGAACGGTGCATAGCAACTTGCCTCACACCTATGTGCCATGCGTACCCTCGAATTGAACTGAGCTCAGTACGACAGCGTACACATACATACGAGGTACACCCAACCTGATAGCAAGGGTTAACTGTGCAACATACAAGTACCACCCGACCTGATAGCAAGGGTTAACTGTGCAACATACAAGTACCTCCAACTTGATAGCAAGGGTTAACTGTGCAACATTCAAGTTCCACCCAACCTGATAGCAAGGGTTAACTGTGCAACATACAAATACCACACAACCTGATAGCAAGGGTTAACTGTGCAACATTCAAGTTCCACCCAACCTGATTGCAAGGGTTAACTGTGCACCATACAAGTTCCATCCAACCTGATAGCAAGGGTTTATTGTGCACCATACCAGTTCCACCCAACCTGATAGCAAGAGTTAACTGTGCACCATACCAGTTCCACCCAACCTGATAGCAAGGGTTAACTGTGTAACATACAAGCTCCACCCAACCTGATAGCAAGAGTTAACTGTGCACCATACCAGTTCCACCCAACCTGATAGCAAGGGTTAACTGTGTAACATACAAGCTCCACCCAACCTGATAGCAAGGGTTAACTGTGCACCATACAAGTTCCACTGCCGTAAAATATCTGCCAATCCTGGCACGTCAGTTTTGCGAAACGGTCATGGCCTTTTGAAGAGAAACAAACCAAGTTCCATTCGTAACTACTCGCCTCTTTCCGTGATCTACAAGAAGCCTCGTACCCCTATCGTACGCCATTATTGCCAAGAATCGTGGCAAACCAATCAAATCGCGCGTTACTAGTAAAACGCCGCGGCATTTCGAAGCATGAAAATGGCGGCACCGTCTAACTTCGAAACTTCACTAACTATGCAATATAAACATAAACTTTGAGCTAAGGGCCATGGGATGGGTACGAGACGCCATCCGACTTGCCGGAATGACACGAGTAGTTACATATGGTCAAGTTCGTGACCAAGGGAAGGGAGGTAACTCTTACTGGCTTATACTCCGCTTTGGGCGATTTCTCGAGGAAAGGATTGATTTTTCCTACAACACATTCATAAAAGAACAATAACTTCTTTCGTTTGATATAGGTACTTTCTGTTTTGATTATAACTGAAATTTGTGAAATTATGAATGAATCATTCTATGTTGCATTTGCGAAACATATATTTCCAAGTTTTGTGTGAGGATCCGGTTTAGAACTGGTCAACCCATGCTGGTCCTTAGAGATCGGGTGGTCAGTCTCGCTGACCTGGCTGATGCATGTCATCATATTCCAGCTGTGAGGACCGATGCTCATGATGTCAATCACTGTATTGTCGGGTCCTGATACCATTCGGTTGTTTACAGTGCTGGAATATTGCTGTGTGCGGCCTTAAGAACAATGAACACTCGTTGATATTGGTGAATTTGTACAAGAACTAAAAAACACTCAGTGCAGAGACTTCTACATCTGCCTTCCCTATAACAACGCGAACGTGACAGAAGAGTGTCTCTTCGACATTTGCATTCCGAGTGTTGACACATTTGCCCCTCGTCAACTCGTCCATGTGCCGTACGTGCCCCTGTACGGAGCTCGGTACAGTGGTGTTTACAACTGGCCACTAGCGCGCTGTTGTCAAGTTTGACAGGTCTGGTTAAATCCAGTCGCTGCTGTACGTTCCAATCTGTGGGGATATTCTCTGACCTGGCACAACACTAGCTGGGGTTATATCAATCGATGGCATTGATACTGGTATCTGTTAAATTGTTTATAACTTGTTTCCTTTCGTTGGTACAATTTCTGCTGATTCTGCAATATTCTGAGTAACGGAAAGTGGAGAATGTAGAGGGTGGAGTGGATACCGGTGGTTTAAGTGTGTCGTGTATTGCTGTGACTGTTTTGACATTCTAGCGTGGGAAAACAACATAAAATGTTAAAGAGACAGAGAATAACGTTTGCGAACACAAACCTACGTCATCATCTAATATAAAACACAACCCATTTTATTATTTCTGAAAAATATGTCCTTAAAACGTCTCAATCGTGTTCGAACTTCAAGGAAAGTAAATGTATGTAGGACTAGATAACAATTAAGGAAAACATCGAGAGATACCAGGTGACTGGAGGACCACATATAACACGTGACCTAACTGCGTCAATATGAAATTCCCTATCTGCACAGTATCATAACTATCAAAATATCGGTAATTACTTAGTAGAACCAACCACATTGGTTCTACACTTATAGAAAGACCCCGGCTGCTACATTTGAATGGCGCTGTATTTGTGTTCCTGATGTTGATTGTTTCCGCCCAGCAATGTATAAAATGTGAAGTTTAATGTCCCCCAGTGTCAGGGCACACTTTACCCAGGTTTCACACAGGAAGACGGGATAGTATTGGAATAACAAGCGTTCCTGACAGGTGCCCGATGGCCTGTCCCCCTTCTCCTCAGCGAGGGTCCACGAGAGGGCTGACCTGTGTCCACACCGTCGTGTTATTTGACGGGGAAGCGAGACGGACTGACGGACTGAAGTTCGTTGTCATATAACAGACATTGTGTGTAGGTGTCCCAGAGGACGGATGGTGGGTGGGGGAGGGGGGATGTTAGACAGGTGAAAATCTCTCCCATGTACCTGCTTCATGTCAGCTGGGGGAGACACGGTGAAAGGGGGTCAACCGATGTCGGAGAGGGGTTGACGCCCTGCGGCACAGACTGTCGGTATTGCTGATACCGTTAAGACAACTTCCACCGAGGACAGTGACCCAATGACTTGGTTCATTGTATTTCATATTACCCCGACGGCGTGGGAGACAGCTTACAACATCAACCACTTTATTTGTCCAAACTCAATGAGAAACTCTCGCCCGACTACTACTACTACTACTACTACTACTACTACTATTGTTTGGAAGGAATGAGGTGAGGTGAGGTGAAATTGGGTTTTACGTCGTGCTTGAGAATATTTCTCTCATATGACGACGTTGGAAGGAATGAAGTCGCACTGAGATGATGCGACTCGGATTTCATATAAACAATTGATAATGAATCTCACGAGAAACATTTCAGCTGATATCACTGATTGAATCATTTAAGCGATATAAAAAGATTCGATTGTCAATATCCAGCATCCATTCCAAGCGTTACGTTCAATCGTCAAACACGATACACCTGCGCGATACAAAATGCACTATTCGCCTGCCTCGCCATGCTGCAATGCACGTTATGTGCAACGGTATGTACACCTTGATGTTGCAGCGTGCGTTTTTGTTAATGGAGTAGTCCCAATTAAGACGTCAAGGACGTTGAAAACGAGACACCAGGGTTACGCTTCACGCTAGGACGCGATTAAAACCGCACTAGCATTGAATCTAATTGATTAGAAAGGAAGTGCTTGGTCTTCAATATTTGATTACAGATCCGATGAAGCGTCTGGGCGAACGGGTTTGCACGTGTTATTACATTCCACGCATAGTTGAGAGCATGTTACTGTAACTGTCTCCATAGGTAACAGGTGGCAGTGGGGTAGCCTAGTGGTTAAAGCGTCCGCTCGTCACACCGAAGACCCGGGTTCGATTTCCCATATGGGCACAATGTGTGTCCCCCGCCATGACATTGCTGGAATATTACTATTGTAAAACTAACCTCACTCACTCCATGGCTGACTTTTAAAGGTAGTGGAGCGCTTCTTTCAACATCATCTTGGCTTATATAATGGTGCTAACAGTTCCATCACCGTGTTTTTTGTACATATAAACTCTCCTCAATATATTGCTACATTTAGAACGTATGGCAGTACGTATTTCTAAATATGCATCGGCAATGCCGTACACCCTTACAAGAAAAAATATACTCATGAAAACATGATTTTGAAAACGTCATAAAATCGTTACTTAATTGGGTGTACTGAGTCCAGCGCTGGAACCCATGTTTGTTGTTCAAGTTGAGTTAAAATGTAAATCAAATGGCCATACTGTTGAATGTCAACACACACGCATGCTCCTTCTAACAACCATTGGCGTCCCCATTCGTGAACCACTCTTGTTATTCCGGGACAAGCCGAATACCGACGTAACGGAAAGGGGCGAGTGGTGACGAATGTTGTCCCTGGTCTAGACGCGGCACAGGAGCACTAGTACTAATCAGTGGGTGTCAACATTATCACGTGGAGATGCCAAGTATAGGTCCCATCTACCTACACTTGTTTCTGTGAATATCCGGGTTAGAATTTGTCTTCAGTAACCCATGCTTGTCGTAAAAGGCGACTAACGGGATTGGGTGGTCGAGCTCGCTGAATTGGTTGACACATGTTATCGTATCCCAATTGCGTGGATGGATGCTCATGCTGTTGGTCACTGGATTGTCTGGTCCAGACTCGATTATTTACAGACTGACGTCATATAGCTGGAATATTGCTGAGTGGGGCGTTAAGCATTCAACCAGCCAACACTTGTCGGAAGAGACGACAAAGCGCAGTGACCAGTGACCATCGTATCCTAGTTGCGTATATCGATCATATCAATCACTGGATTGTCTGGTCCAGACTGAAGTATTTACAAACCCTCGCCATATTGTTTGGCGTTAAACAACAAACACTTTAAACTCACACATCCTCAAATGATTCTGGGAAAATTTAATATGGTTACATTTGTCTTTGACGACAATTTGTTAATCGTGAATATAGAAAGATATTTACTCTTCTATTTTGCTTTTTGACGAAAACATACTTGAAATCATTTTGCTGTATCTTTTTAAACTTTAATATTCTCATATTCCTTTTAATTGTCTCTCAAAGACCATTATATTTCGCGGGGCGGTGGGGTAGCCTAGTTGTTAAAGCGTTGGCCGTCACGCCGAAGACCCGGGTTCGATTTCCCACATGGGCACAATGTGTGAAGCCCATTTCTGGTGTCCCCGGCCGTGATATTGCTGGAACTAACACTAAACTCACTCAGTCAGTCAGTCATTACATTTCGCCCACGCCTAATTGTGTATATACATGTACACGACAATGCTAATATGGAACACAATGGTTGGTTGGTTTGTTGTTTAACGCCGCACTCAGCAATTCCAGCTATATGGAGTATTGTTGTAACACAATGTATATACCACATTATAAATTTGTAAGTAATACAACACTATATTCATTTTCACATATTTACATTATATATGTGTGGGTGATTTCAATCAACAGTCGTTCTATATTTCAGTAAGATTATTTTACACGCTAGCTCGCAAACATCATCAGAGCGAACACTAAAATAATGAGCATAGAATTATATCAATAAATAATTCAGGTCAAACTACAACAGCTGAAAGCAAGTACTGGTAGGCTTCATCTAGTCAGGTAACTGTTGCTGCACCATGTCAGTCAGGACTCGGGTAACAGAGAAGACGCTGTCTAGGTGAGGGCTTCATACCTACAGATGAAGGCTGACAGAAGGTTGCTACCTGTAATCACGCAGATCAAAGAGATGTCGCCGCGCACAGGTAAATATCTGTTCATATTACCTGACCGCTTACCTGACAACTCATTCGTGAAGTGAAAACGTTTATCTTTGTCTCCCGTCGAGACGAAGACACGGGTATGAGGTCGGTTACTGTTGCACAGACCGTCTTCCAGGGAATGTCAATTGTGGTTTTATAGCAGGTGGATGAAACCCGTCATAATGTCTGGAAGAAAAACCTGTATTGTAGGTAACCTGTATTGTAGGTAACTTGTATTGTAGGTAACTTGTATTGTAGGTAGCTTGTATTGTAGGAAACCTGTATTGTAGGTAACCTTTATTGTAGGTAACCTGTATTGTAGGTAACCTGTATTGTAGATAACCTGTATTGTAGGTAACCTGTATTGTAGGTCACCTCTATGTCAACACCAGTGTCCTGCAAAATCATCCATATTCGTATCTATGTTGACATTATGAAAACACGAGTGTCTATACTTCTGTATTTAATACAAGTGAAACATGTCTTAAAAACAACAAGCAGTCGTCACGGCCCTTGGACTCACACAGTGTGTTAAAACCAAAACTAATTGTGGTTATGTTTTCAACTCATATTTTATTCACACACAAAAAGTGGAAATATATGATACATTTGTAATACTCTTCACACGCCTGGTAGTGGGGCGGTTAAGGCAAAAATTGTGCACTTTGGGTTAAAAGCACCAAACTTTGCACACTTATATATTGAACTATTCCGAACATTTCTGGATATGGGTCCACCTCAGCAGTGCCCCCTGGTGGCAGAAAATCCAAGATGGCCGCCATTTAGACTAACATGCAATCGATGTTCAATATATCATAATTATCTTGTCAAATTTCGTATTTCATAGAGGATTAATTGGAACAGTGAGGTACATATTCCCAATTTATTACACAACGCCACCTGGTGGTGATGAAAATCCAAGATGGCTGCAAAATATTCAGAAATTGCCTTGTTATACTGATATATTTAAAATATTGTGAAAAAGACATTTTAAATAGCAACAAATGAATGTATATATTTGTGCACTCTTGTGTATGATCTGTTGGTATTATGCTTTATAATGTAAGAAGTATTTCGGTTAGTATTTTCCAAATGCAAAGTTTCAGATAACAATTTAATGCAGTACTTATTTGCAAGTAAACGATTCTGTTGTACAATCACTGGATTGTCTGGTCCAGACTTGATTATTTACAAACCGCCGCCATATAGCTGGAATATTGCTGAGTGCGGCGTAAAACTAAACTCACTCACTGGAAACACTTTCCTTCACAACTGCACAAAGCAGTTTGGACTTTGGACCAGCTTTGTAACATTTACAAAGGCCCGTGCAAGACTTCGTACAGGTGCAGTATGTCAGTTCATAACACTGTTCCTGTGCCTGACCTAGCGTTGTCCACTATGGTATCCATGTTTTATCACATGCCAACTTCCAACCCCAGTCTGCAGGACGTGGCAGAGATGCACCTGACCTTCCTATAATGTGTGTTGTTTTAGGGTTGCCTTTGTCTGTCTGGCTTTTGTCTGACTGACGTTCCAAGTCACACTAGTTCTGTCATTTAAAAGAATGACAAACAGCTCAAGGAATTGCATTGCGTTGTCAGATAAAATACAATACAGGTATCTGCTGGGGCATCTGCCAGTGACAGGAATGCTTGGTGACTTCAGGATATACATTCCAAGTATCCCAAGCAGTTTTCTTCACAATCCCGGCAAAAAAAATGAAGTAACATCGCAATTGGTGAAGGCATGCAATACTGACAATGCCATTTATTTTGATGGAAAGAGGGTAGTTCCAATTTAATGTGCAGCTATATATATCCTTTGTGCTTGCCTAGGCCAAATGATATCCATACTCTGAAGGTATCTGTTGAATGTTTGTTATCGTTATGACAACAACGTCTGTGTAAGCAGTACTAATCAGGACCGTTTTAGCGCACCACGTCAAGCAGCAGATATTGCAATGCAAGACGAGTGGGGGCTTCTTCTTGGACTCTTCTGTCAGCTGTTTCAGGAGAGGTTACAACTCTTGTCTCAAGGGTGCTGTAAATTTGTTTTCCTTCAAATTCTGTTGAAGAAACCTGTTCAGCATGCAGTGCCAAAAGCTCATCTTTGTTCTCATTAACTGAGAAGAAGCTTTCTCAGTTACTTCGCACAAGTGATGATGCTTTGACTATTCTTCTTAGACCCTTGCCACCTTTTTCTATGGTGAATGTTTTAAGGCTGTACGTTTAGGTGTCCCAAAGAATATCCAGTCTGTCCTGGTGTTCAAGATACTGGAACATGTATGGCAGAAATACATTCTGGATATCGACTTGAAACATTATGGATGTTCTGGGATGAAGCATCTGCACAATCATAGGGCCATGAAGTATCACTGCAGAAACAGCTTGAGTAGCATCTGGTGGCTCCGCTTGTATATGTTGAGGTTGTTCAAGAAAGTCTGTACGCGATCTCATTCCTCCCATCTTGGACAATAAAGGAGGCCATGGTTGATTTTCATGCTCGAAGAAAGTCCCCTTCTCTTGGTAGACATGATATGTACAACCTGGTAAACAGAACGCACAGTAACCCTCAAGTGATGCACAATGAAATAGGAAGACGAAGAGTCTTCAGTCTTAAAAACAGTGGCAGCTTGCTCTTTCTTACTGGTTCCTTTATTGGTTTTGATCTGTCAATGAACCATTCTTTTACAAAACTCTCATATTGAATTGAATTCTTGAATCATTCTAGACACTTCTGGTCCTGCAACCACCCATCCTGATGGGTTTTCTGTCAGTTCAACTGCCCCTCCATCTCCTTTCACAAGAGCATTAATTTCTTCATGAGCCCGATCTAGTACAATGGCAGGGAATGGTCGTTTAGTTTTATGTTCTACAAATCCAGAACAAAATGTGTGGTACAGTGCTGAGTGTTCCACCGATAAGGAAGACATGTTTCTGATGTGAACTGAAAGCAAACGTGCATAGATGACATGATCTAACATAAAGACCCATGGTATTACTCTGACAAGTGATGCTACATACTTTGGGGAATCTGCTTTTTGATTGCACCCACCAGGCACAATGTGCAAAGTTCAAGTTCAGGAACAAAGGACCAATACTGAAACTAGGATTGAGAAGCTGACTTTGCATCACACCAACTTCTAAAAGTAAAAAGGTCTTCTTTGTTTGATTCTGTTTCCTGACAGTGAGCATATGCCTGGTACTAT
Organism: Haliotis rubra; assembly: GCF_003918875.1. NCBI lineage: Eukaryota > Metazoa > Mollusca > Gastropoda > Lepetellida > Haliotidae > Haliotis > Haliotis rubra. The sequence continues at coordinate 548,342 of NW_025767188.1, forward strand.
TGTAGGAATAGTGTAGCGGCTGTGATCTGATGGACATGCCTTGTTCTAGCAAGGTGGGTACACTTGATGAAGGAATCAGCAAACCCAGCTACGCAAATTGCAGTTGTCCGTCAAATCCGAGGATCCTGAACGCAGCTATTTCAATACCCAATCCACCAAACCTGATATAAGGAAACTGGCATCATCATATGATTCCGGAAAATTCCACTGGATTGTTTTAGCATTTGCATACAGGTAGATGACCTGGGTGTAACTGCTCAACAGCTTTCTTTGCCACATTCATTGAATGTTGTATCGTAGCAACAGAGTGTGCACATTCTAAAAACAGTGGCATAAGCGCAATTGTTGTTGGAGGGTCTGTTAGTGCATTGTATGCTTCCCATGAGAAAAAACGTCATTATTACCTAGTTCTCATAATCAAGTATTGTGTTAACACAATGTTCATCTTGAGTAAAAGGTCATTTCAAAGGCGGCATATAATGATCCGTCTTGGTAAAACATAAAATGGGGGTACACTGGTATAGACGAACGGCAGCTTGACAATGATCTTCTTATTTCTTCCATCAGTTGAACTTTGTTTGATGTTCCCTCCCATTCATACCTTTGGGTGCCTCATTAAGGAAATATCCATCACAAGAATGCTCTCAAAAAATGCATCGACTGCTACAAGCAGCCATCTTAGATTGTTCAAAGGAGAAAATTCCAATACTACTTGCAAAAGTGCTGATCTCATTTAAAAAGGCCATACACATATGTGTATTAAAAGAATATATTTTAAAATCCATAGCTATAAAACAATAAACATTGTGGAACATAATAACGTGACAACTTGATCAAGACTGTATTCATCATGTTATTCATGTGTTAATTATTTTATAAATAACAAAAAGTAATACTTTAAATGTACAGGGAAAATCATTTTGGTATTAATAGCTAGAACATTCAGTAACAAGGAATTTTTTAAATCCTAAATTAAACTGATCTGAACAAATAATACTGACATTGTGTACAAACATTTGAAACATTCTATACAAGTCTAAATTTGGCGGCCATCTTGGAATTTTGTCATCACCAGGGGGCGCTACATGCTAGATGTAAATTACATACAGCACTATGAAGACAATTCCTTAATAAAATACTGAATATGACAAGATAATTATGATATGTTGAGCATGGGCTGACATAGTTAGAGATTTCAGTCAAACTGGCGGCCATCTTGGATTTTCGGCCACCAGGGGGCACTACTGAGGTGGATCCATATCCAGAAATGTTTAGAATTGTTCAATGTATCAGTGTGCCAAGTTTGGTGCTTTTAACCCAAAGTGCACAATTTTGACAAAATCCTGGCCTTAACCGCCCCACTATGGCTATGGGGTAATGACAAAGAGAAGGAAGCAAAGAAAGGGAGAAAGAGAGAGAGAGTGTGTGTGCGTGTGTGTGAGTGTGTATGCGTGAGTCTAAATGTATACAATTTCCTAATATTCAATATTTCATACTACATGTATATGATTTACCCTACATACAACTGTACTACTCAGTTGAGAGTCTGTTAATCTGGACACTGTGCATTCCGGACGATTCGATTGTGTAACAATTTACCTATACCATGGGATGCTACTGCATAACCTTATATTTGTCAGTCCGTGCGATTAACTGTTTACCGTCTGGATTTAGCCAGTGTAAACAGTGGGTTCCTTGTCAACGTCAAGTAGAGGCAATACCATGGTCAGTAGTCTCACAGAGTCAACATACACAACAGAGCATGACTACAGCAGCTATACCGGGTCGATCAGAGCGAGAGGTGTACGAGAAGCGAATGTGTGTGCAGCATACACTATCAGTCAGATGGTACACACAGCTTGTAAGATGTATAGATTGGGGCTTATCTTATTTATACAAGAACACAGAAATATTAAATTGTATAGCGAGTAGTTAACACCATTGCAAACAGATGATGAGTCAGATCTAACTAGACCATACTCACTCACTCACTCACTCACTCAGATCTAACTAGTGGTGGATACCAGAAGAATCCAGTCATGCCATTGGGTCACGGTGACCTGGCGTCACAGAGGTCACACCATGCGGCCATCCAATCCCCACATGGAAATCCTATGTACTTCTGATACTGTAGCACCATGATCGCTCTGTATATGTCCTTACGGTCCAATGTGGTTACAGACTAGTGTGGTTACAGTCTGGTGTGGTTACAGTCTGATGTGGTTACAGTCCAATGTTGTTACAGTCTGGTGTGGTTACAGTCCAATGTGGTTAGAGTCCAATGTGGTTACAGTCTAGTGTGGTTACAGTCTGGTGTGGTTACAGTCCAATGTGGTTACAATCCAATGTGGTTACAGTCTGGTGTGGTTACAGTCCAATGTGGTTACAGTCTGGTGTGGTCACAGTCCAATGTGGTTACAGTCTGGTGTGGTCACAGTCCAATGTGGTTACAGTCCAATGTGGTTACAGTCTGGTGTGGTTACAATCCAATGTGGTTACAGTCTGGTGTGGCTACAGTCCAATGTGGTTACAGACTAGTGTGGTTACAGTCCAATGTGGTTACAGACTAGTGTGGTTACAGTCCAATGTGGTTACAGACTAGTGTGGTTACAGTCCAATGTGGTTACAGTCTGGTGTGGTTACGGTCCAATGTGGTTACAGACTAGTGTGGTTACAGTCCAATGTGGTTACAGTCTGGTGTGGTTACGGTCCAATGTGGTTACAGACTAGTTTGGTTACAGTATAGATATCGGTGGTGTTTTTGGCCACGTGTGCACAGCATTTTAAGTCTTGCAAACATTTAACTCACGATCAAAACACTTTTAAACTATTTACGTTGTTTTTCGGACAATAATCCTAAAACATCAGGTGTCTACTTTCTTTTGTGCGTCAGTTTACCGTATATATTTCTCAACTTCAGTGAAACAATGTACAGCAGTCCTCTGTCATAATATCAGCACAGTGTGAACATATGTTGCATAAACCTTTCTTTTGTTCACCCGAAAACCAAGTGAACCCTTGTCATTGGTATTTGTGTAATACATTTCCTCATTTCTAGACCTTATTTAACACTTGACCCCCCTCGCCACAGTTACATAACAACGGGCGCAATTCCACGCCCCTGCTGCGTAGTGTCAACGGATCGCAGTACGGTAGTCGTACAGAGCTGATTACACCTGGCGAGCATGCCCCTCCGCCAATAGGCGTTGTGATCATATCGACAACGGGGAGGTTTAGATATTTCCAGAGAACACAACCTATCGTTACTATTGTCTGCCTTATCTACTGAGCATCTTAACGACATAATCATTTGTGCAAATCTCGCGTGCACTGCTGCCGTTATTGGGATATATTATTAATGCCCCGAGCGAGCGCGGCTTGTCAGATTTCTATAAAACATTCGCGGAATCTCACTTGTGTGAATAATGTATAAGAGGGTTGTCACTGATATTCACATGTGTTTGCTCAGTTGGAGAACGTATAGTTATGAATCGTACTAAACAGCACAAGGCTATTTATTCATCTGACTGAGTGGCGGGCTGCATGTGGTCTGTCAGTCTTCCAGGAGGGGGAACACGGAATGGCGATCTCCACGCGTACCTGCTTCTGTATGTGTGCAGGGACCTTTCACAATACCCCCATTGTTCGGGTCTCAGTGATTCCTACTCACCGTGTAACCCAGCTTTCTATCACTTTTGTTTGCATGTAGCTGTTGCTTTCGTTGACTCACAGGAATTTCAGTACACATGACAAAACATTTAAGGGTGACAATATCATAGATATACCATGTGCTGTATGATACTGGAAAAGGTGAAATCGCGCGAATCCTAAAAAGCTGTATATATACTGCAACGCGTACTTTAACTACAGAATCCCCAGAATATGCATACATAAATATATATCTATTACACAGTATACATACACTGATTATATATCAAGCATTTATACGAACTAACCACACACACGCACGCACACACACATGCATACACACATATCATTCATTAAGAATATATAGACAAGCATTACATATCCAGTATATACATGTGTTAGTTCTACATCCGAGACATATATACGATTATTATATATCCAGACACATAAACATACACATAAATTAATATATATCTTGTATATACGCACACTATTTGCATATCCATTATATACACACTAATTATTTAACCTTTATATACACACTAATTATTTAACCTTTACATACACACTAATTATTTAACCATTATATACACACTAATTATTTAACCTTTATATACACACTAATTATTTAACCTTCATATACACACTAATTATTTAACCTTTATATACACACTAATTATTTAACCTTTATACACACACTGATTATTTAACCTTTATATACACACTAATTATTTAACCTTTATATACACACTAATTATTTAACCTTCATATACACACTAATTATTTAACCTTCATATACACACTAATTATTTAACCTTTATATACACACTAATTATTTAACCTTCATATACACATTAATTATTTAACCTTTATATACACACTAATTATTTAACCATTATATACACACTAATTATTTAACCATTATATACACACTAATTATTTAACCTTTATATACACACTAATTATTTAACATTATTATACAGACTAATTATTTAACCTTTATATACACACTAATTGTTTAACCTTTATATACACACTAATTATACATCTGTTATATACACACTAATTATACATCTGTTATATACACACTAATTATACATCTGTTATATACGCTGATTAGATATGCAGTATGTACAACAGATATATATATCCAGAAAGATGACAGATATTTGTGAGGCAGCATCATGGCGGTAGAGATAAAGATGGAACATGGATGAAATATTCATTGTAATACGACACGGTAGTTTCAGCCAGCTCATCTATTGAAAGGTCAAGTATCGCGCGTCCATCTGAAGGACAGATCTGATTGTCTTTTTACAGAAAACACTTAGAAAAAATGAGAGGCGGGGATGAAATATTTACAAAAATCATCCACGCGTTGGATTTTATCTGTCGATTTCTGACTCACCTGTCACACTGACGATATACGGCTGGTTGAGTTACTACGGTAGATCTAAATACATGTATATAAGTTGTACTGAACAGTTCCAACCTCTCGACCCGGAACAGTACCGTAATGTTTCACTTAAATACTGATGTTATAGTAACTGGTGTATGCGTGTCAGTCTTACGTAATAAGTGAATGAGTGCCTGGTTTTAACACCATTTGGAGTGAGTGAGTGAGTATGGTTTTACGTCACTTTCAACAATATTCCAGCAATATCACGGCGGGGACACCAGGAATGGGCTTCACAAATTGTTCCCTGTGAGGAATCGAACCCGGGTTTTCGGCGTGACGAGCGAACGTTTTAACCACTATGCTACCCCACCGCCCTAGCCCATTGGAACAGTATTCAAGTTACATCACAGCGCGTCAACTTAGTGTGGGACGATATCCGGTGAATAAGGGTCATACCTGTCTTACCACTTTGTGACAAACGATGAATAAGGGTCTGGTGCCTTGACAAACGATGTATAAGGGTCTGGTGCCTTGACAAACAATGAATAAGGGTCTGGTGCCTTGACAAACGATGAATAAGGGTCTGGTGCCTTGCCAAACGATGAATAAGGGTCTGGTGCCGATAACTTATAGACACTATCTGGAGGAATCTTGGATTCGACCCCGTGACCACAGGTTTCTGGCAATCTCAAGGGACGCAACTCTAATCAGGTTATTGCGGTGCCTTAGACTACAGTGCCAATTTTGCATTCTGGAAGTAGCGAGTGGTCAAGATCCTGCGTCAAGGGGGGCGGTGGGGTAGCCCAGTGGTTAAAGCCAGTGTATGAAATAAGCCCAAAACATAAGCCCTGATGTCTGGCAACTTCAAAATGTTACCAGCCCAAAATGGATTTAACCAGACCAAATATGGTGAATTTACTCAGATGTATAGAACATCTAAAAAATTTACCAGACCATCGGGCAGGCTAGCTGTAAATGTAGACCGTCCGTCAGAAACCTAGACCGTCTCGGGCGGTCGGACGGGCCTTATTTCATACACTGTTAAAGCGTCTGTTCGTCACGCTGAAGACCCGAGTTCGAATCCCCACACGGGTACAATGTGTGAAGCACATTTCTGGTGTCCCCTGCCGTGATGTTGCTGGTATATTGCTAAAAGCGACGTAAAACCTAACTCACTCTGCCACAAGAGCACCTCTAGTCCAGCTGTACATTTGTTACACTAGCGGGCAAAAGACAGTTACACCGACGCTTTACTTTAAATGGTTGACAAAGAAACAACGGAAAATATACTTATTAGATGGTGATTATTTGATACGGGTATCAATGAAGTTTAAATAGTGTTACTGCGAATGTTTCTGATATCCTTTTGATCGTTTATCGTTTGTAATCCATTGGTCAAATCAATTATAAATTATATACTTTCTTCTGTCCGGTAGTTTGCTCATGGTGGACTGACGTCACATGCACAATCGCTAAGTGATCTTATGTAAAACATTACGTAGCAAATATCAGATATACAGATGTATTTAATGTTTTTTTGCAAAAAAGATTTTTTTTCAGAAAATCACTTGATTAGATGTGAGCTTAAAACAAAAATACGTGTCTCGGAACAGCATGGCTGTCTCGGCTTCTGACTGTCTTGTGTCACTCCTCCCCCCAACCCCTCCAAACCTACCTCTCACCCCCAATGTAAGTATGACCCTTCACAAAGACATACTCACGTCTCACCACCCACGTCAACATGCTTCATCTGTATTACTTATTAATATTGACTGGTATAGATTATGTATACACTCCTCGCATAACAAAACTGCTTATCTGGTGCATTGACTCGTGGCGACCCAGTCCGATATTGTGCGTCACACAGGGAAATTAAACTTCACTTCCCACAAAGGAGAAAATGTCTCCGCGTGTTTCAAGCATTGCCAGTGCCCTGTAACCCTCTCATGATTTGTCAGTGTCTGTGTAGCTTGACATTGCGTGTATACTCATACAATAATAAGTAAAAAGTCGTCATGGAATTTTATTATCCCTACACTTTAAACAACGAAATATATCCCCCTCAAAATTCATCACCCCTAATGTTGTAAAACACACACACACACGCGCGCGAGCACGCACGCACGCGTGCACAAACGCACACACACATGCATCATTATCATTATCATATTTTCTAGTCATGGAATGTACTACCACAACCCTCCCCGATCACCCCTTAACGCACACACAAACTCGCACGCATGCACATGACACACAGACATACACACTCAAACATACACACACATGCATACACGCAGACATCACAGACACGCACACACATACACACACTCAAACATATACACAGAGACACATTCAGACATATAAGCAGGCACGCACATATACACGCAGACATACACACATATAAACACAGACACATTCAGACATACGCGCAGTCACACTCACATAAACACACAGACACACTCAGACATACACGCACATATACACACAGACATATACACACAGACATACTCAGACACACACACACCACCAGCTATACACCCCACAGGTTATATTATCCCCACCCCGCACCCCTTCACACGCCCTATCTATGCCCCCCGTCCTTCAGCTTCCTTGTATCCCACATAGTCAGAATTCTCAGCTTGTGTTCACCCACCACAACGACCTGCTAGACTTGCTGGGGCTTCACATACAAACATAGCAAGTGGATATTGTTGAGACAGGTAGACAAGCGAAGCTGCAAATATTTGGCCAAGACGTTTATTGTGTAGCATTAAATGGACAAATGTATTTACCTTGAGGAGTAGTCAGCCTCTAGTGTATGAGTGTCAACACGGGAGAGTATGTACCAGCAGAAATGTACAAACACCAACTGTGATAGACATCTCCGGTCACAGACAGAACCTTCCATTGTAGATAGCACCATGGTGGGTGTTAAACACCCCAGTATTAGCATACAATATCCAGTTGTATTCATAACAAGGTTCAAACTGCTCAGTGAACGTAATATATTCAGTATTTTGAGAACAGGAGAGCTTCGTGGTTTAGTGGATAGAGCATCCGCTCGGAAAGCAGAAGGTAGGAAGTTCGATTCTGTGCCACGTCCAACCAAATACTGTTAAGCGCGGTACTTGTTGTTACCCTAGTGCTCGGCACTAGTGAGTGAGTGAGTTTAGTTTTACGCCGCACTCAGCAATATTCCAGCTATATGGCGGCGGTCTGTAAATAATCGAGTCTGGACCAGACAATCCATTGATAAACAGCATGAGCATCGATCTGCGCATTTGGGAACCGATGACATGTGTCAACTTAACCAGCGAGCCTGACGACCCGATCCCGTTAGTCGCCTCTTACCACAAGCATAGTTGCCTTTTGTGACAAGCATGGGTTGCTGAAGACCTATTCTACCCCGGAACTTCACGGGTCACTAAGGGTGCAGAACAAGGACTGGTTGGTTCGGAGTTAGTACACAGCATCTGAGTGGGGTATCTTTCTCACAGCATTGCACGGAGCTGTATGTATGCTATTATCAGGAACGGCCCATAACACCCATTCCCTCTCACTAAGTCACCTTATACAGTGACCGTTATTTAAAAACATACACTGTTTAATAATAACAACCCTACCTTTTAAACTCAGATCAATAACTAAAGTTCGGATATGACGAAATCGGTTATAACAGACCTATCAAGCAGGCATATCCAATTCCCGTGATACGCTGGTCGTCTCATTGACGACATTTTGAAGAGAAGTTCAGAACTCGGACGTAAACTTATTGGATGGAGCAGAGCTACAGATAACGTTTTGAGTCTTTGAGTTATGTACTCGCTTGTATTCATCTGAGTAACCAAACAAATTGTACCCACCTTACTCAAACTCAGTTTGGTATTTTGACATTAACTGTAAAAATATCATACAATTTATATGTTGGTTTACGTATTTGTTATTTGTATTGATCTGTAAAATGAGAAACGATAAGAAAGTCTGCAAGTTGCCAAGTTCATGTGCTGAAATAGAACCTCTCAGTATACTTCATTTTCATGTGTACGCATGTAAGATCAAATTTACTGAGTACACGTATTTACAAAAATTTACAAAAGTTCAAGCGTACTTGTACGCAATAGGAATTGAGTTTTCACATAGATATTTGCGTAATTTACGCAGATACGCAGCTTATCTGTACCTCTGATGGAGACTTGAACATTATATAACTTACACCTTAAACCTTATTACCTATTTACGACTTTCTACATCTAGACATATATATTTAGTTGTTGTTTCCTAACACCGCACTCTATAATGGATCTTTTGGTCTTTGTAATTTCGGCCATGTGAACGAATGTTTGTAAAACATCGAATCCAGGCGAGACAATCCAGTGATTAACATCTATTGCCCCAGTCAGGGAGGCTGACCACCCGATCCCATCTTCGTCTCTGAGTTGAGCCTGAGCTGCTGAAGACCAATTCTAACCCGGATTCTCACTGGAATATATATCGCAAATTATCAATTAACGAAGAGCTCCCATCAAGTAAATTACGGTGTACGGAGTTTCTTCACTATTGTAGCAGTTGTTTCGTAACATGTTGCCGTAGCGTCACCAAACAGACGCCTGTAAAGTCTATATACCTACATGTACTTACCTTGGCACACGGGGCTGTTCTCACGCTCGTCCCCCATTCATCTACACCAGGGACCGTATCACAAGCTTATCTGTATATAACACACATTCATTACTTATTTCGATGAGTTTGCTTTATTTTTTAATAATCCCCAGAACTGAAGTTGAGGGCGGTATGTTCCCATCAACGTTTTAAAGCTTCGACACAAAGGGATGCTGTTCACCTAACCGCATATCTTCGTTAATCGGAATACGGCTGACTAAGCCTTTACGAACTCATTCTGCCTCGAGACACTTTGCCATGCTCTATATCCCTTGAATTTTTGTGCTGAACGCGCTATCTCCGGTATGCAAGAGGAAGAGTTAAAAAAGATTTTTTCAAATCAATTAAACGAATCGTCCAAGCGTACCGCTATTATAGATTTTTGTGATCAATAAGGAGTATGATCCTTTCCGATCGATAAAGTGATTCTGTCGAGATATTGAAATATCCACCATTCCGCGAGCGTGAATTCCTTTTGTTTCGCTGTGGGAGATAGGGCAGGCTTGTTGAGCCCCGTATACAACAGCATAGGTGTAATATTACCTCGATCTCTGACCGGCGTACACACAAGGTGTACGATAATACATAACGGCTTAGACACAGCGAACACCATGTCCTAGACTTGCACAAGTCTATAAGGTAATAAATATTAGTATACGTGATAATTTCTAAATAAAAATTAATAAAAAGAACACTTTGTCCCTATATCAGACCGACGTCCTTCGCTTAGTTAGACTTGCCTCTTTAAAGGATAGGCTTACTATACATCCATGGAATTAGCATTTAGTACAGCCTTGGAGCAAGTCTAACTATCTCCCCGCTTCAAAGAGCAGATTTGAGGTGACTCGGGTCTTTGTTGCGGTGTAGTGATGCTTGATGTCGACGATGTCGACTTACATTCCACGACGTATAAAATTAGAAATAAATGAACACACATGCGTTGTATTACAAGGATTAAGTGGCGGAACGATATGATTTTCTCAGATAATTGTACGTTGGTTGTATCCAAACTGAATATTTACACTATGTATTATTAAAAGGGTTGACCTAGGACCGAGGTCTTGTGACCTGAATCCGTAAAATACCAAAGTAGTGAACGGACTTCTAGCCCGGGGGTCCGTCTCCTACACCGGTCGTCAGTAGGGGTAGGGCCTGGAAGTGACGGGGGAAGGTCTCTCGGGAATGAAACCCTCATTCTAACGCTGATGAGATACACACGGGTTTATCACCCTGGTGAGACTTCACTCGAACTGACCAAGTGACATCTGAAAAAAATACGTCAGCCATTCCCGAGCATTCTTCGGAACTGATTGTTGCCTGTTCATCACAAGCGTTGTGAATACCCCACTGTGATTTGTCTGCTGCTAGGTGTTCTGTGTGTACCTGCGTTACGTTGTGTGGCTGTGTCCCCACCCTCAGCCCGGACTGTGGGGCGGTAGGGCTTGCTGTTTTACTGCCGCTCTCCCTGGTCATGTGACGGACGTCCCGCGAGTGGGATCTGTGAACTGTGGTCGGCTGGTTGTAACGCCGCTCACCTGACAGGTAATCCAGGTGAGAGAGGCCTGAGTGGCCGGCAAGTCCACACAGGTGAGACAACAGGTAGACACCACAGGTACAGACTACCTACACAGAAGGATCAGGAATTATCAACTCCATACGGAACACAACTCTACCAACATGGTACCTGCTTTCTACAGGTAAGATGCGTTCAATTATGTCCACAGATCTATACGTGCTTCATGATACCTGTACACCTCGCACGGATTTAGTAGATCTGTGTTTACATATTGCTGTAGTTGTATTACTATAGGTAGAGTTCTTATCTTAACGTGAGATTCCATATATTAAACTTCACAAATCCAACATCACAGCAAGCTGAGCACGTGGGTGTACTGTGCTATAGGGTGACTGTCAGGCATGGCCCGTCCTCACATCAATGCGCTTATCTCCCAGTGTATATGCTGGGAGGTATGTGTGAACTTTTGACAGTTGAGAAACACATTGAGTTATAAAGTTGGATTTATAGGCAACAGTTCGACTGGTTAAAGTCGGTGGAATATAAAGACTCTTTGTGCCTCCAGCTCTCCCGCAGACAGTGATTGAAACTCTTTGATTTTTACTATTTACATTTTCAATGATTAAGATCACGTACAGTTTCACCTATGGTTTGGTCTTGGGAGTATAATGCTTGTTCTAGATGCGCTGTCAGGTAATGGCTGTGACAGGTGACATGTTTCTGCTAATTAGACAGGTATGCATTACTATATACATGACCACCTCGTCGGTGACAACTTGGTATATGGAATACGACAGCATCTCCTACACAGTCTTCATCATTAATGCAATGTCAAGCTGCTCATCAACATTCACGTCCAAATCATCATCATCATTATCATAATCATCATCACCCTCTGATTTTGGCACACCCAAAATACAACTCTTGTAAAAACTATTTAGCGTGCCATTTGAATGGCAGCGACCAGTGACCTGGCTGGTTGTACAGCAGGTGCTCGTGTAATCAACCACTGGTTTATTAGGATTCAACTCTTTGAAGACTGCTGTAACATACGGTATGGTTGTTACAACATCTACTCCGTCATACTATAGGTACTAGTCAATGATTTTTGTATCAACAATAACCTTATCAACAGAAGAAAGTGTCAAATAATATTTTCTTCGATCAGAGCATTTACACTAGTGTGTGGGAATTGGTTAAAATCTTATAGTTGATGATTGGTTCATTACAACCGATCAATCATCGAAAATAATTGGTTAGCGTCATTTATGAAATTTTCCTGGTTATTTTTTAAATAAAGAAAAAACATGTAGTTCTTTGGGTTTTTTGTGCAAATTGCACAAAATGCATTTGTAAATTTCACATCTTTAAAGGATGACTAGTATGTTAGGAACATAAATTTCTTGAAGTCTTTAAGATAAATTCAATCATGACATGGAACGAGCTTGTAGTGATTATGAAATGTAAATTTAATGACAGACAAAACCAGCCTTGTGAAAAATTTTATTAATGCAAACAAATGTTCCAGAATTGTTTGTGTTCGATTATGAGAAAGCATGATCGATTGCTTTGTCGTTTAATCACTGCGACCAATCTTCGATTATTTCAATTAATCAACTAGCTTACACACAGACACATTCCCCTCAATATATAGGTAACCCATGCCTGTCGCAAGAAGTCCGGTTGTCGGATCGGTGACATCATGCCATCGTATCCCAACTGTGTACCTGGATGCTCATGATGTCAATCACTGAATTGTCTGGTCCACACTCGATAATATACTGTCCGGCGTCATATGGAGGAGAGCGCTGCCTTAAACAACAAATAGACAAATTAGGTACAAACAGGAGTAATGTTTTGTGTCTGCGTAGCCAGTATACATACTGATTATTTAGTCCCAGTAGAATACATCCTCTCATACTGACCTGAAGGTTTATAGACTAGCAGAGATGGGAATGTGCCGACGGCATGAAGTATATTTAGCGTTTACGAAACACGATACATCTCTTCGTGTTTTGACCTTTTTTAAACGGCACGACGCTTTCAGATTAATTAAACATACTTCGTTGCAACTGCCTCGCAAGTGTATTACAGCACAAACTGAAGACCAATGTAATTTATCATAATACAACGAGAACATATATCCGAATTCGTTTTTGTAGCTGTTTTAGTGATCCATCTTTTGGCGCCACCAGAAACTAACCTGACACAAACAGATGAGGACGGGCTGGGTTATGGCCGAGTTCTTCGCTTCGTTTATTTTAATCTCAGTTGATTTATAATTAGAGATTGAGAAATTTGAATGTCATTATATACGATGTCGTTTTGTCAGTGAATTTTCCGTCTGACCTGTGCCAGGTGTCTAAATGGTATTTGAACAGGAGAAAACATTCCTTCATGGATTTTTATATATCAGGGTGAAATCAAGCGTGGCGTGTGGACAGCCCCGCCCCTCCCCTAGCTTCGACTACTGTGTCCCCTCATTTGTTCAGCCTTGGGGATCAGTTGGTCTCTTTGTAATTCATTGTAACTACGGGGACACTTTAGAAAGGTTTCCTTAAAACGCAATGGTTGCACATAATGAAAATTGATGTTGTCGAAGCGTTTACCCGTATCATATACTCATTATGTACTTCCGAACTTGTAACGTAATCAAATCGAGCAGACCTTTCAAACAGGATTTGAAATCGAATTGGCGAAAGAGGGTTTGGGAGCCGGGTGTGATGTGGTATAGTTTGTTCAGGGGGATAAGGGTGTTGATGGGGAAAGTGTGTTGAGAGAGGAGGTTGAGTTTAGGGTGTTTTGCGTGTACATTTAGGGTTGTGAGGGTTGGGATAGTAAATGGGTAGGGTGTTCAGCGTGTACCTTTTGGTGGTGAGAGGTAGAGTGCTTTGGGTAAAGGGTGCTTAGGGTAAGGATTTTGAGTGGGTAGGGTACAATTAGAATGTTGAGGATTTTGAGTGGGAGGGTGTTTATGGGTAAGGATTTTGAGTGGGTAGTGGTGTTCAGCGTACAGTTAATGGGGTGTTTATGGGTAAGGATTTTGAGGGTGGAGTGTTTATGGGCAAGGATTTTGAGTGGGTAGGGTGTTCAGCGTGTACAGTAAGGATTTTGAGTGGGTAGGGTGTTCAGAGTGTACAGTAAGGATTTTGAGGGGGTAGGATACAATTAGGGTATGAGGTGTGGAGTGTTTATGGGTAAGGATTTTGAGTGGGTAGGGTGTTCAGTGTGTACAGTTAGGGTGTTCAGGGGTAGGGTGTTCAGGGCTAAGGGTGCTTGGGGTAAGGATTTTGTGTGGGTAGGGTGCGGAGGGAGTAGAGCGTTGAGGCAGGTGATCATGAGGGGGTAAGACGTTGAGAGTACGGGCGTTTGGGGTGTAGAGTGTTGAGGTTGTAGAAAGATAAAAGGAAGGGTCTGGAACCGGTAGGGCGTTGAGGGGTAATGGGGTTGAGATTAAAAATCTTAGGGGTATAAGGGTGATTAGCGTCTGGGCAAATGGTAGGTTAGGTTGTTGAGTGCATGGCAGACATTGGCAGGTGAAAGCATTCCTCAGACGAGGGAGTTTTCAGAAAGAGAAGTAGACTATGCAAGTATAATGGTACAGACCATGCAGTACCTATTGTGCTTGTGGGGTGGCCTGCTAGGGAATGTGCAGGTGATACGAGGGTACATCATGGGGATAGCGTGGGCTTTGAGGGTAGGGAACGTGAACACCCCGTTGCATCAGCATCATAAATGATGAGGATGAATGTACTCCATCGACTGTATCTCCGTGATGATAAAACACCACACGGGAGCTCTGAACGAGTCTCTGATCCTCCTCCATAAAGCTCTGTCTGAGACAACACTGACTTAGCCGAATATCTTTGTCGAACTCCACAATTATCTGCATTTAATGAAAGACTGCTCCAAAGCATTTAAGAAATAAACACTTCGAATGCTTTCAAGAGACATAATTCAACCCTTTTGTCAACGTGGCATACTTAAAACTCATTGTGGCGTTCCTTCCGTGGAGGCTGACTACAGGTAGTTCACAGCCAGTAATTACAGGTGATACAATCTCGACCGTCCACAACTAAAGCTTTCCACAGCACGGGTGGAACCACGCAATAGTCCTGTCATTTCGGTGCAGGTCGGGTGTGGAGGAGTTGTGTTCTATACCCGGGTTTCACACAACGCAAGAGGATGATAGCGAGAGGAGGTATGTACTGAGATGTATATTAAACACACCGTGCCCTGGGCCCCACGTGTTTTATAGGACCATAATCGCCTTTATATCAGCTGATACTTCTTGCTGACATGCCGGTAGGTTCATGACGTGAATATGACCGGCTCTGTCCAACTGTTAGCCAAACTACCCGGTGTCATTGGTGTCGTTAACTTTATGAGCATCGGGTCCTACCGATTGTGTCAGGAACGAGTCAGTGGGATTGTTCCGATGACGTTACTGACAGCGTAGCTTTTGTTAGGGAATAGTCATGAGCACTCCGCTTAATGTAAACATGTCATAGAAAAGGGTTGCCGAATTCAGGGCCGAAATCAGTCGTCAGATACTGGAGATAAGCTTGCATCAAGCGATTGAGTTACCAGTCAAGCAAAAGACGTCATCACATACATATAATCGGCGTCAAACATGACATAAATCATGGTCACTGTATCGGTCAGGCATATAGCGTGTGCAGGTCTGAGATATTGCTTGCGTACGTTAGAAACATGCACGTGCGGAACAGAGATGTTGCACGTGTAGTTTAAACTTTAGGTTATTGTTTATAGATAACATACGTCCATTGTTTTGTCCAAACTCATCTGACACGAGGCGGCAGTATTAGCGCTGGTCATTATCTCGGACATGCATCGATGTCGATTGCAATCAACAGTCACAGGTAAATAGACGCTAATGGTTGCTGGGACGGTAATTTGGCGCGTTGACGTGATCATCATTGATATCGACGTCAATACGAGCTGGTTTACGACAGGTGAAAGAAATAGTCCGTTACGGTTCAGAAATAACGGTAATTACTTTGCTGTCACTTGCAATCTTGACCTCACGCTAGGAACACGCCTGTATCATAGAAATGTTAATTCTATAATCTACCAAGTCATTGACTGGACATTGTCCGTTATCTCAAGTGGACCACGTGACCAACCTATCTACAACATCTACAAATTCAGAAACTCAGAAAGTCTTCCAGGAACCCTTGTCCGAGGTTTGCAGCACGTGGATGTAATGACACCTCATGTTGTCCCAAAAATGTCAATATCGACAGCAGCACGCGCGCGTTCTGTTGTCACCGTGAAGACAATAGAGAGCCACGTTCGTCCCAGGTTGTAATCAATGGCAGGAAACATAGCTGAATAGAACGGTCCAGGAACTGAAGAAATTAGATGTTGGTGTTCAAAAAGAACCAATCGTCTTCATCTCGAGTCCGAGCGATGATGCCACGGGGTTCGTGTTGAGAATATTGATAAATAAATGTTGACTATAGTGACAGGACTGTGTGGCCAGGGCTATTGTCGGTCCCCGAGATTAAAGACGCAATGATGATGAAGATATTGGACCGGTATTGTATTCCAATAAACCGTTTGAATTAATGAGAAAAAAATAGACAAATATTTGCAGTCGGAAGGAGACTCTTGGTGTAGGTTTATCATTGTTATCAATAGAAATGTGGCTGTAACGGATGCGAACCCAATGCCACATGAACCTGCCACTGCCATCAGTACAAGTGGATTTACTACAGGATTTATCGAGTTTGACACAACTCGTTGCTGTTCCATGCTGCCTCTATTATCTTGTTCAAACAAGCAACGGCCTCCATTGGCATGTCAGCATTGTCCCAAGTATTTGAGACATTTCAGGAACTGCCAGACAATCAAACATGTCGGACGAGATGATAAAAAACGATAATAATTGCAAATAGTCTGTTTAATCACATTTTACCGGTTTCAAGAAAATAAACAACAAACAAACTCCTCTTCCCTTTCCCTTGATTACCTCCGAACGGGACAAGACAGCCATTTCTCACGGTTGTGTTTGCGCGATATGACCTGATGTTCCCGAAGTTTGTTCAGGGCCGTGTTGAGCACACACTGGTGTCAGTTTGCGTGTGGTGTATCAATAACAGAACGGCCTGAGTCGTGCTTGGCGCTAATATTGGACTCTTGGGTAACAATGCATGAGTACAAACCATCACACAGCCCATTTCCAACAATCTAATTGTTACGCATTCTTAGGTTTCACCCGTCTCAATTCCATAACTTGTTGACCAGGGGAACACAGGGTTTCTCGGTCATGTCAGGTAGGAGTTGAATCCAGCGTAAGTCATAGGTACTGGAAAACACGTTGTTGTAGGTTGTGTTGGAGTGCAACTGCCTGGCATGTGATCTGACTATGAACTGTACTGTGTTGCTTGAAGTTGCTGGCGTTGCTATTGTTGCTGATGTTGCTGTGACAGGTGGGTGAGCGACTTCATTACTTCTTATTTGACATTCGACAAAGCAAAGAGTTTGGCAGTTAAGCGTTGTTATGCAAGTATACATACACTAGACACTATCTCGTGTCCGCTGCGTTTCTTCAGCACCGTGAACAGTGCGGGGACTGACACGTCTACTCTTTTCTGGAACACCTGGTGTTAGAACAGATTGACATTGATCTATCCTTATAATTCCACTCGTCTCTGTTGCCTTTAGTGAACTTTGGAATTTGTTTCGGTAGGAAACAGATACAATATTTTTTCTAGGAAAGGGAAAGCCGAAAAATGATTTCTGGACATCCAACATGACTGCAACGTTTTGGGTTGTTTTTCTATAAAAAGTGAGGTCTATCTGTTCCCACAGTATTGCATGAATATGGAATGTTTTCTACTGTAACCAAACGTCAGTTAGTCAGTCAGTTAGCTGACTTCAGATGTCGTGCTTGGTCTCATGAAGTGGACGGGAACACACACGGTGGTGACTCCGACCCCAGGCGATGTCGGCCGGATCAAGCCCCACCCCAGGGCAATAGCGACGGATCAAGTAAACTGACCAGGAGTTAATTATACAGATAATATTGTTGACAGCGACAATACTTCACGTCGCCTGACCGGTCACTCTTGATCTTTCAATAACCTGGCGACTGCGTAACATCACGTCAGAACGGGATTGTCTCCCCATTGTATTATCGCCTGAAGGGGGACGGCGATGAATGTTTTAAATGGCTCGAAATCGGTGTTTAACAAGCGTTCTGATCTTCCTGCAACTACCTGTGGTTGTTGTAATTGGTTGAGCAACACATGCAGAGTGTGAAATGGGCGTTCGTGGATTAGGTCAACAGGGCACCGGCTAGCATGATGGTGTGATAGTGGTAATTGTCTGGTTTTATGGTAAGTGACCCGCGGCTTTGGGTTAATAATAACACGATCTCTATTTTAGGAAAACATCTCCCTCCCGCTCTCTGTGTCCCTCTGTGTCTCTCTGTCTCTCTGTCTCTGTCTCTGTCTCTGTCTCTGTCTCTGTCTCTCTCTCTCTCTCTCTCTCTCTCTCTCTCTCTCTCTCTCTCTCTCTCTCTCTCTCTCTCACACACACACACACACACACACACACACAGAGCTCCCTCTGTAGAACACTAAATGCTAACTCCACATCTGTTTTCACCACATTCTCATACAAATCTCAGAGGAGATACAACCTCGGACTTCAAATGTGAAAAGCAACTGTAAAAACATATGGTACTCATCCAAGATATTTTACATCTCAATACACCTCCCCAGCCACACCTCGGTGTTGAATAAGAACACGAGTACTGAACGGGTGATCTCTGTTTTAGGAGGACAGCTCCCTCCCTCTCCCTCTCTCTCTCTCTCTCTCTCTCTCTCTCTCTCTCCCTCCCTCCTTCTCTCTCTCTCACCCACACACCACACAGTGTCTCTCCCTCTCTCAGTGTGTGTACTTCCCCACTCACTCTGTGTCTCTCTGAGCCCCCTCTCTCCTGTAGTTCTCATCGAGCGGATAAGTAACACACACTCGCTATCACTATACGCTAGGGCACCTGTTTTCATCAAACTATTTGGTTCATCTACAGGGTGTAATGCCTGCGAGCTTCTAATATTCAAATCAAGCCATATACACGTTGAACCGGCCAGTATATTTTCAAGTCTCAGTACACACGCTCCTTCTCTCAAATACTTGAGGGCGGTGGGGTAGCCTAGTGGTTAAAGCTTTCGCTAGTCACGCCGAAGACCCGGGTTCGATTCCCCACATGGGTACAATGTGTGAAGTCAATTTCCGGTGTCGCCATGATATTGCAGGAATATTGCTAACAGCGGCGTAATACTAAACTCACTCACTCACTCATATACATGACTCACCAGCTGAAGTACATAGCTGTTGTATTCAAAAGATCCATCAACTTCTACCCTTACTAATATATATTTCAGAATAAATGTTATACTATGCACTTGGGTGGCATATGGATAATTAGATATTACTGGTTCTGAAGTTACCTGCATTATAGGCGCAGTGTCTCAGGGATTCTTCCCTATACACATGCATTTGCATCGCGTTTCAAGGAATTAAGTAGCCAATATGTTTTCTAAAACAATCACTAAATGCGTTTAGGAAAAAAGGCTGCAAATTAAGCCTGTTGTTCTATGACGTAGCAATATCATCAATCTTACAAAATAACGGGACAAGTAACCGACGCCAGACTCTGCATATGTTTGTACCCATTAAGTCCCTCCGTGCGGTGTAACACTCGATCATTACCATTTGCTGCTGGTCTGGTTCCTGTCATGAAGTAGGAGTCACGCCAAGTAAACTGAGCAGGACAAAGGAAACATTACCTGATCCATGAATAATGAATGGAATACAATATGTAGTCGATATATCCCTTTGCGACCTTTTGATTAATCGCGATGTAGAAACCACGACTCTGAAACAAAGACTGTTTATTAATAATGATAAAGGAAATGAGATGAATAATGTACAAATCTAAAATGTTAGCACCAAAAATAATGAAATATTTTCAAAAAATAATGTCTTAGCTTAAGCTAGCTGATCAATTGATTTGTTTCAAAACATATGTTCTACTTGTAACTTAAAAACACGATTATGAATTATATATCTGTGTTGCCATGGCAACTGGCAATTATGATGGAGATGTTATTTGTTTTATATATGGTAGTGTTTTCTGTTTGTGCTATGGTAGATTCCAGTCCACTTGTCCCAGCTGTCACTACTGGGTCTACCTGTTGTTAGTAATTACCATGTAATTAGGACAGGTAAGTTGTTATACAGGTAACAGCCCGGCTGAGACAAACCTATGACTGTAATAGAATGAGGAATGTATTGACTGTCTGATATAACTGTTCTCAAAGGCTCCAGGCTCGGGCTAATTCAGCTACAGGTGTAGATTAATCAATTCATTAATCGAACAACGACAATGATATAGAAAAATCAGATAAACGTTAGCTACAGGCACAATCTTATTCAGCTACAGGTGTATACAAGTACAGGTGTATACAGGTACAGGTGTATACAAGTACAGGTGTATATTTTACAGGGAATGTGTGAAACCAGGGATTTCACCTAATCCCTGAAAGAGTCAGTGATTTCATGAAATCCCTGTGTATTCTCTAAAATTTTCAGGGATTTCATGAAATCCCTGTAAGCCCTTATTGAAATAGAGAACACCACATTTATAATGCGAGTACAGAGCATTTCCTGATAAAATTCATTTATTGGGAGAAGATAGAGTGTTATTATACAAGCTGCTACACTTCAGTAGCACTTTAAAACATTTACAACGTATTAATTTACACTGGTTAGGACAACAGTTACATTTCTGGAAACCCTGACCACCACAATTCGACTCGAACATCACAACTGGGTGGAGAAACAGTTCTTTGTCCATTGTCACATCATTCGTAGAAAGAAGACGCTGAGGACAAACATGAAATATATGGTTTGAAAAATACCTTTTCCTTCCCAAACCCATATCCCAAAGCTCTTCTTCAACAGCGGGATGATGTATATTCCAAGTTATTTCTATGAATGGTATAGTCTGTTTAAACTTAAACGTCTATTTTCAATAAAGAAAACAAAATGTTTGAAAAACCTCGATAATTTTTTAAATGCTATATCACAGTAAAATGTTGAGCCATTCCGTACGGAATTATGAGTGCCACAATATACAGAGTATAATCTATGAATATTAAAAATGCAATAATAAGGGTACAAGTTACATTAAGAAGATATATAGAAATTTGCAGTACGCTTTTTAAGAATATTAAGACAGGTTTTAGCAGATAAAAACGATACACCTGGACAAGCTAGAGGAAAACTAACTTTTCAACATACCCAGATTTAAAAAGACAAACATCTAAAAGACTTGTACATTTAGATAAAAGCTGCAATCGCTCGTCAGCATACAAAGGACAAGGCAAATAATTTCACACATTCACTGATATCCTAACAGGGAATGTGTGTAATGGAACACCAATAAAATCAGTAATTTCTTTAAATCCCTGGAAATTTTAGGGAATACATGAAATCCCTGGGGGTCACAGTGATTTCGCGAAATCGCTGAATCTTTCAGGGATTACGTGAAATCCCAGGTTTCACACATTCCCTGTAACATATACAAGTACAGGCCAACAGCTAGAGGTCCATGCAACATCAACCTGGGGTAGAGGCTAAATGTATTGGGGGTAGAGGCTAAATCTATTGGGGGTAGAGGCTAAATCTATTAGGGGTAGAGGCTAAATCTATTGGGGGTAGAGGCTAAATCTATTAGGGGTAGAGGCTAAATCTATTGGGGGTAGAGGCTAAATGTATTGGGGGTAGAGGCTAAATCTATTGGGGGTAGAGGCTAAATCTATTAGGGGTAGAGGCTAAATCTATTGGGGGTAGAGGCTAAATCTATTGGGGGTAGAGGATAAGTCGGCTTCATGTGTATTCTATATTAGCTGCAAGGAATATGTCAGCTAAGTCGGCTAAAGATTGGGCTAAATCAACTAGATATATATTTTATATAACCTAGAGTTATAGTTTAAGTGAGTTAGAGGTATCTGCCAAGTCCAAAGATTCACACCGACTACAATCAGCACCACACTGATGGGATACACCAAACTGATAGACACCGGCTTGGTTTTTTTGTGTATCAGTTTATCTCGACCTTTGTGATATCCATACACTCAGCTTATCTCACGTCCCATAACGCTGCATGTTTCTTTAATCTTTGTTTTCCATGATCAATTTATTATTTAAGCCAAAAGGAATATGTTTCGCTAGGTAAGCGGCACTGGTTGTTCTCTAGCGTTGACGGTTTACACCACCTGTATGGGGGATCACAAGTATCCTGGGATTCATTGGTTAATGCAGCCGACTACAATGTTGAGAGTTGTCATTCAGAAATTTACATTATAACGATAACGGTGTCCAGCAACCTCCATAAGCCATCTGCAACATGTTATTTAAGAAATACAGTTCGCTCTACCACCATGTATAGTTAAAAGACGAGGACGCTTGCGCATTATCGTCTGATAAAGTACTGTCGGCACTTTTGATCTTTCACCGAAGCATTTTAGAATATGTCATCTAGCAACGGTTATTATGACCTCAAGCAACGTTATTATAGCCTCTAGAAAGGTTATTATGACATCAAGCAAAGCTATAATATCCTCTAGAAAAGGTTATTATGACCTCAAGCAATGCTATTATAGCCTCTAGAAAAGGCTATTATGACATCCTGAAAACGTGTTATAGTATAGGGACGGCTATTATGACCTCAAGCAACGTTATTATAGCCTCTAGAAAAGGTTATTATGACATCAAGCAATGCTATAATATCCTCTAGAAAAGGTTATTATGACGTCAAGCAATGCTATTATAGTCTCTAGAAAAGGCTATTATGACATCCTGAAAACGTGTTATAGTATAGGGACGGCTATTATGACATCAAGCAACGTTATTATAGCCTCTAGAAAATGTTATTATGACCTCAAGCAATGCTATTATAGCCTCTAGAAAAGGTTATTATGACCTCAAGCAATACTATTATAGCCTCTAGAAAAGGCTATTATGGCATCTTGAAACCGTGTTATAGTATAGGGACGGTTATTATGACATCAAGCAAATTTATTATAGCCTCTAGAAAAGGTTATTATGACATCAAGCAATGCTATTATAGCCTCTAGAAAAGGTTATTATGACCTCAAGCAAAGCTATTATAGCCTCTAGAAAAGGCTATTATGACATCTTGAAACCGCGTTATAGTATAGGGACGGCTATTATGATATCTAGCAACGTTATTATAGCCTCTAGAAAAGGTTATTATGACATCTGAAACTGTGTTATAGTATCTGGAAAAGATTATTATGACATCAAGGAACATTATTATAACCTCTAGAAAAGGATACTATGACATCTAGCAACTTGAGTATAGCATCTAGGAAAGGTTAATATGACGTCTAGCAAATCTATTATAGGATCTACAGAAGGTTATTATGGCATCTTGTAAATTTATTATAGCATCTGGATAAGGTTATTATGGCATCAAGGAACGTTAATAAAACATTGATAAAAGGTTATTATGACATCTAGGAACTTTATTACAGCCTCTAGAAAAGGTTATTATGACATCTAGGAACTTTATTACAGCCTCTAGAACCGGTTATTAGGACATCTAGGAACTTTATTACAGCCTCTAGAAAAGGTTATTATGACATCTCGGGGCGTTAATATTATTATAACGTCTAGCAAAGTCATCAGACATTCATTTTATTAACTGTTATCATGAAAGCCAGCAACGTTGTTATGACATCTAGCAATGTTTGCAAAGGAAAACAAATGAGCACCTCGATTTAAACAGTATCATGTTAACTTGCACTTTTACGTTGCAGGTAGAGTGTAATACTTACTCTATGTTAACAAAAACAGGTGTTACAAGCAAAGCAATAGCATAAAACGACAACGCCGTGTTATAGTGTGCCCTCCGCCATTTACAAACAACAAGACATGTAACTCAACCCCAAAGTACATCTTTAACTACGAAAACATATCCCTCTTTCTTTAACCGGCGCTCTCTTTCCCGAAGCGACAGGTAACGTGGCTGTCTGTTATATATAAAACCAAAACATGATCTATGCTTCTCGCCACGCAGAACCTACAGCGAGTTAATGCGTTGGGGAGTATACAGTGTTTAGTTTGTATATCTGTGTTTCTTCCCAAATTGCTGGGGAATACAATATGTTTTTGTAACCTTCTTCCTGACCTCATATATTAAGGTAATACACGCTACTCCAGAAATAGTTGATCACCAGATGTAATAAGCATTCTATCTAGCCTCAATCACCAGTGGGATCACCACGACATATGGGCAACGGGGAGATGGTATCTAGTTGTTGATCACGTTACGGAGACGGGTTTATCTCTCTCGGCTTATTTCGTGCTCTAACCATTTCTCCACTTGGACGTCAGTTAATACACTGCCTGTCAGGGCTTTTAACTGGAAATTATGCAGGATTCGATTTCAAAGGTATGTCGATGTTTTTTGAAGCTGTAAAATATTTTTCTTTTTTCACCTTGTAGTTTGGTACAAGACAGGGTTTGGTACTTGACGGATAGTTTGACATCTGACATCTTTGTATTATGAAGTCCTTTTTAAATATTGATAAATGGTTGAGATTAATGGACTCACATTCCTCTGATGATGTTAGATGATGAATTTACATATTTCGTGTGTAGAAAATACCGATGTACAATACAGTGTATTGTTGGGGGTAAGGAATAGGTTGGTTTAAAAATATGCTCTCAATTAAAACGAAATAATTCCGACGAAATAATTCCGACGGAATAGTCCCGATGTCACTGTGAGGAAGTTAACATTGCCGTATTATTAATATTTCACCATTCTCACCGCAGTGTCTGCCAGGTCAGTTTGACCTTTGTAATATCAACACGGGAAGCAGGTATAGGTTTCCAATACTGCGTGGTGGCTTGTAACGACACTGAACAGGTGTTTGGTGCTATTCACGGACACGTATCACTAATAGGGCATATTACATGCCTATCAATCCCTAGATTCCTCTCTTTAATTAATTCCATTCAATTCCAAAATGAAAGAGCCTTACAATACTTGAGAAAACAAAACATGCGTTATATTCCGTATGTTGATATTACACGATAACCAGAGCTTTCTATATTTTAATCCTCGAGATATTTACATATTGTTAAGTAGGTAAAAGCCAAAAGGTATCTCTAACTTACATTTCCTCCAGTTTAATATGATACGGTTGTCAAAACAGACATAAACAATAGCACGTGAAGTTGGACATAACTATTTCTCCTTTTTGAAGCACGATAACCAATAAAAGAAGGACAATTAACTGAACAGTTAATCCAATAGACAATGAAAGGTGTATAAACAAGGGGTGATAATTAAGATAAATAACATAATTGAGTTATAATACCGTGGTTAATCGGAGATATTACTGAAGATTCCTGGAGACTCCATCCCTGTTCTACGTTTCACCACACTGAGGGGCGGTGAGGTAGCCTAGTGGTTAAAGCGTTTGCTCGTCACGCAGAAACCCGGGTTCAATTCCCCACATGGGTACAATGTCTGAAGCCCATTTCTGGTGTCCCCCGCCGTGATAGTGCAGGAATATTGCTAAAAGCGTCGTAAAACTAAATTCACTCACTCACTCAAAACGTTTGAGGCAAAGTCGAGTGTGTCCTTTCTACGAAGATTTCAGAGACTCTCACACGACACTAATTCAAAAGTTGTTTGGCCAGGCTTACAGCATTCAAGGCCTCAGTAAAGCTTTCATAAGTGTCATGGAAGACATGTGGAGGACATTCCAACTTTTCTCGCACCAATAACAAAGCAAAATTATGTCTGATGCAGTTCCCTATTTCCGTGCTTTTGAGGTGAACAATTGACGTGCCTTTGCATGTGTTTGTGACGGTTGTCGCCGTTGGGGCAGGATACGCTTACGTTTTGCGAACACGTCATGGTATCACTGACTGATACAGAATCACAACTGACAACTAATCACTGACTTCCAAATGAAGCTTGGCCTGGTTAAATATATTATGGGAAAGTAGAATCTGTACATGATGTAATTTAGATGTCTGTGATGAATTCCACTTTCTACTTGTCTGTCCATCACTCTCTTCTCAACGTCAAACCTGTCTACCTAAATACATGTATTCCTGCTCACATCCAACCGTTGCCAAATTTGTCCATCTTGTGAAATAATTATAATCCAATTATACTAAAATTAGCAAATTCTGTAAATGAATGTATGTGTCTTATTTAAATTTCACTGCATGTTAGGGTCGATGGGGTACCCTAGTGGTTAAAGCGTTGGCTCGTCACGCCGAAGACCCGGGTTCGAATCCCCACATGGGTACAATGAGTGAAGCCCATTTCTGGTGTCCCCCGCCGTGATGTTGCTGGAATATTGCTAAAAGTGGCGTAAAACCAAACTCAGTCAGTCAGTCAGTCAGTTACTGCATGTTCTCTATGTCACTTCATGTGATTTGTATGAGTATAGACTTCTGTTCTGTTCATCACATGCTCTTGACATGGTATGATTAACCCTACTTTTAGCTGAGATTTCTAAGGATTATGTTTACGTTTTGTCGCTCTCTTACACACCCAGAAATGGTGAACAGCTATCGCTCCTCTAATGACGAACCCGATCTCGTTATGTATGTACTGACAGTGCTCCGCTATGGAGTGGGGGTAATTCAGGTTTCAATTTGACGTGTAAACTACTTCATCAACCAAACATAAATGTCAGACACAAGTCATTGACTCGGTTTCTTTTGTCGAATGAATGATATTACTCGAGAATAGTTTCTGCTTGAGAGTTCTGTATAATACTTTCTCCGCCCGGTCTACTCATGTGTCATCGTTACCTGTATTGCGTTGTTTACAATGATTTCACGTGTTTCCACACACGCTCTACACGTAATCAGCTAGTTAAACACATTCCGCACATCCTGCACCCCGTAACGTGGCAACTGGTGGGCGTATACCTGAATACTTTATTGATGATAAGTAATATTCAACACCGAGATCATTGGAGAGGTGTGTTGAGATGTGAATATATATCTTGGATGAGTACCATATGTTTTTACAGTTGCTTTGCAGATTTGAAGTCCGAGGTTGTATCTCCTCTGAGATTTATATCAGAATGTGGTGAAAACAGATGTGGAGTTAGCATTTAGTGTTCTACATAGGGAGCTGAGAGAGAGAGAGAGAGAGAGAGAGAGAGAGAGAGAGAGAGGAGAGAGAGAGAGAGAGAGGGAGAAAGACACAGAGAGAAAGAAAGAGAGAGAGAGAGAGAGAGACAGAGAGAGAGAGAGAGAGAGAGAGAGAAAGAGAGAGAGAAAGGAAGGGAGAGAGAGAGATGGGGGGGGAGCAGAGATTTACTTACGGTTTATTTATGGGCTTAGATAAGAGTTAGAAAGTTGCTGAGGAAATAACTTTCCGCTGACTGTCAAAAACATGCCATCATGGATTTTCAGTTTGCACTAGGTGAACATATTGTCTTGTGTTTATTGATTTCACAACCGACACCGAACGTGTAATATCCTCAAGCGAACCTCGGCGTGAAAAATAATAATTGATAAATTTATATAACAAACCGAGTCAATTATTTTCCCTAAATCTCGGTGCACAACTAGTTTATACCATCCCGCGGGCACCTGCTGACTGAACATTCCCGCGGGCATCTGCTGAATGAACATTCCCGCTGTCACACAGCAGGCCGTCAAGCTGCTCTCTACATATACTTAGAATACCATGCAGCAGGTTGTTGTCACCTTACAATGTAGAAGTGAGTAATAAACATGTCCTGAGATCGTGGTATGATGAGCTGGGGGTATGGGGTATGTTTGTGATTCGAGTGCGTGGGAACGCTCTTAAATGGTAGTTATCTTTTACATCTTCGGTATCAACACTCACAGCATCCGTCGGTAAGGCATTCTTCTACAGACTCTTGCTGGTTGGGGTTGAATATCTAGATTTTATTGGAGCGTATTAGATGTACAATCTTGGAAAATGGGATCGGGTGGGATTTGTTCCGAGGATGTATTGTCTCTAGACCGGGTTGTATTTCTATATACACGGATCACGTTTGTGTCATATTAACATGTAAAGTCACTGTTCTCTACATATTGTGCAGTGTATGGGTAGATTCTGTTCTTGTCAATGGGGAATTCAGGAGAGAACACGGTCCCCTTCCATGAAGAAGTTATAGCACAAGGGGCGGTGGGGTAGCCTAGTGGTTAAAGCGTTCGCTCGTCGCGCCGCAGACCCGGGTTCGAATCCCCACACGCTTTAAACTTCAGGCTACCTTTACAATGTAAATCCTCCCTGAGGATCTAACGCCAACAAAAGGATCCAGGAAAATAAACCCATTATCAGGAATTATGCTTATCATATTTGATTAGTACTTGATTCAATGCTACGTGATCCCTGTAATGAGGTAAGTAGTGGCACCCCCACCCTCCTCAGCTGATTAGCTTTGACACATGCCAGTCAGAGGTTATTATATAAAACAATATGGCTTCAAGCAGTCACAACAGTTGAAGCACGAAGGATACATATCAATCATATTCATAACTCCTTTCGTAACACCATATCAATGTCAACTCCTGGTCACGTGATACTCGGGAAGGGATATCCTTTGACACAGTAATCTATTACTTACATGTAATGCTAATCTTGTACGTGTATATTATTCACTCGATACCTGTAACTCCGGACGCTGGAGGTAACACACCTCAGCGCTGATTGTTACCCGCCTGTATATTACCTGTGATCACCTGTGATCACGTGAGACTAACGCTCGATCGGTTGGAGTAATGAGATGTTTTGAGGACACATATTACTGTTATACTCACGTGTCAAGTAACAGGTTGTTTGTAAAGTGTCGGAAACAAGAGACTTGAGCAAGACCGCCGGCTTCTCTGACAATACGTAAGTAGGACATAAGTAAAATTACAGTGTTTTGGAATATGTTGATTTAGATATGACTTTGAACAAAACTCAGGGTCTTTGATTATAGCTGTTCCCGTTTAGATGGAGGGTTAGGTGTTCTCCCTCATAAGCCCATGCTTGGAGACTCAACGGATCGGGTGGCAACATCCTGGTACTTGGCTGATGGCGTCATTTTAACCCGACGTCGTCGCTTGTTGTTCACGATATCAACCACCGGTTACGTAGTCCAGACGCGATTATTCACATGCCAAGTTCATATCAGTACAACTTAGTGAAGATCCGGGTTAGAATTGGTCATGTGGTAAGACGCGGTGGTCAGGCTTGCTGACTTGCATTGTTTGATGCACAGGGGCTTGTAACGCTAAAAACTGCCATCAAGGTATATACTGTCACTGACGGGGTCTGAGTACTATATAAAAGGATGTTTAAAAAGGATGTCCTTTTTTATAGTACTAAAACCCCGTCACGAAACAAAACCAAGATAAATTGTTGATATCCATGATTGTTATTATTCAGAGATAACTTGATATAACCATTAGATATAATACCTACTTCTATGTAAATGGCCACAATCTCCAAACTGTGTTATACGGAATACCTCCGGCAAACAACGATGTCAATAAGAACATAATAGAGTCCCTGCATCAATACATCTTTAAGTCTAAACGATTTGACAAATTATACTAACAATTATATGCAATCAATTAATGAAGTGTAGCTGCAGGCTCAATGTTTATAAGCACCTACAACGCACATATATGATGTAATTTGTCGGTTTTTGTATCAAGTTCTTGTGTATTTTGTTTAAATGATACATGTACTGGTGAGGTATTGATACAAGCAGAGTTCTGCTTGTTTACCAAACCAGATTCTCTAGGAATAAAAATATGTTTAAACCATATAACCACTATAAATATGTACAACATTATGCACAAATGTGAACCTTCACATGTATTATGGAGCGGCATTAATATAAGCCATTTAGGCTTGTTTGCCAAACCTTTTCTTTCTTCTTGAATAGAATAAAATATGTTTAAATCAAAACCCCGTCAATGACAGTATATACCTTGATGGCACTTTTTAGCGTTACAAGCCCCTGTGGTATGATGGATGTCATCGTTTCCCAACTGCGTAGATCGATGCCCATTATGTCAGTCACTGCATTGTCTGGTCCAGAATCGAAGAAATATATCTGGAGAATTGTTGAGTGCAGCATTAAACAACAACAGTTTCAGGTGCCCGATGGCACACACAGGAAGCCTTTTGTTTCAACAATAGCACATTTGGAAATGTTGTAATGACACCATGAAAGAGTGATCAATGTTCAAGACCCGGGTCAAAACTGGTCTTCAGCAACCCAAGCTTGATGTAAGAGGCGACTAACGACTAAAGAGGCTCGCTGACTTGGTTGACACATGTTATCTTATCCCAATTGCGTAGATCGATGATCATGCTGTTGGTCACTGGATTGTGTGGTCCAGACTCGATTATTTACAGACTGCCGTCATATAGCTGGAATATTGGAGTCCGGGGTCAAACAACCAACAAATAGGATATTAGCGGCATAACACCACACTCACTCACTCTGAATCATCCGGGTGTGTATTGTTCGTTATATTCCCACGGAGAAGTTTCATGCACCAGCGAGGTCAATATCATAATCCTGATGTAAATCTAGTAACATACATAAAAATGTTACATTTATAACAAAATTAAAAGCAACAAAAGAGAAATGAAATTTTGAGTTAAGTCTTTCAGCCTCTCTCCTACTGTAGTCTATTCACACATAATCCTCTGGGTTTGCGTTATGTATACATAAACATGCATCTACAAACTGTCTCAGGTGTCAACTGTGTCATAACACACGTCACAGGTCCGGTGTTCGCTCAGCGCTGTTATTGAATAAACTGGTTAGGGAGCTGCCATTGTTTGATGGTAGCGCTCACGTCCACTTCAAGTCCGCCCAATACGTTCTTCTTTCGACTTGTCTCCGTGATGGCATCTTACTGGTGTTGCGGTTTAAAACAATATTCACGTACTCATTCACCGACTTGCCTACTTATGTCGACATTCTTTGTATTTTCTGTCAAACTGTTTGCAGTAAACACATTGTATTTATTTGAGTATTTGTTTACGACATTCGTATGAACTCGAAACATTTACAAATGTTGATTCGTGCTGAGAGTCAAGGGGTGTTTGTTTTGTAGTAACCCGTGGCAGAATGTTAATCCCCACTGACTGCCCCGACATGGGCGTCTGACCACGTTACGTCGCAACGTCATCCACGCCAGATTCATGTGTACCCGCGCAGGTAAACACATTCTCGATGCACAGTGTAATCCGACAGGGGACATAGACACGATTCCAACTACCAAACATGGCGAGCGGGCTCGTGGTGATGACGTGTCAGTGTTTGTTACTCACAGATCATGATGTAGTCCCAGACATGTCCTGACGGGAAAGTTGAACTTGAGGTTTGAAACTCATCGTGTTGACCCACACATAGATACCCTAATGCTTCTGTAAACTTTGATAAACTGTTCCTTTTGATCAGCAACCGACTGAAAACTGGACACGGAGTAATGCCCGTCGGAATAATACCACTTTGAGTAATGCCAGTCGGAATAATTCCACTTTGAGTGATGCCAGTCGGAATAATGCCTCTTTGAGTAATGCCAGTCGGAATAATGT
Organism: Haliotis rubra; assembly: GCF_003918875.1. NCBI lineage: Eukaryota > Metazoa > Mollusca > Gastropoda > Lepetellida > Haliotidae > Haliotis > Haliotis rubra. The sequence goes on from NW_025767188.1 coordinate 580,250, forward strand.
CACTTTGTTATGCAAGTCGTAATGATGCCACTTTGAGTAATGCCAGTCGGAATAACACTTTTTTTTTTAGTAATGCCAGTCGGAATACTACTACTCTGGGTAGTCCATTTTGCAACAATGCCACTTTGAGTATTGTCCCACGGAATAATGTGACTGTGTTTGATGCCAGTGGGAGAGATAACGCATTATGTAAAAGGACTATCTTTATGTAATGCCTTTTGAAATATTACAACTTTGTTTATTGCATCTCTGTAAAATGACAGTTTGTTGGAAGTCGCTTTGTGTAAAGCCAAGTCGCAGTAAGGTCACCTTGAGTTATGCAACTCGGGTCATGCTGTTTAAGGGGTAGTTTGATAGTAATAGCGTAATATGAAGAACAGATTCGATTCCCCACGTGGATAGAATTGCATTTTTGAAACCGCCTTGTGGTCCCCCAGCGTGAATTGCCGGGTATATTTGTAAAAGGAGCGTAAAACAGTATTCACTGACTGGCGTTTAGGCATTCTGAGCCGACATAATGGTGACATTTATTATCATCAAATGACACGATCTCGCCATGTCCATACTGGTTCCTCCAAGAGTGAAACTATATAGTATTGATTTAGGATATCTACATTTCCTTCACATATAGCCTCGTCACTAGATACCCTCCAAACATGGAGTCAAAAACTAGAGCGATGAAACTCGATTCAAAATGTCGGCAAGGGTATGCTGCCCTCGGGCCACATTTCGCCAGTCAGCAATATTTTAATGTAAAATCGTGTATAAATAATAAGAAATTACAGCTGTACACAGAACTGTATCCATCTGTATCACAGATTGAATAAAGGTCTTGACTTGACAGATCAGTGATTGATGTAAAGAGCAGGGACCAAGGCTGTCATAGGGACAGACTCAAGTCAGTCATTTTCTCCCCCGATCCCCTTATTTCATTCGAATCTAAGACGCACATCGAGTCATGAGATCAAACGGGATTTGTCGACGAGCTCGTCACAGATGAGGTATTAACAGGTACGCATGTACAGGTGAAAATAGGAAGGAAGATAGGAAACTTCGAGTTTGGCAACAGTTCGATGTGTAACCTAACAGTAAAGCTCCAAATCTATGTCCTTAATCCCAAGTTTATTGTCCAGTCAAGTCCTGTTCAAAATGTAGCGCTCACTGACCTCTGTCCTCCCGCGCACCGTGCGAGCAGGGAAAGCCAGTTTTGATAAATATAATACAAACACTATGCGCTCTTAGGACAACAACTCAGTGTATTCACAGATCTCGTGCCACGGATATGACCCTTCAGCTACTATATCGCTTTTAACCTGACCTAAATATCGCGCGACAATCGCGTGTAGGCAGCGAGCGTAGCAGACGACAGCGGGTGGAGCGGATACAAGCAGACGACAAGGTAGGCTAAACGTGCCTCCATCTTTATAAGCTCATAATTTACACCCGGGTCACATCTCGTCGAGTAGACAGTAATGTAGCTTTCAACTGTGGTTCACCTGTAATCAATACACTAAAGCTACAGGTGGACAGCGGCCTGTCATTACCGTAATGTGTCGTCAGATTATTGAGTTATGTCACCCGGCACATGGTGACCGGGTGTACTGTTAAGTGACAGCGGGGTGTGGAACACCAGACGGTTAGCTACAGATGTCAGCCAATCCATACCTGAATATGATACTGAAGTGTGAGCCAGATGCAGTTGTGGACCAGATGCAGTTGTGGACTTAAATTAGATGTAAACCAGTGTTCTGTGCTGTTTGGTATTGTCAACATGCAGGGTTGGACATATCACTATATAAATAGCCTGTATGACGAGATGTCACGATTACCTGCTCTCGAGTCTCACAATTGAGATTGTGTCGAATACGATGTTCGCTAAGTCATGTATCTTCCTTGTGTTATATTGGTCGCTCTTGAGCACCGATTCCATGGTCGTTAACAGGGCTCTGTGTACGCTCACAGCTTGAGATAGCCGACGGTGTATTATTACTGACGCACAATGTACTTCCTGTGCTGGGGATTGAAAGCGACCTTAAAACTCCTCCCGTGTAATAGTGACAGGAGTTGCTTCACAGCGGCCCTGCCCGACCGGGGCCACGAGGTCGACCTGCGTTGTTATATAGGGGTTGGCGATAGGTAAACAGACCTGAGAATTTGGACGACCTGACGAGTCATTGGCACAAGGAGGTTTGTGTCGTATCAGATAGAGTAATGACCACTCCATGATTACAATTAAGGGAGGATTTCAAGGCGGTTCCCATCTCTTGTGTTGAGGGTGAATGAATTTGTCGTGCGCCCCAGTATGGGACAATATCAGTTCATATGCACCCTTGTGCCCTAATATTGTTAAGTAAAGCTCTGCGTAAGGCTACCTGTCTCAACATAGGTCAGTGTCGCTCTGTGTGTGGATTTTCAACTATATAGGACAGTTTATATCAACAGTAAACTTTATGATAAAAACGAACTCAAAAGGACCATCAATCCTAGTTCGTTTTAACCGTAATTCACTATTCGAATAAAACACACACAATGCATAGTTTACTGTACCCAGTATGTTTCATCGCATCCTGATATGGGGCACATCTACCCTGTGCCCCTATACTGAGCACCGACACCGGATATATAACCCTGGACCGTCTAAATGGCAGGGACAGAGAGTTAGGAGGTATGTGCCCTTTCACTGGGTGCTCACCAGTGGATCTCCAGGTGATGCTGTATAAGGCAGTGGTCCTGTCTGTGTCACCCCGGCCCAATAGTGGACACGGCTCCTGCTGTGTGCCCCATGTGCTCCCTCCATGTTGAATTGTGCCCCTGTAAACGACACTTCTAATCTGCAAGTTGAATTCCAGAGCAGACGCTTATACATTTGGGCTGTTGGGTAGCCTAGTGGGTGAAGCGTTCTCACGTCACACCGAAGACCCGGGTTCGATTCCCCACATGGGTGCAATGTGTGAAGCCCATTTCTGGTGTCCCCCGCCGTGATATTGCTGGAATATTGCTAACAGCGGCGTAAAACCATACTCACTCATTCACTCACTCGCTCATGTAAACAGGGATCATCAGTAAATGTACACATCTCCAGTCAATATACCACTGTCCTTTCTGTTAACTGTACGTACACCTGTCTGTACGGCGGTAGCTTATCTCTGTCTAACGATGTGTCTGTAGACACCCAAGTACCTATACCTCTCAATGTTAACTGTACGTACACCTGTCTGTACGGCGGTAGCTTATCTCTGTCTAACGATGTGTCTGTAGACACCCAAGTACCTATACCTCTCAATGTTAACTGTACGTACACCTGTCTGTACGGCGGTAGCTTATCTCTGTCTAACGATGTGTCTGTAGACACCCAAGTACCTATACCTCTCAATGTTAACTGTACGTACACCTGTCTGTACGGCGGTAGCTTATCTCTGTCTAACGATGTGTCTGTAGACACCCAAGTACCTATACCTCTCAATGTTAACTGGACGTACACCTGTCTGTATGGCGGTAGCTTATCTCTGTCTAACGATGTGTCTGTAGACACCCAAGTACCTATACCTCTCAATGTTAACTGGACGTACACCTGTCTGTACGGCGGTAGCTTATCTCCGTCTAACGATGTGTCTGTAGACACCCAAGTACCTATACCTCTCAATGTTAACTGGACGTACACCTGTCTGTACGGCGGTAGCTTATCTCTGTCTAACGATGTGTCTGTAGACACCCAAGTACCTATACCTCTCAATGTTAACTGTACGTACACCTGTCTGTACGACGGTAGCTTATCTCTGTCTAACGCTGTAGACACCCAAATACCTATACCTCTCAATGACTATATCGCGTCGGTTAGGCCGGGTCAGGTATCCCGACATACCTTATCTACAGTCCAGGCAACTATCTATTGTATGAAGGGACACCGGACCCCATCATTATTGTCTCAGTTACGGGCATAAGTACACTCATTCATCGTACAGTGTACAAGTACAGCCTCTTCATTAGTTTAAGTGACACACGTATATCTCTTGTAGATCTCTGCTGGCTTAGTCGGGCCACCAGAACCATCTGTCCTGAGATTCCTCCAGATCCGGTAACGTCAGTGATTTATCGTATGAAAGCATCACAGCATCTTGATCAAAGTGCCCGATAGACAGACTGAAGTGAAACTGTCCTGTCCGACGGGCATTACTCCGTGTCCTGTCTATTTCGGACCCCGATAATACCAGAAGAGACCTAGCTCTTATTGCTCACAAGAACTATTGTCATTCATTACGATGACTAGGAGCGGTGAGTAGCCTAGTGGTTAAAGCGTCCACTCGTCACGCCGAAGACCCGGGTTCGATTCCCCACACGTGCCCGCCGTGATATTGCTGGAATATTGCTAAAAGCGGCGTGAAACCATACGCACTCACTCATTTCGATGATGTGCCTGTGTTGACTTCTCGCGAGAAGCTGTGATTGTTGCCAACCCCCCTCCCCCCCCCTACAACATGTGATACAGGATACCCCTACGGTGTAGATACCCCTACAACATGTGATACAGGATACTGAACATGTGTGATGTCGATACGGTGTAGATACGGTGTAGATACGGTAGATACGGTGTAGATACGGTGTAGATACGGTGTAGATACGTATGCTAATTTAATTATCATGGATCCCGTGGACCATACTGTGTACTTAATCGGTGGTAGCCAACAATATATTGACCAGAAGTCACTTGGTTTGATTGTGAGACACTTTCTTCTTTCCATAAACATGTACCTTCAAAAATATTTGGTACCCGCAACATTCAATTCTCTGTCTAGTTTTGTGATACCTTGTACCGGGTATTCAAATATTTCAAAACGCGTGGAAAAATTAGAAACTCACCACCATATTCACATGAAAGATTCGTTAATCACGTTTAATAATCCGGACAATTAGTCTGATATGGTTACAGTCCAGATTAACAGGGTTTCCTGTATGTAGTCATTTCTAAGGACCATCCATTTTTCATATCTCTGTAGTCGATGTGTAAAGTCACGTCAGAACAATTATAGTAATATGAACAAATCGGTTAGTCCACAATTCTTTTGAGTTGTACACGACCGCATGTATAACCCCAGTGGTATTCCGGCAGATTTGTGACACCCGGGAGGGGGTAAGTATCCGCTGATAATTCCTATACAGCGCTTGCTTTTCAAACGAATCTGTCCTCCAACGGCGACAATTTTCAAACTCTCCCCATCTGGCCTAGATGTTACTCATGTATGTCGTCCATGATGATGTGAAGGGAAGCGAGGTAGCATCATTGAGATTCAGGTATGCCCCTAGCGGGATTACCTGTATCCCAGAGCTGGCTGTGAATGTAGAGAACAGTGCTGTGTTTACGCCCAGATTCACAGTGTGACCCTACTCTGCCGATACTCCGTTGCGTTTGAAATCTCTCCGCTCGGCTGGTTTAACGGGTTTATTGTTTTGACGTTGCGTCTTACCTTGTTTACCCATTACAACCAGGTAAATGTCGAGCCAATGAACTGCAATCAAACGGTCAGTATCGATCTCGGACGTTGATCTTGCCCCACGCGAGGAGCAGACGACAAACGAGGTGTGTCGTGGCGCGTGCCAACTCAAACGAGTGCTTATCTCAGTCGAATCACTGCCCGATGTAGCATCCGTCCCTCCTGTGATGCAGACGAGACACTCATGTGGATAGTTTCCTCTCTCGAACTCAAACTAAACCTTTAATCTTTTCCCGACACACCCTGTACAATTGTCTTCCTAAAACACAAACTCAGAGAGCTCCAGGCTTGAGCACTCTGCAGAGGACATCAATACTTCCATTCATGCGATCCTGCAGTCACTTCGCTGTGTAAGTCGTCATGTTGACAATTCTGAATGAATGTCAGCTCGCCTGAGAAGGAAATTGCTTTACCTGTTGATTCCGTGATGTCAGCGGCTGTCAGATGCGGCGAGGCTGTAGATCTGTGTTCAGAATGTCGACACCAGCTGTTCCAACTTCGTTGAGTATTTCTTGAGTCAGCTTGCAAGGCTCGATGGGAGTGGAGACGGTGTCTATTTCGGGGGTCAGAAATCTACAGGAGTGGACGATGCAGGCCACGCCCGGGGGGAACATTGTACCCGGGGGACACAAGATACCCGGGGGTAGAGCCAATAGACTTGGGGGTCAGCTTCCTAGACCCAGGAACAACCTCTCCATTCCATTAATACGTCGGTCAGGAGTTGGAAGTTTTGTCAACAGGAAGGTAAGCATAATTACTCTTTCTATGACGTGTTTAATGCACGTGAAAATTGCCCAACACGTGCTGTGGGTGTTGTATTGACAATGGCTTTAAGAACCGGTGGTATTGATCTATAGTTTCATAACAAGTCTAGTTTATAATCCGATATCAGTTTCCTTATTTTGCTATACATACACATATAAATTCATTATTACATGACTGATCACAGATCATGAGGCCATCGTTATTACTACACTGACTTCAAGGAAATGACTGTGTAGGAGGCAGGTGTTACTGTCACGGTTCTGTGACATAGTTTGGGGATACCCTCCACTCGGGTAGCGTGTCACATTGTTAGCATACCGGTATGTACATGTACATGTACAGAAACACGCCTGAGGATCTTGTTATATAAGTGTACAATCAGCTGAATTCTATGTCACGCTATGTATTCACATTCTGCGTGGGAGGAATACCATTATATTTTAACGACTAACACTAATAGTTTAAATACATGCAATTAATTTAAAACGTGTGCTTAAGATATCTCTTTTTAATTCATTATATGTGCGTGTATTGATTGGCCTACATAAGTATTTATACGTACAGCGGTACGGTTTACCTAACAACTTGTTTTATTTGTGTAGCACAATAACAGAAGTGCAAGCCATCTTTTGCATTACCAGGAAGCGACCGTAATTGTCGTGTTACGTTTTTGTGTCGCGTCCAATAAGATATCGACTGAGTAGGAAGTGTAATACTATCTAAAACAGTGTACACAATTTATAGAATATGTCATTGATTGGCGAATATGTGTACTTATATAATTTAAATAATAGAAGATCGACAAAAACACCGGGTTGCAGATGAACCTTTCATTTTTTAATTTTTTTAAAACCCATCAACTTTAAACAAACTTGGGATATAAATGACACTATAAATGGACCTTTAAATTTGCTCGTTTTCGGTCGCAGTTAATATGAAGTCGTCGCAGCCTATGGAAATATCTTCGTAATATCCGATATCCCGGCCTTCGTTACGTCCGGAGTTAACGTGAAAGGTATCTTTAGTCATCGCACCTTGGGGAAAGACATTGTTTTCGTAATTACGGATGTTTCTAGCCTTCGATATATAGGAATGTCATGTGACAGTAACGCAAATGATCACGTCAACGTGATGTACTTCGAATTCGCAATAACACAGTTTTCGAAGACAATTTCGTCACATCCGAAGTGGGTCGACCTCTCAGCAATTCAAAACACGTGGTCATTTTGTCACGCCGAGAGACAGCTGTAAATGACAGAATCTGACAAAGATGTTCAAATGGACATTTATCATAATCATCATCGCATTATCAATGCGGGTATTCTACACAATACGGCGGTGTTCGTGTTGTACAGCAAACGCCGGTGTTGCTCGGAACGCCGGCTATCGAGCTAGGCAAGTCAGTGGGTGAAGTGGCAACGTCGCACACAGTCATCAATCTTACGGTACTTCGTCTACAGCGACATGACGACTTAATGAGACAGAGAAGAGCCATAATTCTGTCTTAACAGTTCTCATCTTCATCATCCTGCTGCTCTCGAGGCGTGTAATTACTGCCTTCGACTGACTGATGAGAGTAACCTATGTCTAGTTTTACATGAAATTGTTCATTTGTAGATTTTTCAGGAAATGTTCCGAATGAGGGAGGCTTTAATGCAGACACCAGCTCATCAGGGGCATTGGTTGGGCGAGGGAAATGTATTCACTCATATTCATTTGTGTACGGGATGTTCTCGACAAGATACACCTCCCAGAGTCTATACAGGGTTCAAGTGGACACTTACCTGGGTTTACCTGTGCTTACCTTGTATTAATTAAAGCGAGATCAAAAGTGACGCTCACTCCGTCAGTGACAGGTATTTCCTGTCGGCGTTACGTGGATAGCGGTTTACCGAGGGTCGTGGCTATAAGAGAATGTACAAGGAGTAATTACAATAAAAGTATTTAAACCTTGCCGATATCTCGAGGTTGAATGATCTGTCTTCTCATAACAAATACATGGTCATATTTATATTTCAATTTTAATCCAACATCGGGAATTCGCTGATATTGTCCCCCCATGTCCTCGTCCTGCGATTCCCGAATTCCATGAAAGTTTCACTCTGAATCTGCAGCTCTGCCTTGAAGCCAAATACCACTTAACACAAATATCTAAAGCATTGAGAAGAGGGTGCGACTTTAAGGGAGATTACTGAATAAAATACAGTAATTAAAGGATTGTTTCTAGGAAGATATTTTAAAATGTTGAATATGCGTACCAAATATTGCCATCCTCATCTCATGGTTGTCATAGTTCTTGTCAGCGGTTACATCTTTCTTTCTCTGCGTTTACATTCAAGCAGAATGCGCTACGTACAGTTGACTGTACACTTGGAAGTCCTCGACTTCATGGGGGGCGGCGGGGTAGCCTAGTGGTTAGTGCGTTCGCTCGACACGCCTAAGACCCGGGTTCGATTTCCCACAATGTGTGAAGGCCATATCTGATGTTCACCACCATGATGTTGCCAGAATTTTGCGGCGTAAAACTACACTAACTCACTCCCATCTGTACCATGCGACTCGGCAATACTACGCTAAGCTGTCAACGCGGAGTTGTTTTCTATGTACAGTATGGGTGGGGCGATCGGGACGCACAGCTTGCTGAAGACATCACTGCCACAATAAGTCAGCTGATTAGATTGCAGGGGATGTACTGTGATTATCCGGTACTTGTCTACGGTTACTAGTTACACACTACTGCACACGAGTGAACGGGTATTCGGGTATATGGACACATCTTTCAAATAGATACAGTGACGTGTATCAGGTGAAACACAGGGTGTATCGGGTATCCGGGGAGACACAGGATGTATCGGGTATCCGGAGAGACACAGAGCGTACGGGTATTTGGGGAGACACAGAGCGTTCGGGTATTTGGGGAGACACAGCGCGTTCGGGTATTCGGGGAGACACAGAGCGTTCGGGTATTCATGACGACACAGAGTGTTTGGGTATTCGGGGAGACACAGGGCGTACGGGTATTCGGGGAGAAACAGAGTGTTCGGGTATTCTGGAAGAAACAGAGTGTTCGGGTATCCGGGGAGACACAGGGCGTACGGGTTATCGCGGAGACACAGAGCTTACGGGTATTCAGGGAGACTCTGAGTGTTCGGGTAGTCGGGGAGACACAGCGTACGAGTATTCGGGGAACACATAGTGTAGGGGTATTTGGAGAGACACAGGGTGTACGGGTATTTGCAGAGACACAGGGTGTACGGGTATTAGGAGACGCATTTCATATCACCGACTTCCCTCGGATATCCCGCGCCAGAAAAACCCAATCAAACTCGCCAATCAAACACAAATATCAATACACATTGTCGATGTTGACGTTTCACATGAGGTACTTCATGCTACGTTCAGTCATCACACGACACACCATCCATGCAGCACCTGCCTGCGTGTGATCGTTGAGACTTAAGTACATGTATTTACGTTGTTAATGTCCCACCCCGAGTTCCGCATGGCGAGGCCCGAGTGTGTGCCTCAGTGTTCACCCTGGTAGTTCAGGCGGAACACTGGCAGCAACAGTAGCTCCTGAAGCCAAGTACAATTAACAAAGCCTCATAAAACTAGCAACAGTCAACACGGATGCATTTTATGCTCATGTTCCAACTGAAATGAATATTAACGCTTGTTTAGTATTGCTTTAATCGCAAATATTAATATGGACGTCCGAATGACCGATCCATCATGAATGATAATGTTTGTGTTTCTTTGTATGTCAGATGAATTCTTTTCTGGCAGTGATCAGAATGTTTATATCGCTCTTGACATCCACAAATGCTTCGTTTGAATATCAGCTTCCTGGTAGCTTGAGTTGACATCTAAGGACCCATTCATTAGCGATCAGAGCGGTTGTCGCGATTGCTTTGATTTATCACCGACTAGTCGTGCTCTGTAATATTCTTTCGTTGTGTCTCCCTGTTTCCTATCGTATCCATGCAACATTCCCGTTGACGCTGTAACCTGGGGGAATCGAACCCGAATGTTCAGCGTAACGAGGTAACGCTTTAACCACCGGGCTACCACACCGTATCTGTAGCAGTATTAAAGATATATTCCAGCGTCACAGTGAGTGAGTGAGTGAGTTTAGTTTTACGCCACATTCAGCAATATCCCAGCAATATGGCGGCGGTCTGTAAATAATCGAGTCTGGACCAGACAATCCAGTGATCAACAGCATGAGCATCGATCTGCGCAATTGGGAACCGATGACATGTGTCAACCAAGTCAGCGAAACTGACCACCCGATCCCGTTAGTCGCCTCTTACGACAAGCATAGTCGCCTGTTATGGCAAGCACATGGGTTGCTGAAGACCTATTCTACCCCGGATCTTCACGGGTTCCAGCGTCACAGAGGCACACGTTTAGGGAATCGAACCTGGCATGACCATTACGCTTTAAGCAGTGGGCTACCCCTAATGGACATACATTGCATACGGTTGTCAGCTTGACTATATATACACTATATACACATGTACTCGGGGCTGGAGGCCTTTGATACTGAATAAAGACTCTTGAATCTTGGCTGTCAAAAGTAGGTACATTGAGAGAAAATGCAATTATTTGCTGAAAGTTCAGTAAGTTCTTGGTGAATAATGACACTCATATTGAGTCCGTTTCATGGCTACTGCAACTGTTGTGAATATTTTGCAAATATGTAACGCCATATATGTTTGTTTCATGTGATAAAACTACGGGTATATCGAAGTCATGAAGGCATCCTTTGGTCTCACTGTCCCCGCAACCCTCTGTCGGGGCCTCTCGGAGATGGTCTGCAGAAATCCTGCACGTCTTTAAGCAACACATTATAATCCTACAAGATTGTAACCATCACATTTCCAGTATGCCATGTAAACAGGGCTGCATGGCGCCTCTGAGTAAAGCCCTTGTAAACACAGCCCCAACACTTACTAATTAGGTTAGATTACGTTGAGTTTCACCCCGACGCCCAATCACAGGGGTAGCTTCCGGCAAACAAACATTTGTCTTCAATCAGCAGTATACTTCGAGCCTAGTTTTCTCACTTTCTTATACTCAGGTGATTAGAACGCTACAATTTCCAACAAAAACATAAAACGGATGAAAATAAATGAGATTGTAATTTTTAAATTCTGCCTAACAACAGAGCGTGTGAATAGATCGAGGTCTACACCCTGTGAACAGTGGCCACCAATCGTACAGCTATGGTTAAGATGAGTACATAGTGCAGATATACTTGAATCATGTTACACGATATGGGCTTGAGAATCTCCCGGTACGGCCCCCAATATCAATATGGAGTGAGTGCTACCAATGGTTTACGCGACGATAACACTAATGTCAATGGCCCTAGTAATTGTGTTAGGTTGACAGATAACGATATGGTACCTGGTTATTTCTCTATTAAACGCATTAATCTCCAGATACGGCAAATTCACGCCTCACGATTGTGATAAGGTGTGCAGACTGTACCTGCTGGTTGAGACAGGCTCACACAGATTGATTACTCAGCATATTTGTTCAGAGTGGATGTTATGTGTCTATAGCCACATTTAGTGAAAGGTCATACCGATCACAACCTAGTATATTTAGTCACCCTGACCATGACGTAATTATTCGTTACAGTGGAGGGTGAGTGGACAGTATTTTGCCTTTATTCTGTTCGGAATGAATGTTTCAGTTTTGTTTGATGTTAATTGTTCGCTGACATTTCTGATGAATGTTTCGCTGAAAATTCTGTTGAATGTTATGACATTTCTGTTGAATATGTTGCTCACAGTTCTGTTGAATGTTATGCTGAAAATGGCGTGGGATGTTTTACTGACAGTTGTGTTGAATGTTCTGCTGACATTTCTGTTGAATGCTCTGCTGACAGTTGTGATGAATGCTCTGCTGGCAGTTATGTTGAATGCTCTGCTGACAGTTGTGATGAATGCTCTGATGGCATTTCTGTTGAATGCTCTGATGGCATTTCTGTTGAATGCTCTGCTGACATTTCTGTTGAATGCTCTGCTGACAGTTGTGATGAATGCTCTGATGGCATTTCTGTTGAATGCCCGGCTGACAGTTGTGTTGAATGATCAACTGACAGTTGTGATGAATGCTCTGCTGACAGTTATGTTGAATGCTCTGCTGAGAGCTATGTTGAATGCTCTATTGAATGAATGCACAATGCCATTTAGCAATTCGTCAAATATGTTATAATGGTTGAGTCCCATCCGGGATTCGAATGTACACTCTCATAGTCAGGCACCTTATCGCCAATACACAAACTCAGCCATCTAACCCACTCGGCCACCTTGCGGTCTGGAACCACTAGATTGTGGCCATGCTAATGCAGTGATCGACACCGTGAGCATCCATCTTATCGAACGAGTGACGAGCTAGATAATTGTAAACTAGAATCCTCGTAGATAACTGGCGGGATTTATTGGTTGTGTTATACAGCCACCCACGTCCTCTGGTTCCCGTAAGGGGTGACTAAGCTGTGTATCAGATGGACACAATGATTGTGTATCAGATGGACACACAAGCTGTATATCAGATGGTACATTAAATTACCAGTAAAACAAAATTATTTAGGAACCGCCATCGTGGTTTGTAAGTATCTTGCTATCATTATGAACCACTGACCAATATGTTGCACAGAGCCACCATGGTTCCGTCTACACCGTGAATCCTTCACAATCTTCACACTTTCTGTGAGTTGAGTATCGGCACCTGGCCAGCGGACGTTACCTGACGTCGGTTCCTTTGAAGTTGATTACCTGTATCGGATTGCTAACACAGTACTCATAATTAGTGGATGAGTTGATAGATCGATGTATATTTTCCTGACCCATGAACTATTAACACTGTTATGACCCGGAGTTTTTGAGTGCGAGTAATGCATGTGTTGACCCTTTCCTTTCTCACGGCTTCCCCGTGAAGATTTGTGAATTTCCTCTTTGATTATATAATCTTGAGTAACGGATTATAGTCCGATTAAGAATACTAAAGGGTACGAAATCCAATAACTAACTCACTAATGAATGGGGATTATCTTTAATCATCTGCCTTTGTACCACTGAAGCGACACTCGTCATATTTAAGTCATAAATTGTTTAAGGGACCTTATGTTTTGTATTACATAACGATAGGATTGGAAGGTGACCTTTGCTGTCGTATCCAATTGTTTATTTTCAGTGCTTGAATTTCATCTCATTGTCTCTGAGTGGCTGTATCAAAGAGTATTTGTTCGAAGAGGAGCGGTGATTTGAATTGGTCTTAACTGTAATATTTCCAGGCTTTCTCCCAGTGTTTTTCATAAAGCCGATGTATATATTGGCGCCCATGTTTTATACGTCAGATCGTCGTCGACGATGTCGCCAAACGGACTAAAGTAACGAACGCCGAGAGTTAACCCGCACGCGTGGCTTCAATCTCAATTCAATATTTGACGACAGTTTACATAGGATAGCATTGCCTTTGTTGCGTGTTGTGTGCTGTGTGTGTTTGGAACAGCGGAATGTGTTGTGTCAGCATTCCGCCATCATCACTTGGTGCAGTCTCAGCAACATGGATTAAGACGTTTGAGTACAGGGACGGAATTAAACCTGGTATACCTTCCTCCTAATCCCCGTCGCCATAACAACACGATGCCTGAAGATTTTCGTTTCAGTCCGAAGTAGGTTCACGTCCCAGTTCCATTGTTTCAGAAAGCTCGTTACTTCGGTGTAACGTCGAGACGCGTCGAGGACCATGTTCGTCAAGTAAACCGCGATGTCGAAGTCGCTGCCCCACAGTCCTCACAGAGTATTAGACTAATTAGAGTCGTGACAAAGTCGCTATTCTTCCACCCTCACTGTCGCCTTCCCGTCCCCTCGGATTTGCATCGCCCACCCCTCATTTAGCACCTGTCTGTTAACTGGTATTTCAACTGGAGATACATGCTTCAACTTTCACAAGCGTTATTTTCCGCGTGTTTTTTAGTTGTATTGCGCTCTCACAGCGGAGAGAGCCAATTATTTTGTCATGCCGCCACGTCCTGTTGTAATGTTGTCAATGTTGCAGCCGTCAGTGTCGGACAGACGGGCAGGTTGCATTGTCGCATTCCTGCAGTGTATGTCAGATCCGGGGTGACGAGCTAGTGACGACAGTTACATTGTTGTAACAGTTTAGGAAGACATGAGGTGACGAGCTGGGGACGACATCTATGTTATAATGTATAGGAAGACACGGGGTGACGAGCTAGTGACGACAGTTACTTTGTTGTAACAGTTTAGGAAGACATGAGGTGACGAGCTGGGGACGACATCTATGTTATAATGTATAGGAAGACATGAAGTGACGAGCTAGTGACGACAGTTACATTGTTGTAACAGTTTAGGAAGACATGAGGTGACGAGCTGGGGACGACATCTATGTTATAATGTATAGGAAGACATGAAGTGACGAGCTGGGGACGACATCTGTGTTATAATGTATAGGAAGACACGGGGTGACGAGCTGGAGACGACATCTATGTTATAATGTATAGGAAGACACGGGGTGACGAGCTAGTGACGACAGTTACATTGTTGTAACAGTTTAGGAAGACATGAGGTGACGAGCTGGGGACGACATCTATGTTATAATGTATAGGAAGACACGGGGTGACGAGCTGGGGACGACATCTATGTTATAATGTATAGGAAGACACGGGGTGACGAGCTGGGGACGACATCTATGTTATAATGTATAGGAAGACACGGGGTGACGAGCTAGTGACGACAGTTACATTGTTGTAACAGTTTAGGAAGACATGAGGTGACGAGCTGGGGACGACATCTATGTTATAATGTATAGGAAGACACGGGGTGACGAGCTGGGGACGACATCTATGTTATAATGTATAGGAAGACACGGGGTGACGAGCTGGTGACGACATCTATGTTATAATGTATAGGAAGACACGGGGTGACGAGCTGGTGACGACAGTTACATTGTTGTAACAGTTTAGGAAGACACGGGGTGACGAGCTGGGGACGACATCTATGTTATAATGTATAGGAAGACATGAGGTGACGAGCTGGGGACGACATCTATGTTATAATGTATAGGAAGACACGGGGTGACGAGCTGGGGACGACATCTATGTTATAATGTATAGGAAGACACGGGGTGACGAGCTGGTGACGACATCTATGTTATAATGTATAGGAAGACACGGGGTGACGAGCTGGTGACGACAGTTACATTGTTGTAACAGTTTAGGAAGACACGGGGTGACGAGCTGGGGACGACATCTATGTTATAATGTATAGGAAGACATGAGGTGACGAGCTGGGGACGACATCTATGTTATAATGTATAGGAAGTCACGGGGTGACGAGCTGGGGACGACATCTATGTTATAATGTATAGGAAGACACGGGGTGACGAGCTGGGGACGACATCTATGTTATAATGTATAGGAAGACACGGGGTGACGAGCTGGGGACGACATCTATGTTATAATGTATAGGAAGACACGGGGTGACGAGCTGGTGACGTCAGTTATGTTGTAGTGACTGTACAGGAAGACACGGGGTGACGAGCTCGTGACTAACTCTTATTTTAGTTTCTTGCCAGTTTCCGAGATTGACCTGGGGCGGTGGGGTAGCCGTGTGGTTAAAACGTTCGCCCATCACACCGAAGGCCCGGGTTCTATTCCCCTTATGGGTACAATGAGTGGAGCCCATTTCTTGTGTCCTCCACCGAGTTATTGCTATAATATTGCTAAAAGTGGCGTAAAACCCAACTCACTCACTCCGAGATTGACCAATCTCCCATCATAATACCGAATCACCTAACTACGACCCTTCTCCACTGTATGTGATTGGGTGATTGTTTGTTTGACTAACAACAACAGCATACCAGCTCTATAAATGTACGGATGGATCGTGACAGGACAATCCAGTGACTGACATCATGAGCGACAAGCTATGCAATGACATGTCAACCAAGCCTGACCACCCTATCAGTCGCTCTTACGACAAGCATGGTTGCTGAAGACGAATTCTAACCCAGATGTATTGGGTGATCATAATTGACACACGTGCTATGTCCTGGGCCTTCAAGTATAGCAGTTAGTACCTACAGACCAGCGTCTCCTCTCATGGAGACGTGTTGTTACCGAAGCTGTATCTGAATCAGTATTTGATGGTGTACCAGTTACCGGCCCAACACTGTCTTTAACCTCAACGCTACAACGGCTTAGCCATGGAGCTGGGACAAAAAGTCAGACATGAGATGTGATTGAACCGAGTTGACAGATATTTAGCCGGGCCATGTGACTGCAACCAATATTTGTATGTGTGCTCGGGGATGAAGGGATCGGTTAGACTGGGCTTGTTGTGTCGAAGCGAGGGCAGCACGACCACCAGTCTGGTTTGAACCGTCAGTGTTTCAGTACATGTGAAGGGCTACCGTTGCGCAATAGCTGATTTAACTGCGAGTGACAATCCACAGGGCATAGTGTCGTGACCTTAGAGAGCGCAGCTGTCAAAGTGGCGCGAGAGGCGATCTGCAGGGAGGGGGAAGCTTCCTAAATTAGACGGTGTCGGTGACGACTGAAACGTCATCATGCCTTACATCGAGGAGTCGTGTGTGTGGTGTGATTTCCAAGTCATGGTAGGTGGTTTAGTCAGGGAAATATTCATATATGGGTTCACCGATGTGCTGTTTGAATATCAATGCATGATGTTTTTAATACATGTGTACGTTTTGACATGTATGTGTCTTTGTAATTTAAATATTTCATGCAGAGAACCCCCTTCCACTTTCGTGAAGTTTTCAAGACGATAGCAACCCTGCAGACTTTATTTGATTTTTAATGTGGTTGTTGTTTAATGCCGTACTAAGCAATACTCTAGCTATATGAAGGCGTTATGTAAATAATTGTGGATCAGACAATCCAGTGATTAACATCAGGGGCATCAATCTGACCAAATGGGACATATGCGTCACCCAAGACCGAGAGCCTGACCACCAGATCCTGTTTTAATCTTCTATTACGACAATCATGGGTTGCTGAAGGACAGTTCTTACCTCAATCCTGCAAGCAACGATTCTCATTCCACTCCACACCAATACCGTTAAAGCAATGCTCTTCTTACTCGCAATCATCAGGTCACAAACCAAGTAATCAAGTGCTCGATCAAGGCCATTTTCTTACAGGACATTCTTTGTGTAACGTCTACCCTCTTAACGAAGGGCCCACCGTTTAGTTTGATCTTGAATAACTTTGGATAAGGAAGAATCCAGAATATGCTCCAACCATCACGTGTCTATACAGGGCGTAATTAGCTGTCTAACCTTGCATACACCTACATCGACAGCGTTGCTAGACGTAAGACGTCATCGGCTTCGTGCACGACATTCTCCTCAACTGCCCCGCGCACCTGTAATTAGTAAAACCAACATGCACCGGCGCCCACCAAATAACGTCCCGACCTGTGTCGGGGTCAAGTGCAGTGTATGGTTGTGAAGAGTCACGATCAGGGTCTGTGTTTGGGCGGACAGATAGACTGGACGGATATAAGGGTAGCACTTGTGTTCGCCATGTGCACCGTCAGTTAATTACTGTATTTTCTGTCCAATACGGACGCTGACTAATCAGGATTATTTGGAATACTGGACCACATATCCGGCCCTGAATTCAATTCAATATATATAATATTTCTTTTAATATTGTCATTTCAAGTGTTGTTTTTTTTAAAAATCCGGCTATTCCGGACATCTTTCTAAACTGGACTCACTCAGTTGGTCCATTCCACAGTAGTCGGTTTGTGTTGTGTGTCTGGGCGAAGAGTTGTTTTCGCCATTTGTGAAGTATGTTGGCCTTCTGAGTGGCGGCACATGATCCATCTCGAACTAAGGTAGCTCGATGTATCGTTTAAGACGCAATTACTCCTCCACTGTCACAATCTTACTCCACATTACACAAAGTAAGTTGAAATAACTGATGGGAAGATCATATATGGTAGGCAGCACCCAGCTTGTACGGCGAACCATTTATGTTTTGTTTGTCAAAAAGTATTTTATTTTATTCATTTTGTTATGTGAATATGGTCTATTTCCTGCAAAACTGTACTATACTATTCACACTTTGCTAAGGATCAAATCGTGAATTCAACAGAAAACTATTATGTGGGTTCAAATTTGGTTTAAAGACCTAAGCTTATTGTATGCATGGATCCTAGGCTTCAGTATGGCATTGCATCTTGTGTACCCCATATCTGCAATTGACATGTGTTGTTTATTTGTCAATGACTCGTTCCATCATTTGCAAAATGGTTGATTGGTGCCATGAAAACCGTGTTTATGGTTACTCATGTTTCAAGTGCATAAGGTTAGCTTAAAGTGACTATTTGCCTAATGAGGGGTTACCATATTATTAATTAATTATTTTAAATGGATACAATTTCAAATTATGTATCTACATTTAAGTAAAGTTGTGATTTTTTGTGATCCTCAGCAAAGTGTGAGTAGTATATAATCAACGAGACGCCCCCTCTCTCTGCCAGCTACTACAACGATAGATAGCTTTTCCTCCGCAGATATTTTAAACATATTAGTGAGTTTTTTGTTATATATAGATAATTCTGTGAATATTCGGATGCTGATCCAATTACTAGTATTAGTAATGACAGGATAACATAATATAAATATAAATCTGATCATTATTAATTATCTTTTATCATTCATGCTGGTCCGACGGAGCCTGTAGTTAAATTATTAATAAGAAATTACATTTCTGACGTGGAAGTGGTGAATACCGTTATCGGGTAATCAAGGAATCTGTTGCATCTCACATGCGAGCACTTGCCATGATTCCTCTCTCGTATCCTTAACTTTGTCACGAAGGTTTTGTCATGAACTTTGACATGAAACATGTACGTGTTAATGCAATAAATGATGCCATATAATGTGATAATCTCACACAAAACAGAGAGTGTAAACATGGGATATTTATACCATATGAATATGACCGTCTCGTAATCCAACCCCAATGTACGCCTATGATCGAGCTGTAGGGAAGCTGAGGGATATTTGGTCAGGTAATCCCTGTGTTTGCTGAAGAATTATTCCGCAATAAAGTCCCACACACAAACAATCGGTTTGTTTGTCAATAACCGCGACGATCAATCTCAGTTTCCAAATCCTGCCTCAAAAGGCCATTTGTCAGTCTCCATCGCGTCCCACTGTTGTGATCACGTGACTGCTGAACGTAATTGTCGTGGATGTATTGCTCTTGGTGGTGTTCTGACAGAATAGTATTTAGATTATTCTGGTGTCTTTAAATGTGTCAAAGAAACTCTATCTTCCTAACCAAATATTATGTTTTCTTTGGAGATTTACTTTTTGGTTTGTTGAGTAATGTTGGGAAGCCGAGTGGTTCAAACGTTCGCTCGTCATACCGAAAGCCCAAGTTCTCCAAATGGTTCAGTATGTGAAGATCAGTTCTTGTGTCCAGTCCGCGTTATTGTAGAAATATTGTTTAAAGCAGAGTAAAACCCTGCTCACAATACCGTGTACCCCCACCCCCCACCTCCTCCAATACCGTGTACCCCCACCCCACCCCACCCTCCGAGACCGTGCACAAAGAGCTCAAACATTGGTTGACCCTATATACGTTTCTAGTTCTGTTCACCCAAGGATGGACTAGTAGACTTTGTACAAGAATCACTGCTATTAACGTTATTTATCACCTTCACCTTCACCCCATGAAAGGTCATTTCATGGGGTAATGATGATGTAGACTAATGATTATGATGATGGTGATGGTGATGGTGATGGTGATGGCGAAGATGATGACGATCTCAACGATGATGATGATGATGATATGATGATGGCAAAGATGATGACGATCTCAATGATGATGATGGTGATGATAATGATGATGGCGAAGATGATGACGATCTCAACGATGATGATGATGATGATGATGATGATGATGATGATGATGATGGCGAAGATGATGACGATCTCAACGATGATGATGATGATGATGATGGCGCAGATGATGACGATTTCAACGATGATGATGATGATAATGATGATGGCGAAGATGATGACGATCTCAACGATGATGATGATGATGATGATGATGATGATGATGATGATGATGATGGCGAAGATGATGACGATCTCAACGATGATGATGATGATGATGATGGCGCAGATGATGACGATTTCAACGATGATGAAGATGATAATGATGATGGCGAAGATGATGACGATCTCAACGATAATAATGGCGGCGATCTCAACGATGATGATGAAAATGAGCATTACATTGATAATGATATATTTGAAGTATTTGAACCGCCTGTCTCAATGTTGCTGCGTATGATGTTACGGACAGTTTCAGTGCCCTATGGTATCGTCCAGCTACACAGGGGTTGTCCAGTGTTTGTAGTGGGTCAGTGAGTGATAGGTCAGTTGTGTAATGTATTTAGCGTGTCCGGTGAAACAGGCCCATGTCAACATGTCCACACCTTGTACAGAATCGCCACGGATTAGAAGCGACCTCCAACAGACCTTCTGAGACCATCATCTCTCCGCTGTTACACACAGAACACTGAATATATATAACGAGTCTGTCTCACAGTCCCTGAATCACATTATTTCCCATTCCACCCTGCCTTTTCTGCAATGCTAAAGCCCCAAATGAAGCAAGTCTAAATTTCCCTAGGTTCTGAATCTCCATTCTAAGCTGGGGATACTTTTGAACTTTATAGGAATTGTTTGTTTCTATCAAATAATATAGATTAAGCGTTAGTCTATTTTAATGTATGCATTGCCATTCGTGAAAGGATGTATGACTAGTTAAAGTAAAAGCGTGTAAGAATGAATAAACATAACTAACATAGTAATGTCTTATTACCCAAGTCAAGATTTATCAGTAAGTCCAAAACTCCATCTATTCGATCTTTAAGAATATCACCTAAATTTTCAGGTTATTTACAAATATAAACTTGTATGACGTATAAAATCTTTAAAAGGGAACACCTGGGAAACTGTGGGATACAACGTACAAGCTACACACTCGCATTGCACTCAAAGGTTTTCAAATCTTTACTGTGCTGACAACAGTCACCGAACACGTGAAGTACAGCAATTATATTAGATAAGACCTACACCTAGTTTTGAATCATAAACTATAGATCAAGGGATCATGTTGGACCTCGCCCTTGCGCCATATGCGCATTGAAATATGAAATGGGACATTAAAGCCAATATCAGGGGCCCTCATTGAGCATAGTAATCTCACATGCCTCAATACAATTTAACACCTGGGCCTTGATAGAACATAAGTCGTATGTGCATTAGTATAGCCATGGTTCTATTGCTCTAAAACACAGCCATCATGTCACTCATCAAAGTTCTCATTTCTTGTTTGTTTTCTATTTCATGGATTATGGATGTACACAGTCTTTTCCTGGTATTACATATTATATTGGTATATTTTTTTTCTGAATTTTGGAAACGTTGTTATCAATGAAATCACGTTCTTAGGTGTATATTGCGTTGAGCATATCAATGTTTGTAAAGATAAGAGTACATCCCAGACAACTAGTAATTGATTAGGTGTAAGCATGGTAAACCTCACTTGATTTAATGTTAGTTTAACTAGTGACTATGCCACTGAACATCTTTGAGGCGGATATGCCTCTACAAAAGCATTATACATATTGTTAATATATCACGTTGATCACGTTCTTACTGTCGAGTTTACGTTGAGAATGGCTTCGATTGGGAAATAGTACCTTCTTGTCATGCCTGCAAACATGATGGTACTTCCTGGTCAAATGGTTATGAGTACAGAGACCTGAACCGGCCTGAAAGTATTGACCATCGAGGATGCTAACATGACACTCGAGCGTAGATGGTGGTCGAAATAACACCTCTCATGACTCCAGTGTTTGGCCAACACGGGTCAAGGAGATGATGGCCAGTGGTTAATTAAGGTAAAGGCTCGGTTACCTGATGTAGGGACGTTCCCACGTACTGTGGGGGTTCGTGTAGCTCGGATCGGCTGGAACGTAATTATTCATTGTTTAATCAAGGTGACAGCTGATTGTTTTAAAGCATTACGTGCTCTGTAACAGATAATACATGCAATTCTCTCAGTGTATCCTAGGTGGACATGCTTTGTGGGGTGTTTACTGAAGTTCTGGTTTAAATGTTCTTAGAGTTTTCAAAAAGAACTTTAATCGACCTTAGGGTCTATAAGTAAAGAATAACATTCTTCATTATATTTTCTACACAAACGACACTTGGTTTAATTTTTAAAAATTACTGTATACATATTTGGGATGGAGTGGGGAAATCATCAACATCAGCGACAATTATTATTTACATTTAGCTATATAATTCAATTGATTTGTGGGGCGGTGGGATAACATAGTGGTAAAAGCGCTAGCTCGTCACGCCGAAGACCCCGGTTCGATTTCCAACATGGGGAGAGTGTGTGAAGCCCATGCCTGGTGTCCCCGCTTGTTGCTTGAATATTGCTAAAATCATCCACACTCACTCATAGTGCTTACTGACTTGCACACATTTCGGCAGTAGGAAGAAGCCTAAACACATTGATTAAATAATGTCTAATTGATATTCCGTGATATTGGATGTTCCCCATATTGTCAAACTGTAGTTCTGTTTAACATGGTAGAAGTGTGTTTATATCAACGGGCATATGGTTTTACGTGGTACTCTGCTATGGTTTTCATTCTTGGACCTATCGAAGGAAGTTTCAAAGCTATATCTAAACCTTTGACAATATTGGTCATGGCAATCCCTGTTAAAACTTTGAAGGTTTAGGCAGTGACCCATCTGCTTGCACTTTCTGTGCCCCATTCGTTAACACCCGATGTGCCCCATCCATTAGCACATGCGGTGCCCCTAAGGTTACACCCGCTGTGCGCTACGTCGCCTCCCACTATTAACTATTTACCACAATTTAGAGTCCTGCGGTGAAAGAATAGGGTGTGGTTGGTGCAGCAGTTACAGCCTATTATCGAATAAATCCCGTCAATTTCCTTGTTTCCATGGTAATTCACAAACAAACAGCACCTACGGACTTTGTATAGAGTACAGAGGATGTAGCACTCTGAGGTTTATAGTGAGTTGTGAATATATATTGATAGAACTGTATCGTAAAACAACAGTTTATGGGTTTTTTGTTGTTTTCTTTACTTCAATTTATGTCAAGGATTAATCAATTCTTTTGATCATTTGAGAAAACTATTAGCAAGCATGTCTTTGTGCTAAACAAAAAAGGGGAATCAGTAAAATGTGTTTTGTGTGTGTGAATTTTAAACGTTTTCTGAAGTTAGTAAAAACAGACCCTAGTTACAAATTCTCGTCAATATAATAATTGTTAAAAAACTGAATCATAATCTTTACAAATTAACGCTGATTTGGTGTATGCAATTCATAGAATACCAGTTGCTTAGTTCTATGCTCATGATGTCAATCACTGGATTTCCTAGTCCAAAAACGATTATTTAAAACCCCATCATCATATAGTTGGAAATTTGCTGACTGTGGCGTTAAACAAACAAACAAACAAGCAAAGGGCATATTTTCTGTAGGTGTTTTTGTTGTGGTGTATATGTTTTACCGTTTATAGTCTATAATTCGAAAAGGATCCAACCATATTACAATGACAGATCAGTTACAAGATCTGTAGTCACTTGGTGTCAGATACCTCCCAGCTTGGTTAACACCTATACAGCAGATATCGAATACCAATACACCACACGTTTACGGGTTCTTTATGTGGTTCCATTATTAATTGCATTAAACGACGCCGATACATTATTGAAGGACGTTATTGCATAAAACGTAGCTTAAACAAACATTAAACAATAGACAGCCCGGGGCCTGTAAGTGCAATTAGGCAATTAATGTTGATGTTATGTTTAAATACTTTGAACGTTTCACGATCAAAGGTAGCAGCGATTAGCGGTGTTTTTGTTCTTCGTCACAGCTGTTGCACATCTAGGACGTCGGTAACGACTCAATACTTCACCACCCCCAACATGGTGCATAGTTGTTGATACGGTATATAGGTCCTATTGATCTCAAGTCTTATTGGATTGAGGTCATATTACGATAGTACTCATTGCTATTGGGACATCGGTCGTTCTGCCTGGTTCAGTGTTCGTGTCCTCGGAAGGATACTTGGACTGAGCCGAGACACCGGCCACACAGTTCGGGGATCGATGGCTGGATGTCACCATGTGCTAATTGGAACAGCAAGTTTTTTGTTTTAGTTCCGCATCCTGTGTAAACTACACAGGGGCCGTTGTCGAGTTGAGACGCCGGTGGAAACATACACGGCACAGATCGTAGGGACATCGCTGGAGAAGGGAGGCATTTTTTATCCTTTTTTTATCACCTCATAACAAGACATTATATTTTGGAGAAGCGGATATAAATGGAAGAAGAAACTGTGTAAAGTATTGACCGGATTGGTGACAGTGATGAGGATGTACAATGTGACAATGATATGACGTTTTTCCGTGAATATCATTCAGTTTTACTCAACCATATGACATTTGTCTCTAGTCCGTGTTCTCAGTTGAACTGCGGATGTGTGAAACACGTCATTAATTTATGTGTATCCGATTCGCAATAAGACTTCAATAATACATCGACTTAGCTGGGAAAGTGCAGTTGCTTGTATAATAGACTTCCTCCTGTCTCTGATTGCGACCTGAAGACGCCGACGCTGAAGACTTTCATTGATTGAAGGCTGCTAAATGGAACGTATATGAAGTGTTTGTAGACCGAGTTCAGCCCAGATAAGATTGTGCCTGGCGGTTGTATGGTGGCGTTATTTCCGCCTCGTCACATCTGTAACAAACGAAGTATAACGGTTTGTCAAGTGATCGGAGAAGTAGGGTTATACACACAGAGAATCTGTCTGGCTCGTGATCTGCCGCTTTATTGAGGATCACGCCTCATTGGACACGCTGGACTCGAACCAGTCTCGAAGGATTAGCTGTTCATATATTCTATAAATCTCCCTAGCTGGATTTTGCTGAATTAGCTGTTTATAAGTAAGATTATCGATCTGACGTAATTATATTTTCATCTGATTGCCTGGGGAACAGTGGTAGTATTAGCGAGGTAGGTAGGTAGGTGCAGCATCGATCGTGCATTGTTTGGAACAGACTTGTCGAGGAGTGTGCAGGCGGTTGTGTTGGATGATAGTTCATCTCCGAACTTCACTTCTGGACACGACTCTCACTTAAATGCATTGATGTTGGAGACACACACCTCGCTCCTCATCACTCGCTGTTTCGATGTTTCGTGTTAATCGAATGTTAAGGCAGGGTTACAGTGTCAGTTCTCGGCGGTAATATCCAAGATTGTTCTCCCATGAAACAAACAATACTCTCGAGAACGGAATACTTTCTGAATATTTTGATGTGATAGTACAGATACGTACATGGTGTTTCGTCAATGGCTGCAGGAGGAGAACACGCGGGACCCCAAGCACGGATCCGGACTCTGTTTGTCAGCACATTTACTAGAACAGCGCACCTGTTCAGAGTATAACATTGGTTAGCACCATCCGGTGTTCCTGTATGTGGTACTGTTCTACCAGAACAGCCAACCATCGTTGAACCTTTTCTTTCAAGTAATTTACGACTCTTGTGAAGAACCTCACCAACCTATCACACGCCACATTGGCGTCCCGACTCTGCAGCATGGACGCCATGGAATACCTGGATGCCCATGACGACATCGAGTACCTTGCTGCGTTAGCTAAAATGGGGGACCTGAGCGACGACATCGACGACGACATCCGCCCCTCGGCCTGGAGCCCTTCCTTCAGTGAATGTTCCGATCATACTTACGCTACGGTAGGTCTTCCATCTTTTCAAAGACGAAAATGTGTTCACTTATGTCGTGACGTGAATGGGCTGTTCATATACCGTTCGCGTACCTCTCGTGCACCGTTCCTGCATTGTTTGTGTAAAGTGTGCGTCGTGTATCGATCACGCTTAATGTATGTACATCAAATACATATCCATATATTCAAACCTTAACTTGCAAGTTATCAAGTACAAAATCAGCTTACAAATGGTGGATGACTAGGATCTTTATTTGTTATTAATCAGTACTTAATATCTCATGCATATTTCATCCCGTCTGTGAGGGTGCACGTGAGGCACTATTGTTGCGGAATTAATGCGACTCACAGCCACTGTTGTTGGGACAAACACAGGTCCAATAACACCCCAATACCCAGAGAACTCGGCTGTAATGAAATCACAAATGCACATCAAATATCTTCGATCAAATCTGCTATTTAATTAGATTGGCATGTCCAGCCCTGCGGACGACAAAGCGGATCGGCCATTAACTGCACTCCAAGGGGAGATAATCCTGTCAGTTAGGGGAGAAAGGATTAGCCCTCGAGTTGGGAAAAGCTTCCCCCGGGGTGGGATTGTTTCAGGTCAGGGAATTTCAGGTCACACTGTTAGAGGTTTAATTTCTGTGTAATAATGCCACATGTGAGATCTCACTTACTAATGCCTCAATGGTTTGAGAAAGCCATTATCGTGATAAGCTGACTACGTGCATAATGTGTCTCAAGCCTAAACGGGGAAAACAAATAACACAATGTAGCATGCTTTGCACTGGCGCTGCGGTTGTATTTTGTATTATGAGAACATACAGTGGTCATTTAATCCATATAGAGTTGCATTCACAAATCAAAGACATTTGCATTGCTCCTTGCTGAGATTTTAGTTGGTGCCGTTTTCGCCATCATAAGATTTGTAGCCGTTTTCGCCAAGTCGAAGTTCCCTTATGTCCAAATGGTGCCGTTTTCGCCAGGTGACGTTTTGCTGTGGTGACGTTTTAGCCTGAACCCCTGAGATTTGTCCCATAATCTTTCGATCGTAGGTTCGAATACCAGATCCGTCTTGATTATGATTCAAGGTCTGGAAGCACCATAAACGTTTCACTCACTCACTCTAACACTCACTCTATGTTGTGGAAGCAGACAGGATGTATTTGGTTGTACTCGTCCTTGAGTGGCAATGGCAGTGTCATAACTATGGGTCACGAAGACAGATAGCTATGTTGTTTTGTTTAAGTTTAGTGGCTCGTCCTGAGTGATACACTATCACTATCGCTGGTATATACATGATAACGTATTCAAAAGGAGTTTGGACTGGCGCATGATTGATTTGTTTTAACTGTTCATACACTAAACAGTTGTACGGATTAACGGGTTCGACGTGCACGCAATTTTCTTTCATGGAAATATTAATCTAAAATCCAGATCTCATACTGCTCAACTGCCTCAGGCTGGAGATTCATCTCATTAAAGTCACATTTACGTCTCAATCAGAGCTTGTTACAACTGTACGACTGCTCATTATCCGACCTTGAAATCAATAGAGTAGAGGAGATAAATACACATAAGATGGCGCCCAGTTACTCTACACAATGGAAGATGATTCTGGGAGATGAAGATGTCGCTGTCCCAGCTGCTGTCTTGGCTGCGATCAATGCCCACTAGATGAGCCACATTAGGTAGGGAAGGGCTTGTATTGGATTCTTGATTAACACACATATGACTCTCTGGAGTTAGTTTTACATCATCCAGACACTTGCGTGAGATGCACGTCCATTGTTACCGCCAAGGCAGCTCGATCTGAGATAGACGGACAGAAGGGGAAAGAATATGGTTCAGGGACTGTGAGACAGGTCGGTAATGTAGCGTTTAAATAAATAAGATTGCCTGTACTGTGAGCGTCTCCTGTACATATACAGTTGCCATGTAGTGAAGGAGTAAAACTGTACCAACGTTCACGACGACGTCGCCGTGAAACGTGATCATTTGTACTGTGGCATCGTAATATTTCCGATATCTGGTTATGTGCCGGTCCAAATGCCAACAGAAAGTATGTAGAATTTATAAGCGTGCTTTGTGAACAGTCTCTTTACAAACTTGTTAATGTAATTACCTTTTAAAATAAATTCTACTATAAATATATGAAACATAAGGTATATGTATTAAGGTAAACAGGATCGTCAACGTGAGAGGGTCGTCAGCATTTCTTTAGTCCCTAAATGAAAATGGTGAATTGCAAAATAACTCAAAATAAGGAATAGCCTATTAAATTTGACAACTGTTATCAATTTTACTCTTTTTAAAATAATAATATGTACATGTACACCCGCTTTCGATATGATCAGGAGGGAAATAAGTAAACTTTACATTATCGAGAAAACAAATGCCATCTTTTCTTGTAATTTTACCAAATTTGTTGGATTCTGGTCTGATTGCATCCATTGTTTGATTGATAGTAACGTACAACTTGTCTATTTTCCGACAATGCCATCTGTTATAATATGCTTGTCAATGTGAGACACCATTAAGATCTGTACCGTTCCTCAAATTGTTGTACCTACCTCCCTGTACGTTATCAAGTAGTGCACGTAACAACATGGTCGGTTCTTAAACAACATTTTTCCAGTGATCGGTATCGAATTAAGAAACAGCAGGTATTGGTTGGTTCAGGGTATTCAGCAGGTATTGGTTGGTTCAGGGTATTCAGCAGGTATTGGTTGGTTCAGTGTATTCATTGTCGTTAAATAGACTATTCTCAATTTTGAGTTATTTTGCAACACATCGTTCGCATGGGCATTTCGGATACACAGACTGCCAATACCCACAGTTTGACGACCGTAAACTTGAAAATGAATATTTATTAAACGAAGCCCGATCATCATATAATGGTTATTTTGAATTTTTTACAACCGAAAATCGATTTATGACATTTTAATAAATGTGCTGGTTTAACAATGTATTGATAAAAATGTAACATATGTTTGACATTGACGTTTGATTCGATACTAACATAACTGTATTGATTAAATAAAAAGGCTCAATGGTTGGATATTGCAGTAGGAGGTCAATTGAGTCCTTGTTGTTTATGGGGGAATAATTGACGAACAGAACCGTGCAGTAATAACTTTAAGGTATCACATTTGACGCACAATGCTCACGGGGTAGCCTAGTGTTTAGAGGGTTCGCCCGTCACGCCGAGGACTCGGGTTCGATTCCCTTCATGGGTACACTGTTTAAAGCCGTTCGTGTTGTCCCTGTCGTATTTCTGCTGGAATTTTGCTTACACGCACGCACTCACTCACTCACAGTTTAACAATGGAGAAGAGGGTTTCTCCCACGTGATCAGCGGTACCTGAAACCATCACGTGTTTCCTAGAGTGATTATGCTTTTACGCCGCTGGATATCTATCTATCTATCAATCAATCGCTGGATATCAAATTCGCCCTATATTTAATCGGGCTTTTCTTCGACGTTATACGTTACTTAACACAGACTTGCGACAGTCGTGTTCGATTTGTGAAACAACAGACAATCAAAGACTGAATGATCCTCGTTAAAGGGACGTAACTGTTGTTTTTGATTGAATGAGGGTTGTATCTCTGTTGGACGGACTGACTGACTGAGTTTAGTTTTAGCAATATTCCAGCAATATCACGGCGGGGGATACCAGAAATGGGCTTCACACATTGTGCCCATGTGGGGAATCGAACCCGGGTCTTCGGCGTGACGAGCCAACGCTTTAACCACTAGGCTACCGCGCCGCCCCGTATCTCTGTTGGAATTTACATGGGTAACTAATGCTTTTTAAACGGACTGTTAAATACGATTATGGGCGAAGAGAACAAGAAAACCAATCACAACGCACCCTAAACCAATAACGAAATAATGTTACATTATACGTTGTTGTAGTCCGCCATAATCACAGTTAAGTCACAGCTCTTTATCAAATACTTGCCCTAGTTTCATGGTTAATTTAATCCATAAACGTCATGCATTTGGTCCACATTATGTACTTCTGATTGTAGTGTGTTGTCTTGATGGAATAAGCCTTTGTTATTTTATTCCTTCAGCGTGAAATTAACTCGATCCCTAAAGCAAGCTCTTTCACAAGCTGACAAAACTGTGAAGATTTAATTACAACGTTTATGTTGACATCCGATAACAAAGTGTGTGATTAGTTGGACATACATCTTTAGTGTTATCTCCAACGGACGGGTACTGTTAGGGGATAATTCCCTGTGTAATCCCATCTACCCCAGTGTCCAGGCAGTAATCCCTTGTCGAGATGACCAAAGGAGCTGTTAGAACCCACAGGAGCCCCCGGGCTGTTTCAGTGCACCAATAGTGACTCGAGCTTTCAGCGACCCCCTTAATTGACTATTTTTGTTTCGGTTCAGTAGCAGTTGTCTCCCTTCGTAGAGCCATACGCTCCGCTTGGTTGCATTTGTAAAGGGTAACAGTATTTTAAATATAAATCCAAGGATCAGTCTAAGCATGATTGAACTACATATTGTCAAATAAACTCTGAAGGATATTGAACAAATAGAATTTCTGTTGTCATTCTTCTGATTTAAGAAAAAAACATGTTTGTTTTTTGCGTTTTGTAAGAAAAGTAGTTCTTTGGTAGTTTCTGTAATTTGAAATTGATATCTTTGTCTAGCTTTGAACATGGCCACATGACTCATGGATAAAAGAACGTCGTGCTGTTTGAATCAAAATTGCAACGCCACTTCTTACTTGTAGGCAGATATTTTTCATCTGAAAAGGGAAGCAAAACACTTTTTTTTTAAAAGCCGGCATCAACAGACACATGGCTTCATGGGCCAAGTGAGCAGTTTCACACGAAGTCATATTGTCCAACAGTTGGCGTGATTGAGTAGGATCATAACGGTAGTCGGCAAAGATTCTGCTCCATGTCTGCACACCTAACATCTGGTACAGTGTACACTCTCTACCGTGTAAGTTCAGGCCTATTATTCATGCTGTCACTTATCCACGGGAATTCTTTCAATCACAAGGAGACCTAGATTTCATTTCAGATATTAC
Source organism: Haliotis rubra (assembly GCF_003918875.1). NCBI lineage: Eukaryota > Metazoa > Mollusca > Gastropoda > Lepetellida > Haliotidae > Haliotis > Haliotis rubra. Next base: position 611,463 of record NW_025767188.1, read on the forward strand.
AAAATGTCGCTGTCCACATTATCGCCCTGTCTGTAGGCTCAGTGTCCCTATCTATCACACAGTGCTCCCAGAACCAACCACTACCCAGTTCTCGTGTGTTATTCGAGTTACCCCGCCATTCATCGCCGACCAGGTCAGAGGTCAGGGGTCACGGTTGGTGGTCAAGCACAATAACTGCATTAGGGGAGATAGTGAGGTGGGCTGCCAACAGTCAGTGGTAGAGGGAGGGTCAGTCTGCGAGGACGGACAAGTGTGTGCAGCATAGACAGAAACCTCAGTACAGGTGCATCCTGACTATCAGCTTGTATCAGTCCGGCCAGGAGATTCACGGACGGCTGTGTATGTAAAACCCTGTTCTTGGATGAACTACGTACGCCGTGCTTGGCGCGACATCAGCATGGGGCGACGGGGAACAGGTTCGTACTGTCATAAAGTCATTGTCACATTGGTAGATGGGTTCAGGAGGGCCATGTTGTAAACTTCAACGAACTGTCACTATTTGCATGGAGAGTATTATTTAGTCCGAAGATGCTACGCGCTAACAGTTCATTGATAGAACGTTCTCATACTAATATATACACTGCATTCGTAACAACTGATGATGTAAACAATTCACTTCGACACGAGTGTGCCTCAGTTACAGTGAATACCGGTTGAAGTATTTCCCTGAAAACTGATTATAAACAACCAGTTGTAACACCACCATTAATCAATGTACCATTTTTCTAACAAAACTTCTAACTATTCATCAGCCAGCACCTCAACTACTTGACCACCCTCTCCTAACTTAATTACGTAATAGTGCGTGGTGGAGGCTCGTTGTTACTGGAGTAGGTAATGGGAGCGGAATGCACTCAAGAGCCTGGTGTAAATCACAGATCAGTGGACGGAATACATCCTGTATAGTGGTTTATGGCACCATATTAAGATAATTTCGGACCTGGATCACACGCAGAGCTCACTTCGAATAATATGTTATCGAATTGCACGTGCCAAACTTAGACAATTACCTGATGATGTTTATTTGATGTTATGAAAACAGTTTATTTGGGTCCCTGTTGCTCTAAATCAGTCTGGTGATTTCGCGGAGGTGGTTTAACGTTGTTTAAATAGTGGTGTAATATCCAACGATAGTCGCAGACTGCACTAACATGTTCCTTGACGCGTGTTGTCAATCAGGGTTTGTTCGAGGCTGGACGCAGTTGCTCTTTACAAAGGCGAGCGATCTGTATTTGTCGGGTCAGGCCAACCTTTGCGGTCAGGTTCAGTAATGAAAGGCAGTATTGTGGACATTCGATACAGATCGCTTGTCCGCCATCTGGGGGAAGAAACTGGGGATACGGAGGGGTCAGTCTAGGGGGTGATTACAGCTGATATTGTGTGGGGGTCTGGTTAGGGTGTGATTATATCAATGTGGGGTTTGAGGTGATATTGTGTGGGGGTCGGGTTAGGGAGTGATTATATCAGTGTAGGGGTTGAGGTGATATGTGTGTGTGTGTGGGGTCGGGTTAGGGTGTGATTATATCAGTGTGGGGGTTGAGGTGATATTGTGTGTGGGGCAGGTTAGGGGTGATTACATCAGTGTGGGGGGCAGGTTTGGGGGGTAATTACAGCTACCTGGAAATTCTATCGTAACAAATCCCCCTTCCCCCAAATACATGTAATGATATATCCTAATTGCTCATTAGTTTTATAACCTACAACGTTAGGTAGAACGGACAGTAAAATGTTAAGACGTATGGCAGGGCTTATAAACACTGATGATTGTCTGTAACGTGCACAGAACATTTCCATATGACGAAATACGTGATTGTTCTTCTGGGTCCGAGGAATTAGCATGGGTATCAATACAGAAACGTGCCAATGTAACACCTCCCAGGAATCATGGGCTATCCTGAAGAACAGCGGGACTCTTGTATGACGAGTGATGATGAGCTGAGAGGCAGCCGGTGGTGGGGGTATTGATGGTCACTCAGCGGGCAGCTGGATCGGGAACTGGCTCGCTCTGCTATAAATCACACACACTGTGGGCAGGAAATTAAACCCAGGGGCTGATATGCCTTGAAGTCTATGTGAGACATGTGTACACGATGTCTGGCGATTAGTTTCACCACAGTCTGGCCACCTTCCCTGTAGGTCGTTACGTAAGCCCTGGGGGATCTGTACCGTGCTCGCAGCCTTGGACGTACAAGGGTATGTTAGTCTCAGATGGGCAATGTGTACTTCACATTACCTTATAAACCCAGGGATGGTGAGTCTTGCGTAAGTGACGTATAGCCAGCATCTCCTTGGGGTTTCGTTGTGGTAGGAATATTATTATGAGTACAACGTACCAGCCACTTCTTATTATGACCGTTTCTTGAGTGAGTGAGGGAATATGGTTTTACTCCTCAATATTCCAGCAATATTATTATAAGTACAACGTACCAGTCACTTATTATTATGACCATTACTCGAGTGAGTGAGTGAGTATGAGGGAATATGGTTTTAAGCCTCTTTTAGCAATATTCCAGCAATATAACGGCGGGGGACACCAGAAATGGGCTTCACACATTGTACCCATGTGGGGAATCGAACTCGGGATTTCAGCGTGACGAACGAACGCTTTAACCACTAGGCTACCCCACCGCCCCATTTCTCGAGACCCCTTTCTATGATCACGACGCTGAGGTACTTACATTTTAGAGAGAAAAAACGTAACAAAACTGGAACAGAACTTTCTATTTTCCTAATATGAATTGCGTTATTTCAAACACTAAGCTTTTTAATCTAAATGTACCAAAGAAAAATTTTGATTTCGGAAATATAATGACAAAACTGTAAATGATAGCCTTTTGGTGATAAGCGGTACAAAGGAAATTGCCCCCGAACAGCGATTAATCAACCTGACTTTTCCGATAATTAAGACAAATGTTGATATCGCCGAAATGCTCATATTTCACGCTAGACGTCCATCTCAATTGACCGCAGCCGTCGACCCGTAGTATTTCAGCAATAAATGGTCATCAATTTGCTGTAGTGACCATTGTGGTCAGTGCAAGAGGAACTGCGGATTTACATGACGATTGCACGTGACGGATGTTAAGCTTTAACCCTTCCACTGATATGTTCATATCGTCCACATGTGCTGATTCGGTCCATCAACAATTTATCAAGATGGATCCAAGCTGTCAACGACCTTTTAATAAAGATTTATGGACACGCCTCTTTGTGTCCGGGGAGGGTCATATCAATTAGTTCCATAAACGTTTTTTTTTAAATAGTTTTCCATGTCCAAACAAAATACATGTCCTGGAGGGGTGGTCAGTGGGCGTCTGGAGGTGTAGGGTTTCTCTCTTGACCATCGCTCCAATCATAACCCTTTCATGCAACTGTGTCTGTAGTGTTCTTGATTCCGACCTTCCGGAGGTTGACAGGTGCCCCTTTCTTTCCCAGAAACACCTGCGCTACTTGGTAGTTCAATTGTAATTATAGAATCATAATAAACTGTTATTTTTATTTTATTGGATGGCATGGGAACAAAATATCGTCCATTTTGTGTTTCCTATCGTTCGTGTTGCTTGCTGTAACATTCATACGGTTATCTGTGAGACGACAATATGAAGCATTATTTTTTAAAAATTAAAGATATGTAGATTTATGTATGGACGTCGTACTGTGTTTTAATTATTAAAAGAGTGAAGGACCACCCATTTCTTTTGTATGTTAACTATGGTGTTGTGAAAGAGTGGTCCTGAAGTTAAGTCTAGTTAAGGAATCTTTCATAGGTAACTATAGCAATGTGAAAGACTCGGGTGGTCCTTAAGTGACGTTAAGAACCACCCGATACGTTCATATCACTTGATATGTCGAGCCGTGACAGGTTGAAAGAATGAAGTGGTTCTTAACCTTTTTGAGTGGTATATTTGTTTACAAGAGGAGACTGGCATTAATTAAATTCAACGTCAAAATTATTATGTTTTTTTTCGTGGACATGCACGTCAAGTATTCTTTTATCCAGAACGTCAATACAACGGCTCCCAGAATCATTATCTCCCCTTTCCTTGCACGTGCAAAACGCCCGGCTGTTTCTCTCGCCTCGCAATGACACCCCAGGTGGTGACTTGTGTGTCACTTTAGCTAATTACTGTCAGGTGTTAATTGAGCCTTTGTTGTCGGAGGACTGGACTATGATAATTACGTTGTTTGCTAAATGCTTTTGTTCCCTGTAAAAGTCCATCTGAGTCTTGATGGGTTTGTTGTTGGACGGATGCAGTCCATCACTGTTGGCGTTCTATGTGTTTGTGTATGTCCACCTATATAATGGCGAGGTGTTGTTGTGTGGACGGGTACTTATGGATTCAATTCTCCCTTTATAGGTCACAGCTATTTTACAAGAGTGACGTGAAAATCCCAGTTTAATGTGCACACCTGGAAAAACCGAAAAAAATAATATTGAAAAACAAAGTCCCCCAGGCTCGAAATGGGTTTCAATAAGTTGTAATACCACCTTTAGACGTTTTTCATAAGCAAATCAATCGTTATCATTGTAGTTCGATCTGTTTGTCAGTTACATGGTTCTATAGGGTGTCTACGTTATTTGTGTCTGATGCTGCACTGGTGTCTAGCTGTCTGTAATACTACACGGGACTCTATTTTAGGTGTTTCTGCTATAAGGGTGTCTTCTCCAGCTTTTTCTAACGTTATATGGGTGTCTACTTTAGTGAGTGAGTTTGGTTTTAAAATATTGATCTTCAGTAACCCATGCTTGTCGTTAGAGGCGACTAATGGGATCCGGTGGTCAGACTCGCTGACTTGGTTGACACATGTCATCGGTTCCCAATTGCGCAGATCAATGTTCATGCTGTTGATCACTGGATTTTTCTGCTCCAGACCCGATTATTTACAGACCGTCGCCATATAGCTGGAATATTGCTGAGTGCTGCGTAAAACTAAACTCACTCACTCATCTCTGTAGGTATTAATTGGTGTCAGTTATTATCACCAACATCTCGACATAATCCTGGAGGCTGGTTACCCCGGCCTGACACGTGATGGCGTGGATCTCCTACCGCTCTTATCTTATCACTCTGTCCCTCCCACCCAAATCCATTCCCAGACGTTTCCATACATTCCTTCGCATCTACATGTCGTCAGATTCTTAGACCTGCCTCGTCCAGTTCCTGTAATCCTGTTGTCCCTTTCTCGTCGGATTTGCCGAAAACATTCCTTCGCTCCTATGTGTCGTCTGCGCTGAGTTAATTGTCGTCTGATATCGTCTTTGAAGTGTTAAGATATCACGTGAGTGCTGTCTTTCTGGTAGATATTACCCCGTTGTTTCCTTATCAGCGTGAACTAAGCTGCATCATTCATCCACTGTCATGGTATGCGCGCGCACACAATACTTTGTCGAGGAAAGTAATTTCAAAGCAAAGCTTATTGATGGTACATGGATACAGTGAATGCAGGCTGTGACTCGACGCAAGGTCATCTTGGCGTGACAATGTAGGTCAAATATGACGCTAACACAGTGTAATTGCTACCCGACACGGACCATCACGGATGAATACAGCCATTTTAACGTCTGCACATCAATGTCTCCCGACGTCATAAAGAGCCATATATCAGACATTCAGCCAATACATTCAAGACTGTGTCTATGCTGACTGGATATAAGTGGTGTAATTAAAGCAGACGGATGATGAAAGATGGCTGTGGTCGTCTTCAGAACATCAAAAGTGCCACAATTGATATCTACATCATGTTCCAGGCCCCGTGGCGTTGCGTGTACATAAGTCCAATTAGCACGGTAGTTTATGTCCTAGGGGATTTATGTCAGTAGTTGTCAATGACGGTCAGGCATTTGGGTGGTCGACCTTACCCATCCTTACCCACTGTAACATTGTGATAAATGATTACCGTATGATCATAATATCGCGTGAATGTTATATGGATATAGGAGAAACGACCTTTTCAGGGTTACAGGAACCCATGGAGAAATCCCTGGTGATTCAACAAAGATCACCTGTGTCCCGTCTCACAAGACCTTCTTAGTGCTAAGGTGACCGAATCTCCCATACTCATGGGATTGCGAGCATTGTAGCGTTAAGGGTGTCTTGTGTAACAGTGACCCGTACGTCCTGCTTGTCGAAGATGTGGCCATCGGTTGTCAGGTTCGCGTCATTGCACCCTGACTGTCAGGTTCGCGTCATTGTACCCTGACGCTGCTCATACTTTCAACCACTGGTTTTCCCGGTCCAGACTAAGTTGCTTATAGGCCATCATGGATGTGCTGTCATTGTGCCTACGGTGGTGTTAAACACCATTCGCTTGCAATAACAGTGTGTGCGATGTTTTGACGCCGTCTTTAACGGCACTTACGTTATATGACGGCATATCGACTTGATGCAGGAAGATGGTGGTGCGGGGTTTAGGTGTTCACCACTCTGACAAACCTGAACACAGAACCAGGGCGAACAGGTTATGGAACCCACACCATTTCATCTACATCAGTAATATCACTGAGCCTTGATATAATCAAGTCAGAGTCATCCAAAACAAGAACTTTAATATAATGTGGAGACGTCCTTTGTTTGAAATTCCATTTACAATTCTCTACCGATGTTAGTCCTACATCATGACCGGAAAATATACTGAGAGAAAAAATTAAGGGATCACATGAAAGCACTAGTGTTCCTTTATTTTTTCCAAGGTTTTTTCACAAGCTTTGTATCGCATAGATTGTGAAGAAACCTGGAAAAAAATAAAGGAACACTAGTGCTTTCATGTGATCCCTTATTTTCTTCCCTCAGTATATGTATTTATTTATCAAAATAGTCTAGCCAGCTCTATAATACATTACCCGACAGGAAAATGGATTGGGCATTAAAATATTTCGTTGACTATGTGTTCATCTTCACCGACGTGTGCTCTCAACGTAACAGTCATAGAGACAGTTTACTCGTCGAACTTCTTGAAAACTTACAGACATCAATGGGCATTTCTTAATGGACTCGTATCAGTTTCCCGCTCATTTTGCTCCATCAATGGCTGTGTCATCGACCCCTGTGCCGCGTGTTACCCTAGCTATCGGGTTGTGCATTCCCCATCTCACAAGAACCGTGTGAATAAACATTTTATCTTTCCTTGTTAGAAATACCTTTGTTCTGGTGGAATGTCATCCACGTCTCGTGTGTACCATCACAAACAAACACAACCCGGTCGTGATCTTGGGGCGGTGTGTTTGGTTCGGGTTATCTCAACTTAATACAGATGCATTATATTTTGAGCTATCTAAGATTCATTCATATTGTGTAATGATATGTTTGCGTATTTCACGATTAAAACCCTATTTCTACATTCATATAACGCCCGCGCAAACATAATTTTGGTCCTTGAACTATGGGTATGCAGAACTGAGACCCGTGATCGGGAGTTCGAATCTCTGTTAATCCAGCATATGTTTTAAGGTTTGTCTGCACCACAGCCGGGCTCGAGGGTGACACCAAAGTGGTAAATGTCTGAGAACTGCATCATGTCAGGCTGTATTCCCACATAAAGCTGCCACGCCGTGATATATACCTGGAACACTGCTCAAATACCAACCAACTCACTCACTCAAGTTTAGTCTGGTGTTAGGTCTGATGTTTGGTTTGATGTTAGGCTAACAACTAGTCTTTGAAATGAACACATTTTACAGAAAGAAAAAAAAATATAATGAAAAGGAGCCCTGAGACTTTCTTCATTTCCTGAAGCTGTGGAAATCTATACTTGCCACATTTTCTAGACTTGTGTGGGCTTTCTTGGACATATTTGCTGATGTTTGGCCTGATGTTTTGTGTGGTGTTTAGTTTGATGTTTGGCCTGATGTTTTGTGTGGTGTTTAGTTTGATGTTTGACCTGATGTTTTGTGTGGTGTTTAGTTTGATGTTTGACCTGATGTTTTGTGAGGTGTTTAGTTTGATGTTTGGTCTGGTGTTTAGTCTGGTGTGGGAGAATCACCTGAGGTGGTATTTGTCTTTGTTTGCCACACTAGTGAAACCCACCTTCACGGATATTGTACTGACAAACCTGGACTTTATCACTACTGTTGTGTTACTCATAACGGAATAAAGTTCTGATTTTGTTGATAAAAACATTGCTTCTTTCAACGAGAATGGATTTTGACTTATTTTTAGAATGAACCTTATACTAAAATGCTTCAAACACACAAACAGGTTGTATGACATGTTTCGTAATGATAAGTAATATGCCATCCCATGGAGTGAAAGCAACACTCGATTAACGTTAACAAAACATGGTTGCAGCGACATACACACAAGTATGCGCGTCTAATTCCTTAATGCAAGGCACCTGTCAAGGTCTGATCGCGAGTTTACAACCCGACCGCTAGGTGTCGCTTCAGCGTCAATTACCCCGCTAATCCGCCCGCTGTAAGCAGTGGTGATTGGATGATCGAGAGTTAGATCAGATTTCACGTAATGACCCTGACCCTGGTGGTGTGCGGTAGGATCTGCTTGATATGCATCACATGACGCATTTAGTGTTCTCCGGGGAGTCAGACACTCTGCGGCACACAGGGATTTGTATATGCGGATATTTGCTTTCCATTATCGTACATTGAAAGGAACGAGTCATTGATCATGGTTAATAACCCGAAAACAATGGCGGAAATTATACGTTTGGTGTCTGATGTTGGTAATGGCAATTCTGACAGACGTGCACCGAAGTCGACATGTACATAGTTTCGATAAGCTCATGGTCATGAAAATACTGCTAGAAGATATTAGTTACACAACGAAGTGTATGTCTGTGGTACGTTTGATAGGTGTGTGGTTTGTGTTCGCTCGCTACAAATATGACCTGGAAGTAGGCTGCGATGTAGGCTGCACGAAGACAGCGTGTAGGCTGCGATGTAGGCTGCACGAAGACAGCGTGTAGGCTGCAATGTAGGCTGGATGTAGGCTGCACGAAGACAGCGTGTAGGCTGCAATATAGGCTGCACGAAGACAACGTGTGGGCTGGATAAAGGCAGCATGTGGGATGTAATGTAGGCTGGATATAGGTAGCGTGTAGGCGGTATGTAGGCTGGTTGTAGGAAGCGTGTCTGTTGGATGTAGACAGAATCTAGGCTGCACTGTAGGCTGGATGAAGACAGCGTGTAGGCTGCAATGAAGGCAGTGTGTAGGCAGGATGTGGACTGTTCATAACCGAGACCTCACCTAAACTAACTGACATCGTACCTGGGACCTTTCTGATGCCTGATTGGAACCTTTCTGTGCCTGATTGGAACCTTTCTGAGCTTGATTGGCACCTTTCTGGTTCCTGATTGGCACCTTCCTGATGCCTGATTTGGACTTGCCTGAAACGTGGTATAGCCGTATATTTCTCTCAATCTTCTGTTAGTGTCACAAGTGTCTGATAAATCTATGAACACTGCATGAAACAACACTCACTCGAAGCATCTTCATCCGGGGCTACCAAACCTGCATGCTCTTCACACACACGCCTGTAGCATACTCAAGATCTATATCCGAGTCTACACACGATGTCATGAAGCACTTACGTGTCATTACATTCTCCCGCGATCAATGTCCTCTTCATCCGTTGTTGCAGTACCAAAGAAAGGTACTCCATCCAGACACATCTTAAGCAACTGCACAGTATCGTCAAGGGCTTTTCGATCTTTTAAAAAACAGTCCTTCAACCAGGGTTGACCCTGCCATTAAACCATGCCTGGATTAACCTACAATGAAACCTACGAAGTAATTTTCGACGAATCGACCGATCTGAGGCAGTTATTAAAGAAATCCTATACCGTTGTACGATCTTTCATTGATTCGACCGTCCTGCAAACGTGTAGGTTCAAGTGCGCTGTTTCTGACAGCACTGTGACATACATCCACTCACTAGGTATACGAGCCTATCTGCCCAGCTCAGTGTACCTGAAGGATTATATTAAGTGTACATACCAGGTTGTTGGGCACCAGTGCAGGGAGTTACAGTGATGGTATTACTCACAAAGACACAAGCATGTGAATAGTGACTAGCGACCGTTGTCCGACAATACCGTACTTTAGGACTTGGCACTGTCATGGAGCTTTCTGTTGTATTCGTCTTTTGCTCACGAGGTACGACTACTGTTTCGGTTGTATGGAACCCATATGTGACTATATTTTCTGAAATAGGGACAAGATTCAAATTAGTGTCGTCAGCTAGTGTTAAAGTAAAGGGGGCGGTGGGGTATTCAAGTGGTTAAAGCGAGGACCCGGGTTCGATTATCAACATGGGTACAATGCCTGAAGCCCATTTCTTGTGTTCCCCCCTCGGGATATTGCTTGGGTATTGTTAAAAGCGGCGTAAAACTCACTCACTCATTGTTAAATTAAACAAGCCTGGAAATCGGCCATGACGTTCGCCGATTTGTAACATTAAGATTCCACTGTCTACCTATTGCTGATTTTGTTATGTCTGTTTCAGATGGACTGGGGTCGGCCCCGAGTGGGCAGGGACCGGAACGTGTTTAAGGGGTGTGTGCTAGTGTCCACGCTTCTGGAACATTACCCCAGGCGCTTCAGAACAAGGGCTGTGGCCGTCAAGTTCTCCAAACGCCTGTTCAAGGAGGGTCTCATCAGAAGCATCTTTGGCGCGAGGACGTTCGAGGATTCTCCTCAGTTGTTCATGTGGCAAGATGATGAGGTCATCAAGCGGCAACATGCTTCTATAATGACGTCATCCTATCCGGCCAATCAGACGCCAGGATACAGTGTTGTTCAAAAAGAACCTCGGGACAGGTTGGACTTTAAACTTATCGAAGACGTTAAATATAAAGTGCTACATCGGGTTGATGATTATAATATCGTGACGTCTTTCAATAACTTTATACGGGAGCTTGAACGAGACTTCCCGGAAGCTAGTCACGGAAAGAAACACGAGATTCAGCGATATCCTCCCAATACCTGGGATACAGGGGTAAAACGAGAGAGCACGTGTTCTACAGATAGTTCAGTAGATACCCAGACATACTTCAAACTGCGAGATAGGAACGCCTACAAGTACATTCACCCAATGGCGTCGACAAGGGAGCACTCCGCAATTCCGGAAGAACGGATTCCGGAGAAAACAGAAATGGCGGCAATAGACTATGAAATGACGCCGGGAATCCCCGGCACTATAAATAGCCACACATCTTCGGGTGGCACTGTGGAGAGTGGCGAGTCTCAGAGACGCTGGGTTGAGCCCAGCTACTCGTACTCGGACAATGAGAAGCAGCTGATCGAGGAAATGAAGAGGATGAAGAAGGAACATCAGCACATCCTACGGACGTACGAGGAGAGGATCAACAAGCTGATGGCAAAGATGCACGAGTTGAGGTCGATTGCAGAGATGCTGGAGAACTCTAGCACCAAGTCATCACCCTATGGGATCCTCCCTGCCAAGGCCAGCCTACTCAACATCATCGGTATGTCTGACATTGGTATATGTTTTTATTTTACGGACCAGGCTGAATCAGAATATTATTGCTTTAAATGTGTCACTGGTAGATTTTATGTGCATGGAAGTTCTAATCCCGTAGAAACCTCAGGCCAGCTTGCCCAACATTGGTAAGTCTGTCATTTATATTTTTCTGACCTTGTTGTACTGACCAGGCCGAATCCGTACTGCTCTAAATGTATGACTGGTTTCTATTGTCTACATGGTGGTTCTAATCCTGTGGGAACCTCCAGGCCAAGTTAGCTCAACATAACGTTAAGTCCAAATCTATATTGAATGTGTTGCCCTACTGGGTTGGTCAGGCTAAGTCCAGGTCAATTAATATATGACATCGGAAATTGTTAAATATGTGGGGTTTAATCCTTTTAGATCCAAATCTGCCAACCTATATTGGTATGTGTGATGTATGTGAACATATGAACAAGTGGAATAACCTGTCCTTCAATGTCATGTTGTATGATAGTCATTTTCACTATGCTAATCATCAAAGACATTAAATTCAACACAAAGTCAGCCAGGAGGTCGGACATAACCATCCAATCCTATATTTGGTCCTTTCTCACGAGTCACGGCGGAGCAAGGAGTACTTCTATCCCATTCTGTTGGAAACCCATACGAGTTACCTCCCATCGTTGAAGGTCACTAATTGAATATCAGACGATTACAGTGACTGTGAGGAAAGCTTTGAGTCAGTAATATAAAATGTTTCTATTTATACAGTATATATTAATGTACCTGACCCGACAAATAGTCCCAATTGTCCGTATGACCCTCTGAGGACGCCCAGACTGAGTTAGATATATCCCACTGACGGTCAAAGCAAATTGTAACGTACCGTCTTTAGTAGAATACCTTCATGGCTCTCATTTACTGCAGTTTGTCGGCCTGAAACAATATTGAATTTCCTTTTCAACTTTTATGACCCTTCAAACAGACAGGACCTGAGACAACATATACTGAGATAGAGCGCTTATTACCATATGTTTCCCCGCCTATACACCCATTACTGTCTAGCGAAATTCAAACCTAATGTTTTCATGAAAGTGACACCTTTGTCGCCCCCCTCACAGGAAATACCTCCAACTGATCTATGCGGGGAACGCCAGTCTACGTGCGCGGCCAGATAACAGTCGGGTGTTACTTTTACCTGCCCCCGAGTTATATACCGCCATTATCATAACGCTGAGATTACGCCAGTCTCCCAAAAGAGACTATAGGACCACCTTTGTTATCCACGAGCTTAATGCTGGGCTTGGATTGTTTGACAGTGGGCTGTTTCTTATAATGTATATATGAGAGGCCTTTGAAGTGAGGCTGCCGCTTCAGCTGAGACATTCAGAGTTGGGTGATTGGCAAATTCATATCTCTGATTTCGTTTAATGTTTGAGCGTCAGCTGGTCGCGTAATTAATGGAAGTTAGTACCTGGACACGATTCGTACGTAACGCGGCGTAATCCTATATTGGTCTGAATGTATTTGGGGTGGATGTGTTAGCGAACCATTGACTGTGGGGAGATGGTCATCCCAGATACTGCTGCTGGAGCTCCAGATGTAATTCATGAGTCAGTTTGTGGGTAGTTCACCAATGGGCGGTTCTGGGGCAGCTTGTCACTTGCAGGGAGAGGAAATTGTCTCAGACTGTTATTGTTTGAACATTACCTTATATGTATACCAGTTACAAGAAGCAAGGAGAGAGTCTTTTCTAGTGGTTTTTGTGGAGTAAGGCATCGGGAGTTGCTTGCTGGATAGTAAACTATCCTTATGTTAGTGATACTCACAGCAGTCCCACGTCTCAATTAGGAAAGGACAATGGGCTGATGTAGCTGATTCAGCTATTTCCCAGTGAGCAGGTTTCTGCAGACGTAGCGCTCAATTGTATTGCCGGTTCTACAAGGACTAAATAATCGACTCCCCGACAGTGATTTGGCTGTTAGTGATAATGTGGTCTGATGTACATGTCTTGTTTTGTGCCCTGAAAAGGAGCGCAGGAGCGAAATGTTTAGCCGAGTAAAGTCAAAGGTTCTGACACAACATTAATTGCCAAGACAGAGTCGTCCAGATGCCCAAACAGACACGCGGGGGTTGACCCGTGTCCTACATCCCTACTGTCACAGGTTAAGAATGTCAAAGGGCCACATCAGCCCATAAAAAGCGCAGTAAAATGTATTGTACGTAATTTCGGGTTAGTGGAACAATCATCTCCAGCAGTGGCGTGAAGGTACGGCGATGTGTGCACCACGCTCAGGGGGAAGGTAATGTTACGTGGTGAAGCGGTGTTTATCAGAGATGCTGGATCGCCTATCTCCTCCCATTCATCACGCTCCCAACCCCTGACAGGGTCAGGTCCTCACCCAGATACCTTCCCAAGGGAGATGGGAGGGGGAGGTGGCAGCTCATCGCTTTGTCTCGTCGTTAAGGTATACGCTGGTAATGATGAACATTTTGTGTCGTTTCCCTACCGGTAACCTAGTGTGTAGCGAGGCTCGAGCCGTATCGCTGTAGAGGCGTTCGGTGATTGTAGCTGTGTCGTCACGCGGTTTTAACCGACATATTAAAGACGCAGCACAGGGAATATATTTTAAGGAATCGCCCCAAGCCTAAGGTCAGTATGTTGACTTGCATCAGATCTAATTATATCCGACAACACGATGAACCTACCACCTGGTATGTAGATTACAAGGGACAAATTATTCTTCTACGGTATTGGTGTAAAAATGTTTGAACATCATATAACCCAGGGAGGCTGTAAACATTCTACAAAAAAAATGTTAAACAGGAAAATGTGTTTTCATATGCCTATAGTTAATTGTCAAGCCTGCTTCTACTACACATCCCTTTAGTATTCATAACAACCTTTTGTAGACTTCCTGATTAATTAGTTTGTGTTCCTGCTTGGACTGTTTAGTTATGCTAATGAGATGAATATATGTTTCATACTTGCCAATCATATTTCCTATTATTTTGCACCGCTGTTTTATCGTGTATTTTTCAACGTCAATACATTCATGTATACAAAGGCACGTGTTCTTGAGAATCGATATAAATGGTATTTGGAAATCCTAAAAAGATTATACGTAGCATTTTGCCCCTAGACAATGAACGTGAATGAAGTGTTTGTTTGTTGGCACATATAATGCATATTATGAAAGAGTATGGACAGCAGCTGGCGTCCTTGCCTGACCCCTTGCAACATCTGGGACGGCAGCCGCGCATGGTGCAGGCGACATTGTCGGTAATCAACATGTTGGAATGACAGAAACTTGACAACTCTGCACATCTATTTTTTGGCTTTTCATGGGAAAGTTTATGTATGTCTTCCGATGAATGGTTTACTGGAATCCCGTGATTCCTGTGCGGATATGCTTTATTATTGTAATGACTTGCTTGCGATATATCAAATTATTTTCCGTACGTCCCACAGCAGCATCTGCACCTGGTGTTTAGTGGTGTGGCAGCTGGGGTGATCAGTGTTGCTGTTGGACATGTTGTGACAGCTCTCTCTGTATCATTAACTGTTGCTGATGTTGCAGGAACGAAGTTGGAGGAGGAGAGGAAACAGGCCGTGGCGTTGCTGCAAGATGGGGAGATCCCCCCTTCCCTACCCCCAAGGCCCAGTCGGGGTAACAAAGTGTATCCGAACAAACCCATCATCCATCCTCAAGTTAAGATGAAGCCACTTCACTGGCATCGCATCATACTGACAGATGTTGGTGAGTATCTCGCAACTTTCTATCTCTGCCGGGCTAAAACCGTAATTACACTTTGGGTCCTTTTGTAGGGTTTGTTTGTTTGTTTGTTGTTTAACGCCGCCCTCAGCAATATTCCAGCTATATGGCGGGAGTCTGTAAATAATCTAGTCTGGACCAGACAATCCAGTGATCAACATCATGAGCATCGATCTACCCAGTTGGGATACGATGACATGTGGCAACCACGTCAGTGAGCCTGACCACCCGATCCCGTTAGTAGCCACTTACGACAAGGATGGGTTGCTGAAGACAAAATCTAACCCTTGATCGTCACGGGTCCTTTGGTACTACTTCAGTCTCCATAAGACACCGAAACAATAGTGTACATACATCCCCAGTAAGGATACAGCACTTTGGCAACCCTACACATATCCAATTACCTGGGCTTCTGTTTATTGTAACTTGTATATACGGATAGATGTCTTCAAATTTTTGTTTTGCTTCGTAGACTAAGTGTTTCAATCCATCCATTCACGTCTGAGTTGAATCAGTATCTTAAAGTTTGTCCAACAAATCCCATGTGCAGGTTACTCTTTTTATGCAAAGCAAATAGTACTGAAACGATATTTCAACGTCTGGTAATCATCAAAGACTTGTCCCATATTGTCAACCGTTGTCTGTATGCAGGATCCGAGTCAGGCACGGTGTGGCACAGCATGCTGGAACCCAAACTGGATACAGAGGACATAGAGAGGTACTTATCATCTATAAAGTGTTGAGCTCGTGGCCTCCGCACCTTCTAAATTAAATGATCCGTTTTAACCAATTTGATGAACATAAGCACACATTACTACAACAGTTGTCTAGGAGGACGAATGTCCGGACTATCAGGGCCCTATTTAGGGGGATTTATTGTGTTAGATGCGGGCTGCTCTCAAGAACGTTTGACGTAATCCACCTGAACGACGTCATTGTTGACATAAACAGCAGCAACGTCACACTAGAGGTTAACGTCTCACTATGATGTGACCTCAACTGAAAACATGTACAGCTAATCATAAAGGGTCAACTGTATAAAATTAACTTCGACATATTAGCATGTAAAAAAACATACTTCCTTGAATTCCTATTTGTTATATATTTGAAAATTTATTTGCATGAATGAATGTTTAGTAACCTTCAGCGAAATTCCATTAAAATTAAACATTCAATGCAATGACATACGTGATGTCGGATAGCGTTGACTCAATCATGGTTTATTGTTTTAATTTATTAAAATAACATGCTTTCTATCTTTTGTCAGATTATTTTCCAAGACCGGAGATCCGTCATCATCTGATGACGTCACACTATACGATGACATCTACTTCCGGAGAGGTCGCCCAAAGCAGCAGGTGCGTTGTATATGTTGTTTTATTGATGAGGGTTGAGTTGCACGTTAAACTATCGTTGAGGAAAAACCGAAACCCTTTGCGAAGGAACATATATATGTTATGTGGTATAACAGTCGCTCTTTCCACAGCAGTTTCATTCCTGAAATCTGTTTTATTTTTCTAGTAGTTAAAATCTGTTAATATAAATGGTTGAATTTGGCTCGACAGCCTTGATCTCAATTATATCTTTACAAACTCCTGTTGGTCTTACAAATATATTCAATAATTAATTCGTGTTTCAGCCTGTGGGTATATTCGATAGTGATAAATCCCAGCGCGTGACGTTAGAGATGAAGAAACTACGTCACACTCTCAATGACGTCATACAGGCGATGTCATCCCTGGACATGTCGTCGCTTCACAAAGACGGGTAAAATTTCTTGGTTTTGTCTTAAATATGTCTTTAGCACTATAAGCTACACCAATCAAAGACCAGTATAGCCCTTCGCTGTGGTCGTGGAACGTATATTTTACCCTCGTTTTGTACTCAAGCCTACGCAAGTCTTGATCAAATTTAGCACAAGAGGAGGAAATGTTCTTTTGAAAAAGTGAACTACAAAAATTTGAACAAGTGTTGGTCTATGACAAATGAAGCTTGTACATTACAAAGGAGCACAGGTTGTCGATCATCTAAGGCGCTGGATGTTGTTCTGCAGAGTTGGAATCACCAGGAACCATGGGCAATGATTGTTTCTAGGTTTATCACCACTATACTCGTACTCGTTTAACTGAACTGGGGAATGTTATTTCGGGTTCTCGTCCTACCTTGACACGTCGCGATCTAACGGAAATACTGCTGTGTTTCACTCACTCACCGACTCTCCCCGTTATGCATAACAATGACTGGACTCTTAGCGGTATTTTACGAGAGCTTCATTTGTTTTTCCCGCAGGATGGCCGATCTGCTGGAGTTAATTCACACGCCTCGCGAGCTGGACAAGATCCTCCACCACATCAAGCGCAAAGGAGCGAGTAAGTAACCAGGCTGTTACCCTAAATAGATCTTTTTATACAGGGAGATGTAGCAACTTTAGAAGTGTCGGATTGTAATCTCTATTGAAGATCGAAGTTGAAATACGTTGATAACGACTCTAGTTCCATGTTGACAATATTCAACAATGAAACTAGGAAGAGGCAAAGCGAATGTTCTCACATCTTGATGTATGGTATAGGTATTGAATACTCCATGCTTTTGATGCTTACTATCAAACTTTACACTTTACGTGTACACGAAAAGAACCTGCAACAATCCTGTGTCTTGTCAGTTTGCTGATTGCTTTGATTTGCCTCCTCTGTTTTCGCTGACACCTTTAATATACTTACAGGTAACCTTGACTGCCCGGAGTACCTGGTGTTTGAGCTGTCGAAGGTGGACCACTTCCGTGAGCGGATCGACTTCCTGAGATTCAAACACAGACTGCAGGTCAACTTATTCGAGATTGGTATGTACTGAATATCCTCATGTGTTGTGTCTGTTAAAAGGGAATGGTGAAAAGACATTACTGGCTGTTGAAGCCGCTCGGTAGTGTTGTTCTACCTGTTACAAGTGGAGCCCATTCCTGGTGTCCCCCACCGTGATGTTTGGAATATTGCTAAAACGGCCTAAAACCACACTTAGCCAGTCAGTCAGTTAAATGTGGAGCGTCAGGCTGCGTTTGGGGAAAGGGCGGCCTGGGTAGGAGACCAACGGCTTTTTCCGAAAAAACTTCAGACGAGCTTGTCAATGAGTGATGTTGTTACAATCCCGCTATTAAACAGTATTTGAGTTACGTCACCATGTGTCCGCATGATGCTGGTGGAAAGAGTCGAGATGTGCATTTTCTGTAGAAAAATAAAACATATTGTGAAACCGATTTCTTCCTGTTTCAGATCAGCAGCTGCGAGAGCTGAACACTGCATGTGATGAGATTACAAGCAGGTACCCAAAACTGTTGATTCTCAGTACAATCAGTAATTAGTAATCTCAAATCAGAATATATTTGTGAGGATGGATAATGTATAATATAAACAACAATAACCGATGTATATTCACGTTTTAAACATTTTTTGTTTTCTCCCTCTCATACAGCGTTGCCCTGAAGAACCTCCTGGAGACGCTGCTGGCTGTCGGCAACTACCTGAACGGCGGCAGTTTGGAGCGAGGCCAGGCGGATGGTTTCACACTGGATATCCTGACCAAGCTGAAGGACTCCACCGACAGGGTAGAACTACATGGGCCCAGTGCCCGACTTATCGTACACCGCACCTTACACAAGGGACCAACCATTTCATATACTGCTTAGGGTTTGGAATATGTTTTTCTTGACAATATATTTTTTTATTTCGGTTACTGCTTCCAATCAGAGTATTTTCTTAAAGTGTAGAACATGTTTCATACATTTTGTTTTGGCTATCAAGCATACAAAAACAACAGTAAGGTTTAATTTTTCCCCCAAAAAGGATCGATCCCTTATCGCCTCGTTCATTGGCCTACGGGATCATAGAATATAAGGGCTTTAGAAAGCATTTGATAGTTGCATCCCCAGAGGTGTCAGTTACGGATCCAATAATGTCGTAGGATGTCAAATTTGATGGTTGATACTTCAGTTCGTGTTAGTTATTGCGCCAGTGCTGCACACATTATATATTTGCCAGATTTGCAATAAATGCCATCAAATGCTGAAGTAAGTATGCATGTTCTAATTGTGTGGACTGTTCAGACGCGGCGCGGCAATCTGCTGGAGTTCGTCATGAAGACGTATGTGCAACACTACGAGAACGACCTTGACCTTGGATGCCCGACCCGGTTTAGGTTACCAGAACCTTCCAACATGAGGCACGCTGCACAGGTAACTTTGCCAACCACATACAGTACAATAGGCTGTTTAGCTTTGGTTAGGCCATGTGAAAGCTTCGCAATCATTCATACGATGGTTAGCTTATCCCTTTATTATCTTCTTTCACGTTTCTCTCCTGCTGAGTCAACGACTGTTCCTATGATCCCACAATATCCATTGGACACTGGAATAGTTGGAACATTGCTAATGCGGCGTAAAACAATAATCACTCACTTATTCACTTGAGATATAAGTCATTGTGTATCACTTGGTGTACTCCCAACGGTAATAACATCCATTTGTAAACTGTCCATTCATTGTTAAAAAACTGTTACCGTGTGTGATTTTTTATGTTGATGATGGTATTGCAGGTGTCGTTTGATGAGATGCACCGGGTACTGGGCGATCTGCGTGGGGAGGTGAACGCCATCAGAGAGAGGGTAAGTTAGAGTGTTACAGGCAGTTATCTGGTTCATTGCGCCTCGGATATTATTTCAGTTATATCACGTCATGTCATCTTGATGTGGGAGTGAATCCTGAAAAGATGCAGGTATCAGATGCTTTCCACTTGTATCGCTTTTGTGAGACATCTTGCTTTATACAAGAGCGTTATGGTCCAGACAAGCTGGAAACACGATCAGGGCGAGATGGCTGGCGCGCTCAAGGGGCACTACTCTGCAGCGCGTATTATCGCGTCTTCTGCTATTGATCTGCTATTTTGCAGCATGTATTATCGCGTCCTATACTGTTGATCTGCTATTTTGAAGCGCGTATTAACGCGTCGTATGCTATCGATCTGCTATTTATCATTAAGGACACTTGTTTGACTTTGCATGACACGTATGTGAAGATGTTGATGAATATAGTGAAGGACAGCTCAATCAGCACAACAATCACAATACGTGGACAAAATTTCACTTTCTCTCCCAGATCGAGTCGCTGTCGAAGAGAGAGAGCAGCAACCTGACCCAGACACTGAGAGTCAACAGCGACAACTTCGCCACATGTGGTAGGTAGTGTGTAACACTATACAAATACATGTCTGTGATACCTGAAGTTTTACCTGAATTCTCATAAGCTAGGCATGAGACAATGTTAAATGTAGGTTCTAGGTATTGTATCCAAACGTTGATATTTAGTCAGGAATAAAACCCAATCGATGGTGATGTACCATTTTGTTCAAGCACTGTTTTGCAATGGTAAAACGAAGGTCATAAACAGAAAATCTAGGATTACAATGATCTGGAAATATAAGGGAGACAACTCTGAGCAGCACGCTGTCGGGCTAAAGCCACTGGACTACTGAAGAACCGACACGTGGTATGAAACGTGTAACTAATGGTAACTGAAGGCTAATGAATTGAGTCTCTGGCTACTTTCTCTAGTTCCTCTCGTTGTTCCAGCCCTGGAGGTGGTGTTCGAGCAGGAGCGTGTGCTGGAGGACAGCAGGAATAGATTCCTGAAGACAACCGCCTACTTCCTCCATGACAACAGAAAGGTACGAGAAACCTCATAGATGTTATTTCATCCACGCGGCAAATATGCTTAAATATTTGAATTACTGGACCACACGATGGCGGATGTTTAGGTTACAACGACCTGTTCTGTTTCAGTGCACACCGCACGAGTTCTTCCAAATCTGGGCAACTTTCCTCCACGACTGCAAGTACTACTGGAAGCTGGCCCATCGAAACCTGGCCAGGAACAAGTTCGAACTGGAGTTCAGGTCCAAGAGTCAGTTGGTGAGTGGTACCTGGGGCCCACGTGGGAGACGGGGAACAGATATCTAGATACCTCCTTAAATAAAGCACACAATTCATATTCACACCAGTGATTTTACCAGGATCCCTAACTAAGTACCTTACTGAGGCTTCTTCTGAACCAGTCATGATGATGTTCACAAATTGATATTGATGATGATTTTATTTTTGTATTTATTCCCCGACAGCATAGAACGTTGCTCATGCTATTCAGTTTTGTTTGTTGTTTAACACCAATCACAGCAATGTAAATAATTGAGTCTGGACCAGACAATCCAGTGATTGACAACATGAACACTGATCTACGCATTTGGGATATTCAGTCAGTGTTTTGTCGAGTCCAAATGTTATTATTTACATTCCGACGTACACCGCTGAGAACCTTTCCCCTCAACATTAGCAGCATCCACTCATTCATCCCCATCTTCTTTTGCAGTCGTCGTCCTCAGGCCAGGGATTCAGCAGCGTCAAGTCCAAGATGCTGAAGCATCTCTCCGTGTTGAACGATGATAAAGACATGAAGACTAACCGGGCGCAGCAGCTGAAGCACATTAACAACTGGATTGAGTCTGTGGGGAAGTACACCCAGGAGATGAAGCCTGACCGACCTCCTCCGCCACGCGAGGGTGAGGACAACAGGGAGGTGGCGAAATACACGTCCCAGCAGCAGAGGAGTCACTCCCCCTTCCCCAAGCCCATGACTTCAACGCCCCCTAACGTGCACAAACCCCTGGCCATCAACAAGACAAGTCCTGAAACTGTGGAGCAGGTTGTGAAGCCTGTTCCTGCAGAACGAAGTGCTAACTATGAGAATCAGCCCCGCTATGTTGCCAATTATGAGAACCAGGAACAGGCTTATGAATCTCTGAACAAGGCAAGGATGAACAATGTGAGAAGTGTTCCAAGTGCCACCTTAACTCCAGGAACACAAGCCCAGGAGCATAAGAAAAATGGGCCGTTTTCTCTTAAATCGTGGTTGAAAAGAGACCAACGCAGTGATGACGAACAGGTGCAAAGTGCGGCTCAGAGCACGACTCAAGGCCAACAGCCTAAATCTACAACTTCCGGAAATCCTTTTGGGAAGTTACGTAATACCGTGGTGCAGAAATTTTCAAACAGTAATAGTGCTAAGAAAACCACCGAGAACGAGGGCGGGAGGAGGGAGCGGGACGTATCACGTGACAGATGGGTCCAGTCGGATCAGGAATCCACGGAGAGGAAGCACAGGGATGGGAGGAGAGCGCGGAGGGATGAGGAGAAGAGGAGGCATGAGATGGAGAAGAGGGAAAAGGAACCCAGAGGTCATGGTGGTCACTCCCAGGCACCGCCCGATCCAATACAAGCGTTTCAGGACAAGCTAAACAGGGACTATCAGAATTTCAATTACGAGTCCCCAGTGTCAAGGACGTCCACGCACTCTGGACATCAGTCCGTGCAATCGACTCTCAGTAGTATTCGCAGCAGGGACCAGTCTCCTTCCAAGTATGAGGTCGCCCGTGCAGCCCGAGACAGACATGGGTCAGGGCAGAGACACGTGCAGCCCGTGTCCGCCTTCTCTGACCATCCCGGTGCTAGTGACGAGAACAATAACAAGAACACTGCCAAGGTGTCCCCCCAGAGCGGCTCCTCCTACAGAACCAGGGACAGAGCACCCATCGCTCTGGGGAGCAACATCAGTATTTCCGACGCGTATACTCGAGCGCACGACGATCAGACCCCTGTGGGTGCTGGGGACGCCACTGATGCGCCTGTGGGACATCTGAGCAACGTTGATTCCAAGTGGGTGAAAGCTACAGCTGTGCCTGTATACAAGGCCAAGCTGATTCCTAACTATGAGAATCAGACGAAACTTGACCCACGGTTTGACGGCCCTGGGGTGAGAGGTCAAGCTGAACCGGTTGTGACGTCGCACCATCATCAGGAGTCGACTACATCTGACGACTACCGCCACATCCTGCAGAAGAAGAGTGAGCTGTATGTGTCGCCGGGGTACGGCACCACCCAGAACATGCAGAAACAAATGACCCCAGACCCTCCCCGACCCAGCCGATCTCACAAGGACTCAAGGAGGAGTGTCAGTGCTGGTAACCTCCCGGAGAGGCAGCTTCATGACCACGCCCACCAGCAAGCCGACCCACATCATCCTACGCATCCGGCATCAGACAAACGTCCTGACCCCCGTGACCAAAGAGGTCCCGCTCACGCACCGTCCATCACATCACTCATCGAAAGGTTTGAGAAAAAACCTGGAGACGAGGGAGGACTGTCTCGACAGTTGCATGACAACGCCTGGCAGACCCCTGGGGGTCGGGCCTCGGAGCTTCAGGGTAAACCGGTGTCCATGTCTACTCCTGTCTCCCGGAGGAAGAATCTAGGTCTGTATGAGGACCCTCAGGCACCACCCCCAAGTCGTCCTGACCGGGGCAGTAGGTACACTGACCATCCATCTCCGGCCCAGGCTTCGGTCGCCCCCTACCACAGCCACAACAACACCCACTACCACTCAACTCCTGTGTCTCAATACTCCACGTACCACACCCCGGCCTCTGAGCCCCCTCCCAAACCTGCCCACACACCACACCACGCGCAGGGTGAACGCAACGAGGCTTACACTGACCAGCTCAGGAAGGCCGCCAAAACCAGTTCTGTGTTCGACCGCTACGGCAAACCAAATTCGCCTGGCTATGGCAGACACAACTCCCCGGGCGCAATGGCTGTTGTGAAGCCTACCATGCTGCATCAAGGTGCTGTCACTTTCATGGAAATATAATTCCATGGATAATATATAATCATTGCGACATCTTCATTTGTACTGATATTTAAGTGATAACGGACACTTATTGGGCATCCGTGCATATGAAAGACCTCAGTGCTGCGATTAATGTGTAAGCGTGTAACTTTGTTACAAACAGTACATTACTTAATATTCTGGGGAAGGATTAAGATCATCATGAGTGTATGTGTGACCTGGCAATAAGGTTAAGGTCAAAGCCATCTGTGACCTGACAGCAAATGAAGGTCAACGATCTGCGGAAGTGTGCATGTGACCTAACAGTAAGGTGAAGGTCAAAGATCACAAAAAACTGAAATTTAACCTGACAGTAAAGGGTCAAAGACAATCATCTGTGTAAAATACCATCTGTGTATGTCAGAAGCCATCAGACTTATAGTAAGGTGGCCGCGAGAGAGAGCAGCATCCTGAATCAGTTATCAGACGTGAATGTGTCAGTGAGATAGACGTGAAGAATGGCCGAACCCTACTGTGATCGTTATATATATGAACAATATAATCGAACAAACAACAACCTGCTTCAAAATGTTATTGTTGCCTTGGAAATATGTGTATTTCTGTGATTAGACTTCCGTGACCAACTGACATAATTCTGACTGGTTTGAAAACGACTGTCTTACAATTCTAACGTCGCCTTGATCGACCTTTGACCTTGACCTGGAACCACTTCCGGCCTACATTCTCTAGTAAGGTGACGTAATAAACCCGGCCCAGAAAAATAAAACGGCCGTTTTCATTCTGTATATCTTCCACACAAAGTACTTAAAACTGTGTTTGCATTATGTTTAATTTATGACTTTTAATTTATGTTATTATTGCAAATCCGTGGATCGGCCCAACTGCGATTCAGGTGTCGAAACTTTTTATGGTATTACTGTTGATGTATTTCTTTCATCGTTGTTGATAATTTCAAGGGTACCTTGTTAAGTATGTGAAGACATACCATGTTATTGTCTCATTGTTCGTCCTGCTTTCCATGTCCCGCATTTGATGTGTCGTCATGGCAACTGAACTGATGTCACTGCAACAGTTTAGTGCCGTCATTTTTAGGATTTGACGAAGAGGGACAATCACAATTTTTGAAAAATGTCTTTTTAAAGAATGATTCCATCATCATCTAATAACTTATCTTAACGGTTTATTTTCTTTCAGTTTTATGGTTATTTGTTTACTTTCGCGTGGTATACTTACCATGGATTTCGTACATGACGCTGGAAGAATTTAATGGAGAACTCACTGTTAAGATGTAAATGTGTAATTACGTGGTTGATTATCCGTAAATAATTAATGCATCTCAATAGCTAGTTATCACATCTCACTGGCTGGTTGTCACATCTCACTGGCTGGTTGTCACATCTCACTGGCTGGTTGTCTCTGAGAAACAATCCAATCCGTCATCAAGTTCACTTGACACCAGGTTTTGTTTTTGGTGATTCGTAGAAGTATCGCAATATGAATGTGCATGCATGTGCGTGTATGTGCATGTGTTTGTATGTGCACTATCCGGTTGTTGTGCTACAACGCCAGAGAATAACCAGTCTCGATTATCGTCGGTAACACTGCCCTGTTCCACGAAGCGGTCGTAACGCTATGGTGATCGTAATTCCCTTAATCCAACTTTGTCTTACGACTGACGTAGCGCTAAGGTGATCGTAATTCCATCACTCCAACATTGCCTTACGACTGACGTAGCGCTAAGGCGATCGTAATTCCCTTAAGCCAACATTGCCTTACGACTGTCGGAACGCTATGGTGATCGTAATTCCCTTAATCCAACATTGCCTTACGACTGTCGGAACGCTATGGTGATCGTAATTCCCTTAATCCAACATTGCCTTACGACTGTCATAGCGCTAAGGTGATCGTAATTCCACCACTCCAACATTGACTTACGACTGTCGTAGCGCTAAGGTGATCGTAATTCCCTTAATCCAACATTGTCTTACGACTGTCGTAGCGCTAAGGTGATCGTAATTCCCTTAATCCAACATTATCTCACGACTGCCGTAGCGCTGCGATCGCATTGTGAAACGGGGCCCAGTTTCCACTGGGTATAAAAAGCAGTCCTAAACAGTTATTCTGTAATAACGGCACATCGCTACTGGATCTTTTTGGTTCAACCAGATGAGGTCATCTCTCTGTTGGTACGCCATTGTTTGCATTGAAAGACGATTAAATATAACGTAATATATTCTCTGCCTATCTTATTAATTGTGAGAATAGTCAAACATATAGAAAATTGTGTTAACCCATCAGCCAGAGATTGGTATACTGGTAGCTATAGCAACCGGTAAAAGCTATTTTAAGTTATTACGAATCAGGGTTCATATCTTATTATTACAGTTCAGTGTTTTGCTAAAATGATTTCTCTGAATTATATCCTTGTCTCTGTGACATTTAACTCTCTCTGCGTTCGGCTCTGTGTTTGACGTCGGTGGTGAATGTTTGATGTAATGTGATGTCCGAAAGGAGTGTTGTTAGAAAGATGAGATCCGACAGGGGTAGTGTTTGAGAGATGTAGCGCTTTATGATTGCTTGTGGTTGTGTCGACTAGATGTTGTAAAGAATCAAAATATTTCAAAAGTAATATTTGGTCATTTTACATGACATATTTACAAATAAATGGTTTACAAAGAAACTGTGTTGTTATATGTTTTCTCAAATTCTACCGCAAACAAATCTCTTGGACAAGTTTCAAGTCATGAATACACAGATAATTGAAGTAAGGTGACACACGAATTCAGATGAACATCGCTCTGTCCGCCATCCTTCCTTTGTCGCACGTAAGACTGCCAACCTGGTTGTGTGGACAGGGTGGCCGCCGGAAGAGCAGAGGGTCGGGGTTCTATCACCGGCCGCATCATACCAGTAGATGCTTGTCGTAAAGGGCGACTAACGGAATCGGGTGGCCAGGCTCGCTGACTTCAGCAATATCCCAGCTATATGGCGGCGGTCTGTTAATAATCAATTTTGAACCAGACAATCCAGGGATCAACATCATGAGCATCGATCTGCGTAATTGGAACCGATGACATGTGTCAACCAAGTCACCCGATCCCGTTAGTCGCCTCTTACGAAAAGCATGGGTTACTGAAGATCAATATTCTAACCCGGACCTTCACGGGTAATAACTCATTAGATGCTGGTTAAATAATTGATTGATTTTCTGACAAGCTGTGGTGATAATCTAGCCAAATAACGGAGTTGGACTCACAAACAAACGCCATTGGGTCGCCTGTTGACACTAAAGCTTGAATCCGGTAATCTTGGTTAATTCTCACGGATGAACGAAACAGGCAGTTATGTCCCTTCAATAATATATCGCAATAGTGCCCTAGTTCGGGTTCCAAGAGCTAACAACGTCTACTCGACAACCGTATAGTGATGTATGGACACAATAATGGTTAATCTCTAAAAATGTATATTTTTGACATAAACATGCTACTGCATGTTTAATTGAAAGAGAGTTTCAGTGAGATGGTACACTTTACACTTTGCTTCTTCCAGGGTTAAATCATAGCAGTGAGGGCTGAGTGGGTGGGAAAGCAGGATGGTTCGGGGATTGTGAGACAGATAGACTAAGATCGGGAGTTTGTTTGAGCGAGGGCAATAGTACAGCTACATCCGGGCGTCAGGAAATACGCGACAAGACACACCAATGGACGATATCATGAACAGAGGAAGAATGACAAGGGAAGGATGACGTATCTTCTCAAGTCGGGCAGGACGACATCCAACAACCAGTTCGTCTCTATGGTTACTGGTATTATTTACGGAGACACTTGGGCGAATAATTACGTATTTTCTGCCTTGATTTCACCCAAGAGAAAAACACACTGCCGCCTGTGGTCATTTTATCAAGCTTTGATGACGTTATGTTTCGGTCCCGAACAGAACATGGGGCCCGTTTCACAAATCGACCAAAGTTACTATTGTAACCTTTCATTCATACTTTTACAAAGAGTTGTGTTAATTGCTGAACGACAGTGGCTCAAACCACTTACATAGACTCCGTCAAAGTACAGGCAATAGGTGATTTCAATTTTACAAGTACAATAGGTGATATCAATTTTACATTTCTGATCCCGCGTAACAAGCAGTCTCGTCAGTATGAAAACAGGGTTTCCTTGCCAATTGGAGCTATATCCAGGTACTTCATTAAGTAAGTCAGAAAATCGTTTTGCCTTTTACTCTATTATTGAACCTGGTGATAAGTTAGGAAAGGTAACTGTGTTGTCAAGTCTACAGCCTTCCAGGTCGCATTATGGCCATTGTTGTGACTTCCAACCCTGACGAAACACGCTTTAAAAAATAGAAAGCCTGTTAATAATTTGTAATCTATTATGAAATTCAGTATATGAATCCCTACGATAATGGACCTGATCATGTAGCACCACAGAGGGGTGGGTGGGTGGTAGGAGTTCGAGAGAATGGCATTCCATATATTCTAAACTGTTTACGCAAACACCCGCGCCTTTTCAACTGCAGTTCATTTAGGTCATACTGACGCGATCGTGATCTGTCATATTTTTTGCCATGTTACACACTGACGTCACTACATACCAACCACCCACCTCGAAACGCAGGGCTATAAACGGAAAGCTTTTTGTGATTGAAGAATAAGTAGAAATGGGTGTTAAACAAATATACATTTAGCAAAGGAAATATATTTCAGACTGAGTTAGCGTCATCTGAATTAGCGTCATTTGCTACAGGTTGTTTATGTATGTTAATATAATTTTAGATTAAACTCTACTTCGGTGACGACTTAATGCATGTCACGGTCTAACACATTCTATATGATGTGTTATACCACTGTTTTAATTATTCATGAAACCGTCGGTGTACTTTGACATGGTACCAATCGAATTCCGCAGCCCGGCTACCTGATTCTTTCAGTCGGACCCGCGCAGGGTCCTGGGGAACATTTCTTTCCCCTAATCCCCACTGGTCTCTTGGCATCTTGGCAGGGTACTTTTTGCTTTCGGGGTCATTTCAGTAGACTAACGCTTAGTCCCTGAATATATATAATTTTGATAGTAACAAATAAACCCATTTAAATTGAAAAGGAATCTTAGTCAGATGGGAGATTCACCCTAAACCTGAGGAAACCTAGACTTGCTTCATTTAGGGGCTTTAGCATTGCAGGGAAGGCTAGGCATTAGGGAATATAATGTATTGCAGGGACTGTGAGACAGGCTATCATTTCAGCAGGTCAGTTTGTAACATAAACCATTATGGGCAAAATGGGTATCGAATGGTTATAATGTGTGATCTGGTTGAATGTGTCTCGTACAGGCAGCCAACATTTCCTGTTTTTTTAACCATCGTATGAACCATACTTATTCATACGTTCAGAGGGACATCGGCACCACTGTCGTTTAAGGTGTTGTGCAGAGTTGAGTCCCTTTGCGAGTTAGGAGCCTGTAATCGTGGGTTCGAATGCATGTGTCTGGGCTTGTCAGCACTGTACAAGAGTTTGAGGGTTTCACGTGGAAACGCCTGAGCCGTGACATCTTTAAACACTTTTACATTGTTCAACCAAAACCTAGGGGTCGTATGGTATCCTACTTATGAACCGTCTAAAAACAAGCAATACATTCGGGTACTTTATAGTGAAACAATACAGTCTGTGCCGGTATAAAAAAAGACATTGGATGGAAGCGTAGGAGGGAAACATCGTTTCAACACCTGCCAACTAATTTAAACACGATACCTGAGATCGCAGGTTCGATTCTTATCATGAAATAAACATGACCTTTCACAATCAGAAAGCAACATTAGAATTACCTTGAAAGGAGTGTTTATGAAAACCTACAGTAAACCATGGAACTTACAATTTAGTTAACTTTAAAGCAGATTTTACAACAATTTGAACGTCATATCTCGAAGCATGTTTTACAATTTAAGTATAAGCAGGTCTAACAATTCACATGTAAAAACGCGAAGTTGGTCTCGCTTAAAAGTAGCACCTCTCATGGGGTCGGTATGAGATACCTGCAATACGATATGCAAGGTTGCAGTAGGTTCATATGGCGGGAAAGAGCTCGTGCACAAGCAACCCTCGGGGGAGTCGGGCTCTGTAAGCGCGTCACAATCAGAACAGTCTATGGGGCGATCGTATTCCAAGGCGGACGCCTAACAACGCAGTATGTTGTTTTGTAAACAAGCAATTACATAACCGGCTAACCCACAAAGAGAGCTCATGTTTAATGCACTGCTGGGCCACTGAAGAAAGGTAATCGGATTGGAATAATAATCGGTATTTATAAACCTTACTTCGCGGTCGATATTTACTGATCGGAGCATGTTGTAAATCACGTGTTCCTTGGGTTCATTGCACGGTTGTATATGGATTAATACCGCACACTAATACATGCAGGTGGCCTAGTGGTTGAGGTGTTCGCCACGTCACCCCGATTCGATTCCTACGTGTGTTCCTACATGTGAACTTATTCTTACTGACACGGGAAGATCCGGGTTAGAAATGATCTTCAGCAAACCATGCTTGTCGGAAGAGGCGATGGGTGGTCAGGCTCGCTGATTTGGTTGACACACGCCATCGTATCCCAATTGTGTAGATCGATGCTCATGATGTTGATCACTGAATTGCCTGGTCCAGATTCGTTTATGTACAGACCTCAGCCATATAGATGGAATATTGCTGAGTGCAGCGTTAAGCAACACACCTACCAACCATTATTACCGTATTGACTAAATTACAATATTACACGTCCTTTTGTCCAAGGCAATAGCCATAACACATACCGCAGAGGCGTTTTGTTGGTGGGTTTGTTTACAGGTGAATGCATCACTAGGCAATAGCAATACATCCCTATAGTCGTCTCAAAGGAAAATCATGGGTTACTGAAAACATTTCTAACCCGGTGCTTCGCGGGGGACACCCAAGTTATCATACTAAATGACAATTGGGAATATCCGTACCGATGACCACTTTGTTGGAGAGTGCTGATGTGACGTCGCTGTCGGCCACGTTGTCCTAGCTGCAACCAATACCTCACATCGACTGACACGGGGGGACGGATATGAGATACGTTAATGACCGCCAACACCAATGCGTATGTCGCATAGGTGTGAAAACCAACTTAATGTGCCTGATTATATATGTAATCATTGAGTTGAACTACTGACTGACTGACTGAGTTTAGTTTTACGCCGCTTTTAGCAATATTCCAGCAATATCACGGCGGGGGACACCAGAAATGGGCTTAACACATTTTGCCCATGCGGGGAATCGAACCCGGGTCTTCGGCGTGACGAGCCAACGCTTTAACCACTAGGCTACCCCACCGCCCCTGAACTACAAATATCACGAATCGTGATAAGGTATATTGATTAACCCGCCTAGTGTTTCTTTGGTGCTTCTACCTATAATAAGCCATCTGGTTCCGAAGTTTAACGATGTCATATTTCATGCTCGTAACGGGGCGGTGGGGTAGCCTAGTGGTTAAAGCGTTGGCTCGTCACGCCGAAGACCCGGGTTCGAATCCCAACATGTGTACATTGTGTGAAGCCCATTTCTGGTGTCCCCCGCCGTGATGTTGCTGGAATATTGCTAAAAGCGGCGTAAAACCAAACTCAGTCAGTCAGTCGTACTAAACGAGGCAGCACAAAGATCAATGTTGAATTGTGTGTTGTTTATGCGCTGTGCAGTTGGTGACATTCGTAATGACCGTGACCAGCGACCGCCGTCATATAACTGGCATGTTGCTATGTACGGCGTTAAGGCGTTAAACATAGTCTAATTTTTAACATTCATGGATTCACCAACTACATTTTTATTATCGACTAGTTACGTGATATGATGTACTGGTTTACGCGGCCATGGCGCTCTCCGGTTACCTTTGCGGTGTATTAAGAAGGAAGTAGATTCTTTTTCAACTACCTGAACATACACGACAACGGGTATGTTGTGGTCTTTTGTATAAAGGCCCCAGGTTTGTCTGTCAGTGTTATTGTAGTAAATGTGTAATCGTTCCAGAATTTGTGATGGGTGCCATGAACATCCAGCTATTAGGATACGATAACTTGCATCTTACGACATGTTGCTGGAGACCAATTCTTTCGTTTTTATGAAACACACAATGCCATTTTAGAAAGTGGTCAAATGTAACATATGTTATATTTGGGATTACACTTTCTTAGTAAAGTACAGATTCTAGTACTTTTGGGGTTGTTGTTTAACGCCCACACTCTGCAATATCCAGCTGTATGAAAGTAAGATTGTTTATGAATAACAACTTCTTTTATTATATATGATGCGACGTTTCGGTATGGATTCTTATAAGAGTGAGGTACTACAGCACAGAACAGACTTATATACATGAACATATATAAGTTCATACATGTAGGTATGAATCAAGGGGATTAACAACAACAAGGCACGGTGGTAATAATATAGGACAATAGGAGGAAGCCAGTTGTCCTAGAGGCAGAAACAAAATATACATGGCTGATGAGATTAATTAGAAATGATAGCTGGAGTGCTCTAATCTGTTGTTTTTATCAGTTCATTGTATGCAGAAGGGATGAGATATCCCTGGTCTCTGTTGATTGAGGGCTTGTGTCTCCGGAATTGTCCCAAATTATGTTGTGATTGGGACAGTTGATGATGTGGTCTGATAGTGCTGATTTTTCTGTCAGATTTAGTGGTAGATGATAAGTGTTCTTTGATTCTGATATTTATGGGCCGGGAGGTTTCGCCTATAATGCTAATTTCTATGCCAATAATCCCACCCCTCCCTCGGTTGAAGAAGTGATCTTTGTTTGCAGCAAACTACGAGATCAAATATTTGGTATCAGGCCGTGTATAAATAAAACAACAACACACATTTGGCATGATATGTATTGGAATCAGTGTATCGGAAACAACATTTTACTAATAGCACAAACAAAACAACAATGGTTACCGGTGTCATGAAGATGACGGCTTATGCAGTGTATACATCACAGACTGTTGTCCACGTTGATGCCACCAGGGGATAGTAACCCTATTTCATGGAAGGAGAGAATGGATATATCATTGTCTGTTGCAACATCGTCAGCGACGGATATATCCCCGGACAGAGGTGTGGAACATAACATAATATCAGCAATGGCTGGAGGATGCAAGTGAACGTCACGCGACACACCGGAAGTCGTCTGCTGCAGAGACTTGTCTTGTTCCAGGGTGGTTGAGCTTGGATCTGAACAAATGTCCCTGGGAGTTTTGGATGCGATATATCTCGGGCCAGTCGAACATTGTTGTAGGGAGGTGATGTTTGGGGTTATGTCGCTCTGGGGATTGTTGGACTCGACGAGGCTGTTGACGAAATGCTGCAGGAAGGCGGCCGCTTCGTTCGGTGGTTCTAGTTCTAATGTTCTGCTGCTTAGAGAATGCAGATCACAACTGGTCGGAAGTGGAGGGTTCCAGTTGTTACCAGCTCTCACAGGTCTGTTGTAATCTAGATGAAGACACGGGTCGGGGAGGTTAGCAGAATCATCTTCATTGCCAGGATCCTGTGTCGTTGCATTGCTTTCTGGGAGCGAAAGAGGCGACTCAAGAAGAAGAGCGGGTTGGGTGTTGAGCGTTGGGGTGATAGGCTTCGTTGTCCATTCTCTCTCAGCTCGGACAGGACTGCCGTAGTCAGGTTCCGGACACAGCTGGTGGAGGTTGACAGCGGCGTCTGTGTAGTCCCCGGATGTGGGGGCGTGATACAGCAGCGAGGCGAAGGATGGATACTGGTTCAGGGGAACCTTTGCATGACCTGGCGTCTGATGTCTCAGGTAGCGGGTGTACTGGGCTTCTGTGTAGCGGAGACTAGCCGGTGATGCTAGGTCAGGAGTAGTCTCCCCTGTTTGCGGCGGCGGCGTGTTCTGGTGGGTGATGGCTGGCATCCGAAGCTGCTCAGTGAGAGTTGACGCCCACACCTTCTCCTTGTGAGGCGGGACCTTGAGTCTTTTGAAGGCGTCTTTTGGAACCAAAGAAAGGTTAACTGTCCAGAGGCAACCTTTTGACCCTTTTTCCGTCTGCTTACGGCTCAGCTTGATAAAACATGGTGAACTAGACAGGAAGTGTCGAACAGAGTGTCGCCATCCCACATAGGACCCCTTGAAGAACGGGAACATAGCGCACAGTGCATCCTGCACGCCGGACAACGTCAACTGCTTCGTGGGAGACGTCTCAATGGCCACGACGATCATGCCTAGGTATGTATACGGTGGCTTGGGGTAACGCTGGTAGCTTCGGCGAACCTGACTGTCAGCCATCAAGCGGGGGCGCTTAGACGGTGGTGGGGAGGTAACTCTTGATGTTTGATGGGTCGCAGTGACTTCGTCCTCCAGGGAGCGTTTCGCGGGTTGTCTGTGTACATAGTGATGTTGTGCCTAATGGGGAAAATGAAAATGAAGTAGTTAATAAACTTGAATATGTGTAATTTAGGTCTACTCCCATTTGTGAGAACTCCCAGTTGTGAGACACCCAGTTGTGAGACAGTGGAGTAGGTATTTAGCAAAGAAAACATCTGATAGAATGGATTAACCCCAGCTAATAATGGATTAGCTATTTAACTGATTCTTGTGGAGGTAACTTAATGAAACTCTAAAAGATAGAGTAATTAACCTACGAGATAAATGGCTTTAAAAACAAACACTTTGTGTAGGTAACTTCGTGATCATTTGAAAGAGAAATTAATTTACCTACGTGTTTGAAAAATCTAGCAATAACTGTTGTAACTATAATTAATCCAAATGTATTTATTAACCTTTGACTGCTCTTTCCGATAACCATTATGGCAGGCCTTCAACAAGTAGAATATATCACCAGTTCACGATAATCTTTTTCAGTATTTCAGTATCTATTGAAAACAATAAATGCTCTTCAACGAACAATGTCTTCTGTGTTAATTAACTCATTAATGAACAATGCCTCCTGTGGGTACTCTTCAGCAACAGGGCTTTTCACACTTTCATCGTAGGGATGGGGAAGCACCACCTGTGTGCACTGAACCATTAATTAATGTGTCTCACAACTGGGATTTCTCGCAAATGGGAGGACACCGTAATGTACACCTTTGAAAACCTCTTGTTTATTGCATAGAGCGGCGTTCCGATGTATACTGGACAAGTTAGGGATATTGGTATTTTTATGATTGATATTTAATCAGTGTGTCAATGAATGAATAGATATTTATTCATAATTTCAAAATTTACATTTATCCCTAACTATTTTTGTCCAGTATAGATCCTTATACCCGCACCATATAAAGTATTCTACAGAATAATTCTTTCGATAAAGTGGGTTACATATTCTCCCATCCTATCAAAATATCAAGAAGATAAGGTTATTAGGTGCATTTCTGGCTGTAGGACATTGACGCGATCAGTTATTTACAAAGATAAGACGAAAAACAATTCATCCTGATTGATCACAAATACTCTACTAATTCTTCGTCAAGCTCATTGTTGTAAGGTTTTACTTGCGACACATACTTTTACCTTCTGTCTAATTTCATAATACCAGTGGTGTAGAAAACACATAGAGTATATTTACGATACGTGTGTATTTTTGTTTGGATGTGTTTAGTTATGATTTAAACAGGGATACTGAGAGCAATAGGGTACTCACTGATGAAGTTGAGGGCAGGTCCATCTCTAACAGACAATGTGTGACTGATGCAAGAAAACCGTTAGTCTTCCTATTTATTGCCGAGAGGTGTGATTAGCCACTTGCATCATGTGATGAGGAGGGTGAGAGCCTGGCAGATATTAGTGGGGAGGGGGCAGCCTGGCAGAAGTAGACAGGGGTGGGCAGTTGATGACGAGGGCTGCAGTCGGCGAGGGGCAATAATGGGTTTGTGGAAGCAGAGTCTGGGAGAGGGGGCAGGACGTGGGCAGTGGGGGTGAGTGCTGCACCTGACGATGGGCAAAGTATGGGTTCGCACAGAGGTAGACAGGTTGGCAATGGATGGTGGCGGTAGGATAAGGACTCTGCACAAACTCTGCTAACTATCGCCAGTATCGCTTGTAAAGCTGATAGGTGATTAAAATACAAAACGATCTCACTCACAGAAACACATTTCAATTAATGTAAACCATATGCTGAAACGTATCTATTTTTTTCGATCATGCATCACGATGATTTGGGATTACAATATTCACCCTTTGTTAAATACCTTTATGCTAATTCATTTTTAGAACGTTTTGAAGGAATGAAATAATTACAGAAAAAAGTAAGTAAGTGACATAAGTCACAGTGAAAAATAAACGTCGCTTTTAATAAAACACTTTTTGAAACACTATCACACATTTTGAATGATTATATGAAAAAAGTCATCGTTAAAAAAGTACCGGTAAAAAGTCTTTTTGTAGTAAAAATTGATTTAGTTATCTATTTGACAAGATTGAAATCAAAGATCTTTTTTAATCGTGAAGAAATCACACATGATGACAGCTTAAATGTTTAAATTGATGTTTGATCTTTTAAACAACATGTGAAAAAAACATGATGTGCTGACGGATTAAAAATCTAAACGGACCTTTGATCTCTTGTAAAAAGAGTTGTAAGCGTGTGTTTACTGATCACCGTTTATGGTGTGATTTTAATTGATTGCATGTCACCCAGGGTCAGTTACCAGTAAAAACATTGAAGAATCTTAGTTCTTGTTAACAGGAAGATTAATCAAGAAGATTCATTACGTGGATTGGCTTCTGTTCATATTCTTCTTGTTGTGCCTAAAACCCTCCATCAAAATATCAAGTCCATTTTTCCTACCAGGAATAATCCTCTCCCTTTAGAGTCATGGCTGATATGACCAACATTCACTCAGAAGTTTTCTTATAGCAGAATTACAAGAAAGGATAAATACACAATTAAAAATAAAGATACATTATTACACAAACTTCCTCCTCAACAAACTGAGAAAGCAGACTAGCTGCTCACAACATTAAACTTAAAGATAATTTTTTACACAAACAATAAATGGTAATCAAACACTCACTTTGTATTCTGATGATATCCCTTTGCTTATAGCATCAGCAGTCACCTTCTACTCACAGTAGCAGATGAACTCTTTGTTTTGACAACTAATAAGTTGTTCCACACAGGTCCCCGCCAATTATGTATTGGAAATGTGGCTTTGGCGGCTACAGCCTTGTAATTGAAACGTTCCCTTCCCGGCCATAGTTATTTTTGAAATGTGGCTTTCCCGGCCTGTCACCCCAACTTTCTCGAGAAGGCCAAGTTCTTGGCAGGTGAACAAGGACGGAACGAGGCAAAGATTCTTCAGTACAATGCCGGTCAAAGACTGGCCCCAAAAAAAGAAGTACAGAGATTTGGAGGAACGACTAGATACCTTGAAGGTAAGGCTTGCAAATAACGACCTGACATTGATGGAGTACCTGGACAACGCCTACTATTGTGTGAAGTTATTGAGCTCGTGATTCGTGGTTCTGGTATATCTGTGTTGCCTGTATATTTTGCTTTCACCATTTGATTTGTATTTTTTAATTTAATTCATAAGGAAATGGTCATTTGTAGTGCTATTGTATGTTATGTTATTTAAAGTTGCTGATTTTAGTGCTATAAACCTTTCATGTATATATTATGTTTTATGAATGTGTATTATTTATTATGTAGACAATAGAAATTACCGTCCCAATGACCAATGAATGTTTGAATAAAAAATACATTTTACAGCATGAATATTTTCCGGTGAACATTTTAGCATTAACCCTACCGTTGTAAAAACATTCACTGCCCATTGTCTAGAACCAGTCGACCTTAAAGATACACCCCTGCAAACCGACCAGTTTGTTTTTACACCCTTCCAAAGGTCGGACCTACGGGACTTAACCCGTAGTTCATCAACTGAGTCAATATGTGATTTTAAGTGATGTCATCACTGGAGACAATAATTAGCTTCTGCAAGCTTCCGCTGACAGTCAAACCGATACAGAATCTGTTGGTTCATTCAGTCCAGAACTGAATGCACGCGCACAATCTATTTGCCTTAAAAAACACAAATACTGTAGCAATAACAAGGTAAACTAGCTCTTCCCCGCACCAGATCAGTTGGAAGGGCGGTATATGATATGAGTGGTGGAGGTTAATTTGTTTTGATTTGTAGCAACTTGTGATTTAAGTGTGGAACAGCTGCTACCTGTGTGCAGGGAAGCATAACACAGTCACTCAACTGAAACAACATAGCATTACTCTGAAATTAAACCGACCGGCAAAAGAAGTATACCCAGTTTGTTTTTATTCAATTTAAATTTGAAAGAACATTTACTGAAATTCAATTAAACGATTTAAGCTTACTTCATTATATTTCCTATTTATCAGAGAGGAATTAAAGACACTCACTCACCATAAGACATTTATGTAACAGTTTGTATAAAGTAATCTGTGGCTGGGTACTTTCGTGGAAAACTAGATTGGTTCAATACAGACTTGGTTAAACCAGGTCCTGACCACAACAATATTGTTTTGAAATGTCTGTTTGTGTTCTTCTCCCTCTTCCAAAGAAGAACATTTATTGATGTTTATTTATTTATGAAAGTCAAAGATGTGCATCAAATTAAAAAGGAAAAGTTTTAAATCAGATTATATTTTCCGAAATTAAACCGTGTGCGTTTATTTTGTCAGGGATTACAGTTTCGGTTATCTAAGAAATTTTCAGTTGGAAATCAAAAATAATTTTTGAAAAACCAACGAAGCGGTATAGAGTCGTTTGGTCATTTGGAATATTATTCGCAATTGGTATTTGTCATTCTAAGATCAATTTGACCTAACGGATATACGACTGTTAAAGTACTGTTTAATTAAATATGCATATGTTCTTATAAATCACATTGACTCATAAACAAACACAGCCCTGTATCATAGAAGCTTTATTCATTCAGGAGATCCTGATTGACAGTCACGAATGTCCCAGACTTGGGAACTCACAACCAGTTCGCTCGTTTTTCTTTTCTTGTTTATTTTGTTGACTATGTATTGGCGCACGCAGCAAAAGTCCATCTGTATGAAGGCGGACTGAAAGTCTCGTGGTCCAGACAACCAGTGATTAACACGATGAGCAACTGTCCGTCAGGGTCACGGCTGTTATGGGCCCGCAAAGCAACAGTCACACAAATTTGGCAAAAATCTGTGACGCTCTTTTGGTACTAATTAAGTCTTTTAACCCTTTTACCTACTTTGTAGGTAGCCTCGAGATTACATGAATGGCGACTTTGTCGGTACTCAAGGACAAGAATGAGGAGTTCATAGATCATGGGATTATGTAGTCACGTAACCTAATTTGCATATGTTAATAGTCTGCAACAGTGCAATTAACGTCGAACACGTTGTAGGGATGTGTTTCATTCATGTCACTGCTGTTGAATAAAATATGGACGGCGAAACAGTATTACATGAC
The DNA here is from genome assembly GCF_003918875.1 of Haliotis rubra. Classification (NCBI taxonomy): domain Eukaryota; kingdom Metazoa; phylum Mollusca; class Gastropoda; order Lepetellida; family Haliotidae; genus Haliotis; species Haliotis rubra. The sequence continues at coordinate 650,840 of NW_025767188.1, forward strand.
ATTTGTGTGCTGACGTGCGGTATAACGCCATTTTAGTCACCTCCGTTACGTATAAATGGGACGGTCTGTTGTGCATGAGGAAGTTCCGCAACGTGATCTGTGTTGGTGATGTCATTCAAGTGAGCGTCAAATCTGAAGTTTTCGAAGGATAAAATGTCGTCTGCTTCTTACAACGTCTATGAATGTAACCTGCACTTGCGCCTTCGCCATTTTTATTTCCATGTCGCTTTCAGAATGTAAGATGTCGACCTCAGCCTTTGCTATTTCGGCTAACTTACCTCTGTTTGCGACTCAGGGGTTCTGTTGGGACTTTAATGGATAATTTTTCTGTTTTTGTTTTGAAAATATTGTTTTTGTATGGATGTGATTATTTTATTTCATCCGCTCATCAATAACCTCGCTTCTGTCAGGTAAAGTATTTAATGAATGCTAATTGTCTTAGATTGCTGATCATTGATAGATATCTTCTGATCGTGTTGAAATGTTGCGTCGTCATGTTTGTGAGCTTTGGTAATTGTGCCACTGTTTTCTCGAAACCTGGTGTCATCAATCATCTCTATTTCATCATGATTTATAAACACATGCTCTGCCATCGTATCACATGGTGACAATCACTGGATTGTCTGGTCCAGACTCGATTTGTTTGCAAACAACATCATACAGCTGTAATACTGCTGAAACAATTATATCTTCATGATATAGTCACAATTGTACAATCGACTCTGATTTAAGCAGAGATTTCTTATGAATGTGGAAAGTGTTTTGTCGCTATTATCTACCTGTTTTTGTAGGGGCGACAATGCATCAATATCCTTTCTACTATTTGTTACATGACAATGTTCTTATATACTAGTTTCATCAACTATCTGCGGACTTAAACCAGTGTCTTGTTGCTACAAGTAGTTATTTTTTTATTCTTTGTCAAAGAGTAAAAAAACAACAAATACGGACTCGAAATAACTTCATCGATAAAACAATGGAAGTATAAAAAAATCAGTATTTTCCATCTATATGATATATGTGAATGAATATAGTTTTTCACCGCTATTAGCAACGTATCTGAGACGTCATTACCCTAAATGATGGATTGAGACGTTGAAACAATGAAATACATCGAACCCAGGTTTTCTGCGTTGGAAGCGAACGTATGTATAAGAGGACTACCTCTGTAACTTTGCCAACAAGATGAACATGAACGTGCAGTGTGTCGCACTAAATGATCCATGGTCACACTGTATAAATCACGTATATCCTGTGAAATGGAACAATTACTACAGCTGGGCGTTATGTAACCTTTACAGTAATACACAGTATCTTACACCCAAATTTTGCTCAGTTATCAAACACCGAACAAGCTACATTCTTCTTACAAACAGAAATTATTGTTAATCCACTGGCCGCTTTAGTTAGCCGTATGTATCGGCGTAAGCTATCATCCCTATAAATTTCTTTCTTTTTCCTTACGTGTTTCATATGTGTGATACTCCTTAATGTTTTAATCTTATATTTTAAAAGACAGAAGACAGACTTCTTGTAATGTCTGTTGATACAGAATGACAACGTCAGAGAATAACATAACGTGTCTCGATAAGCCAATGATATACATTCCATTGTCCACAAGTGCCAAACAGGGCCCCGTTTCACAAAGCTGTCGTAGCGATACGACTGTCGTAAGTCTATGTTGCAGGGAAGGAAGTACGACGGCTTTGTGAAACGGGCCCTGCTGTGAAAAGTGTATAAATGGTTTACTGAAAGTCAGTAATGACACACGGTCTAAGCGGACTGGGTAAATCTGTGATCCTCATGCGTCAGCATCTGCCCTTCACAAAATTTGCATTTGTTGCCTGTCTCCCAACAGCAGTAGCCCTGAGAGAGAGAGTGAGTATGGGTCTACGCCGCTTTTAGCAAAATTCCTGCAATATCACGGCGGGGGACATCAGAAGTTGGCTTCACACATTGTACCCATGTCGGGGAATCAAACCCGGACTTTTAGCGTAACGAGCGGACGCTTTAACCACTACCCAACCCCATCGCCCCCGGTGACGTGTGAACAAGCCAGACAATCAAGTAATGGACCAGAAATCCAGACAAACGATAGTAATTTTACTAATTTTGTTGAAATTATAATGATATGTTCATTTCGAATAACATTGATTGTGTCCAAATGCAGAAATTCTGCTGTTCACAAGTAACGAAAAACGTTTAAGAAATATGTACACCTTAACAATACATACAGTTCATTACCCATATTGTATTTTACAATGGTATTCTGAATGTTATTCCATGTGATATTATGTCAATCTGCATGTTATACTATTAGATAATTCTGGTGTCCCCCGCCGTGATGTTGCTGGAATATTGCTAAAGGCGGCGTAAAACCCAAATCTCACTCACTCACTCTATTAGATAATATGAAATCCGCATGTTAAACCATAGGATTTTAAGTCATTTGGGATGATATTCTATGGGAAATTATGTAATTATGCATGCTACACCATAAGGTATAATGTGAATCTACAAGTTATTTCAAGGGAACTTAAGCCATTCTGCATGTTACTCCATCTGATATCAAATTATGCATGGTATACCATGGGGTATTATGTGAATCTACATGTTATTTCAAGGGAACTTAAGCCATTCTGCATGTTACTCCATCTGATATCAAATTATGCATGGTATACCATGGGGTATTATGTGAATCTACATGTTATTTCAAGGGAACTTAAGCCATTCTGCATGTTACTCCATCTGATATCAAATTATGCATGGTATACCATGGGGTATTATGTGAATCTACATGTTATTTCAAGGGAACTTAAGCCATTCTGCATGGTACTCCGTCTGATATTAAATTATGCATGGTATACCATGGGGTATTATGTGAATCTACATGTTATTTCAAGGGAACTTAAGCCATTCTGCATGTTACTCCATCTGATATCAAATTATGCATGGTATACCATGGGGTATTATGTGAATCTACATGTTATTTCAAGGGAACTTAAGCCATTCTGCATGTTACTCCATCTGATATCAAATTATGCATGGTATACCATGGGGTATTATGTGAATCTACAAGTTATTTCAAGGGAACTTCAGCCATTCTGCATGTTACTCCATCTGATATCAAATTATGCATGGTATACCATGGGGTATTATGTGAATCTACATGTTATTTCAAGGGAACTTCAGCCATTCTGCATGTTACTCCATCTGATATCAAATTATGCATGGTATACCATGGGGTATTATGTGAATCTACATGTTATTTCAAGGGAACTTCAGCCATTCTGCATGTTACTCCATCTGATATCAAATTATGCATGGTATACCATGGGGTATTATGTGAATCTACATGTTATTTCATGGGAACCTACGCAATTCTGCATGTTACTCCATCTGATATCAAATCATGCATGGTATACCATGGGGTATTATGTGAATCTACATGTTATTTCATGGGAACCTACGCAATTCTGCATGTTACTCCATCTGATATCGAATTATGCATGGTATACCATGGGGTATTATGTGAATCTACATGTTATTTCATGGGAACCTACGCAATTCTGCATGTTACTCCATCTGATATCAAATTATGCATGGTATACCATGGGGTATTATGTGAATCTACATGTTATTTCATGGGAACCTACGCAATTCTGCATGTTACTCCATCTGATATCGAATTATGCATGGTATACCATGGGGTATTATGTGAATCTACATGATATTTCAAGGGAACTTCAGCCATTCTGCATGGTACTCCGTCTGATATTAAATTATGCATGGTATACCATGGGGTATTACGCCATTCTCTGCGTGTTATTCCATGGGATATCATGTCATTCTGTTTGTTATTCCATCAAATAATATGAAATTATACATGTTATTCCATAGGATATTATATAATTCTGTTCAATATTCCATGGGATTTTATGTAACTCTTATGGTTCCAATTTTTTATCCGATTCTTCAGTGAATCTTTATGAATCTTCCCCCAGTGGCGATCTCAGTGACTGACAAGATTATGTTGTGCCTGCTGACGCACACTGTGGCCGTTTTAACGAAACAAAATCCGCTCACTCCACGCCATATATCTGAGCCAGTCGTCAGGGCGGTGTGGTATGCCGTCTTACTGGTTTGCAGCCCGACCACTTCATTTTTATGGCAAGCCAGCAATAAAAAAACCAACATTTGTTGACTTTATGATAAGACATTACCTGAACATTCATAGAACAGCTGGGTCTGGACTATAAACCATGTTCTACAATTACCGACCGGGCTGGACATTGAATACAACTTATGTTCCACAAGATATTACATTGACTTTACACTGTGTTCTACAAGTACCGACCGGGCTGGACATTGAATACAACTTATGTTCCACAAGATATTACATTGACTTTACACTGTGTTCTACAATTACCGACCGGGCTGGACATCGAATACAACTTATGTTCTACAAGATATTACATTGACTTTACACTGTGTTCTACAAGTACCGATCGGGCTGGACATTGAATACAACTTATGTTCCACAAGATGTTACATTGACTTTACATTTTGTTCTACAAGTACCGACCGGGCTGGACATTGAATACAACTTATGTTCTACAAGATATTACATTGACTTTACACTGTGTTCTGCAAGTACCGACCGGGCTTGACATTGAATACAACTTATGTTCTACAAGATATTACATTGACTTTACACTGTGTTCTACAAGTACCGATCGGGCTGGACATTGAATACAACTTATGTTCCACAAGATGTTACATTGACTTTACATTTTGTTCTACAAGTACCGACCGGGCTGGACATTGAATACAACTTATGTTCTACAAGATATTACATTGACTTTACATTTTGTTCTACAAGTACCGACCGGGCTGGACATTGAATACAACTTATGTTCTACAAGATATTACATTGACTTTACACTGTGTTCTGCAAGTACCGACCGGGCTTGACATTGAATACAACTTATGTTCCACAAGATATTACATTGACTTTACACTGTGTTCTGCAAGTACCGATCGGGCTGGACATTGACTACAACTTATGTTCTACAAGATATTACATTGACTTTATACTTTGTTCCACAAGTATCAATCGGGCTGGACATTGAATACAACTGGTGTTCTACAGATATTACATTGACTAAATTTTCTACAAGTACCGGCAGAGCTGGACATTGAATACACCTCATGTTCTACAAGTGCTGATATGATGTTACATTGGCTTTACACTGTGCTCTGTACGTATCGATAGAACAGGACATCGACTTTACACTGTTCCACAAGAAACGCCAGGAGAGTACATTGACTTTACACTAGAACAGGACAACAACAAACACAGACAGGCACACGCATACGCACGCACACGCGCTCACACACGCACACACTCAGACACACAGAGTGGGTGTTACAGTATACTAATTTCCCCGTCTCCTCATATCTGAAGTTTTCGAAAAGTGGAATGTCAAGGGAGTAAAACCCTCCACGTAAATTTTCACACCCTTAACCCAAGGGCAAATCATGTTTTTCCGGTATTATCGGGAACAGATACTTTTGTTGACGAACCCCACCCCACACCTCACCCCCTCTAAGAATGTCAAATGCCCCAACTCTCACCCCTTGCCGATTAAGTACGTCACTTGATATATGATATAGCATGGATAGCATATATCATACGTATCGGTCCATTAGGTATCTCTCCACCGATACAAACGGAAGATATGCATAAATGACCCTTCACTCCCACTTACGCTCTAGTGTTTGGCCACCGGGCGAATGTAGAGACAAAGAGATGCATATCAATAATAAATGAGCGATCATCTTCAGGTGTCGTGGTCGAGATGTGAGATAGGTCACTAACAAGACGTTGCAATATCAGTGTCTTTATTTCCCTAAATAAAAACACGTGATGCCAGCTAACCAATGACAGGTCGTAGGCGTGATTCAGCTCACTGAGCAGTTACCTGCCTTCGTATGTATCAATATAAAGCCGTACTACTGACGGTGTGCACGCACCAGCTTCAGGACTGAGGGGAGGAGCTTGTAGTGATGAATGGCGTTGGATCAATGTTTGACGTTAGAGAACAGATCGACTCCATGACGATGTACACAGAAACACACACAACAGGAGCCGAGGAGTTCACTTGGAGCCTCACTTACACTCTTGGAGAGTGAACGACGACACTCCTGCCTCCTGTCTCAATATTCCACAACACGGTAAGATAGTTTCATTCCTGTTTTCATTACCACACCAGCTGCCTGTAATATTGCTGCAGAGAAGTACATAAAGTGATCGATGAACATCGATTGGATCATAGCACATGTTCTGTTTACGTTTTGGCATCAACGCCTATATGTTGTTAGTTGTGTTAAATGTGGGCCGAGGCATTGCCAAAATTAAACCTTTGTTTTTCTATTTTAAAGAATAATTTCATTCGTATTAACATATTCCGTCAGTTAAACACAGTGTGAATTTAAACAGGTCATTTGGTACATATTTCATGCAGGATTCACGTGGTTTTAACGTTTCGTGTTGTCATACAGTCGTTACACAAGGCAGACAATATGATTTAGTGACAATTTATGTCAAGTGATGAATTAATATCAACATTTTAAATATTTTAGGAGTGACCTGTTTTATGTGCAGTACTCAAATCTAGAGTGTCGCAACTTCCTTATCCGATAAAAAGCAAAAGAAAATTATAACTTTGGAAACTGGCATATAAACTCATAAAACACATTCATTGTTAAACGAAATAGCTTTCAACTGAACTATTGTATGCGGTCGTGAAAACATTTTGTGACAGAATTGATTTACACCTAACCATTAATTAACAGAATGAAATGTGAATCATTGTTAATCATCACGACCCTGAACGACAACGCTGTGCTCGTCCGTCTGTGAACACGGAGCCACGGGTAGAAACAGGGATTGTTGAATCGACATACATATTGATACACCAACAACGTTATCAGCCGGACACAGACGCCGCCTAGCGACAGAGATACTGGTCAAATACACTTAGGGGCCAATAAATCGATGGAGAATATATATATTGAAACTCCGTTAATCCTTAGAGGTCAGAGGGGACGTATAACACGAAGGATGTTAATAAAGAAAGCTACACACTAACACACACACACACGCTGTTAATCCGTCAGATCGGACATATATACACACATATACACGTGTGTGTGTGTGTTGTGTGTGTGTGTGTGTGTGTGTGTGTGTGTGTGTGTGTGTGTGTGTGTGTGTGTGTGTGTGTGTGTGTGTGTACACATATATTCCTTCCTACATATTTCAGCGTTATCTTAACAACTACAGATCATTACAATTTTGACGGAACTTTATGAGTGAGTTACCGAGAGAGTATGGTTTTACGCCGCTTTCAACAATATTCCAGCAATATCACGTCGGGGAACACCAAATTGTGCCCATGTCGGGAATCGAACCCGGGTCTTTAGCGTGACGAGCGGACGCTTTTATCATTTGGGTACCCCACCGCCCCGGTAACTTTATGATCATATACAAATATACAATGTAACTGTACCTGAGTCACGTAAGTTTGAGTAGATGTTAGATACTTTGTGCAGTGAAATCATGTGAGATAATCTGATAATCCGTATAATCCTACTTATGAGTGTGGATTATCGCTTTCATTTGTTCATTGACGTTAATGGAGGCGGGCGAACCCCTCGATACTCGCAATCAATCAAGCTGTCGAACGCGTTGACCCATCCGATGTCTCAACTTTGCTAGAATGTCAGTGGTCCGTGTGTGTTTTGCCACGTTTGGAATGTGTTTGAGTGAGTGAGGCAGTTTGTATTCCGCTTTGAACAGCGTTCCGGTTATATCACAGTGAGTAACACCGCCGTGAGCAACGTCGAACCTCACCTTATTTGTGACTGTATATAGAAATATGGTCTGGAATATGGAGATCCGGTTTGACAGGGTTTCATTGTAGACACCACCCTCAATACGACACGGTGTATGAGGGGTAGAAGTGTTTCATCCGTACAATCTCATTAACGCTCTCTCGGCACTGGCCCCCGCTATGAACAGGTTGACGACACCGTATGTACTCTTGTGGCACACAATAACAGCGGTAACTATGTCCTGAGATAAGGCAATGAGGTGATCAACCATCCAGAAAACACCACTAACAGCCATGAAAAACAAACAATGCTAGAAATTGATTCCATTTTACCCTTCATGGATTACAAAAATACATTTTGCAGACAGCGATGTACGGGAAACGTTAGCAAACCGCTTGAAGGAGATTGTGCCGAGAATCTAATTACGACCAATATTAATGGCTGGTTGTCTTCAAACACAGACTGCGATAGTAAGATCAATATTTATGGCATTGTTGTACTTTATTTACGCGTTGTCCTTGGTTACAGTGTACACTGACTATTTCTGCATGTTGAATTCTTGAGTTCAAAGTCGGCACTGTGTATTACAAGGAATTATCTGAGAGAAACGTCTCCCCTTTGACCTTATTAAGTATAGAATATCTGTACAAAGGAATACCCAGTTTTGACTATCCTTGACTTGGTGTTAAGTTCCAAAAGTAGATGTGAAAATCATATGAATGGATCACAACTTCAGTGATGACACCAGGTGTTCGCAAAGAAGGTCATTATGTCCTGCCCTATCGGTGGCAGCCCCATTCACAAAATTTTCCTCCCAAAATGGAAGAACTTTTTGCCAGGCGCTTCACAGTATTTCTGCTGCAACGGCAGCCTGTAAACAAACCAGCCAATCAAGTGATCGATTGGGCATCAGGGACATCGAAATAGAAGTTGAGTGTGTGAGCTGACAATATATTGCTTGTGTGGGAAAACAAAGCTTGAAGTTATAGCCTGTGCTGCAAACATCATACATACATCTGATGTAATCGTCTCAATATGAGCTTCACACTGAGGTCAACTCTGAAGTCACAATGAGTTGCATGACATTTGTTTTTTATATCATGATTTATTAAGCGTGACAATAATGTGTATATGCACGGACTGAGGACGGAGACTTAAAAAGAAAGGACTTAGGGCAGTGGACTGTAGACGAGGACCGAGAACTGAGGACATAGGAGAGATGCCAGAGACATGAGTGAGTTAGTTCAAATTTTACGTCAAATCGGCAATATTTAAGCCATATCGGGGACGGTGGGGTAGCCTAGTGGTTAAAGCGTTGGCTCGTCACGCCGAAGACCCGGGTTCGAATCCCCACAAGGGTACAATGTGTGAAGCCCATTTCTGTCGTTCCCCGCCGTGATGTTGCTGGAATATTGCTAAAAGCGGCGTAAAACCAAACTCAGTCAGTCAGTCAGTCAGTCATATCTTGACGACCACAGAGACCTGAAGGCAGATAACTGTATATAAGGGATTGTGAACAAGGACCGAGGACTGAAGGCCTGGCACAGAGGACTGACGACGAGGAGTGATAAAGGAGAGAGGGTCTGTTTAGAGACCAACAAACAGAGGAGGAGGAGTGAGGATGAAGGAGAGAGGGGCTGTTTAGAGACCACCAAACAGAGGACAGAGGACTGAGTGAGGACTAAAGAAAGAGGTCCGGTCAGAGACCACAAAATGGTGGACTGAGGACTGGGCACAGAAGAATGAGGACTGAGGACTGAGGACTGAGGACTGAGGATAGAGATAAAAGGAGTCAGGACATGTGACTGAGGACGACGTAATGACTCTCACACACACTGTTGTTTTACGACTACAACGCTGACGGCCAGTTACCCGACTGACTGTCTCCCGCTACAACACATGCATTCCATGTTTGCTGAGAAATAAAAGCCACAGTGTTATACTGACCATTTCAGCGAGACGTGTGTCATACAGATTGTTCTTCACAATGACTAAGTAAACACACCTTCTCTTGGCGAACAAGGTAGTACTCGAAGTATCCGGTTGAGATTCTCCTTGAGCAAACACTACTTGACAAAGTTGCCCAGGCACATTGCCACCGCTGACGTCTGTAGTGTAGCTACCCCAATCTTATACACCAGACCCCTTTAATCCAGACACTGTTAGTCAAGACATCCTACATTCCGGACTAGATACTTCTATATAATTGTGAGTCTATGCGTTATGAAAATACATTTCTTTCTGTGAACTACATTTATAAAAATACAAATATACTGTATATTATCATAAGAATGATCTTGTTGGTGGTTTGATGTCATTTATTTTGCATAGATTTGACACATATTCAACCTTCAATTACATTGCGTAGCCTTCCACCGCTTCCAGGATCTGTTATCAGTTGGAGTATCACCCTGAGTGTGTCCCATATCGATTATAAACCCCAGGCTGTCAGCAGGACCCGCTGAGTGTGTCCCATATCGTCCCGATTATAAACCACAGGCTGTCAGCAGGACCCGCTGAGTGTGTCCCATATCACCCCGATTATAAACCCCAGGCTGTCAGCAGGACCCTCTGAGTGTGTCCCATATCACCCCGATTATGAACCCCAGGCTGTCAGCAGGACCCGCTGAGTGTGTCCCATATCACCCCGATTATAAACCCCAGGCTGTCAGCAGGACCCGCTGAGTGTGTCCCATATCGTCCCGATTATAAACCACAGGCTGTCAGCAGGACCCGCTGAGTGTGTCCCATATCACCCCGATTATAAACCCCAGGCTGTCAGCAGGACCCTCTGAGTGTGTCCCATATCACCCCGATTATGAACCCCAGGCTGTCAGCAGGACCCGCTGAGTGTGTCCCATATCACCCCGATTATAAACCCCAGGCTGTCAGCAGGACCCTCTGAGTGTGTCCCATATCACCCCGATTATGAACCCCAGGCTGTCAGCAGGACCCGCTGAGTGTGTCCCATATCACCCCGATTATAAATCCCAGGCTGTCAGCAGGACCCGCTGAGTGTGTCCCATATCACCCCGATTATGAACCCCAGGCTGTCAGCAGGACCCGCTGAGTGTGTCCCATATCACCCCGATTATAAACCCCAGGTTGTCAGCAGGACCCGCTGAGTGTTGTGTTTCCAGCTATGAACCACGGTCATGTCAATGTTCAAGGTTTTCAACAGAAGTGATCTTTCTGGGATCTGATCTTCAAGACCAACATCCCTTGTAACCAAAAAGAACTTGTTTTCCCAGAAACCAGAATGCATTTCTTTGGTTGAATTCTTGGACAAACCGTAAAACATGCATATTCATTACAAGTTTTTAATTAATGTGGAATTATGCTCAGTAACAAAGTCCTTTTGGTCTAAATGAAAAGAATGTCTGTGTCAGTCATATGAACTGATCACTGAAAATCAGTGATGACACCAGGTGTTTGCTGGTCATCAAGCTGTAAACCATGTCTACATCACAAACTATATGTTGTCCGCTTCGCAAAACGTACGGCTAGGGAATGGTCTTCACATACAAGTCCATCTGGAGAATCTAATCCAAATGTTTAACATGACACATGTTATGATCTAAGTGCAGCAAATGTTCTATTTTTTTTATCTCTTACATTCTCGCTGAAACATAAGACGTTAAAATGATACATAAAATGACCTAAAAGTCTTAATAAAAATAATCTGTCCTGAGTGACAGTCTCAGCATTATATCCTTGAGACATTTCGGAAAGCTAAATCGTATTCCTCGAAGCTCAATGGATTTTGAAGACGTATTTTCTAATTAAATGCTTACATTTCAGACTAAGCCATGGGAAAGGGAGACGGCAGTGGTGATGGGAGCGGTGATGGAAGCGGTAGGGGTGGATTATGTCCAGGACTTCTGTGGGGCTTCCTCTGGCTCCTCATCCTCTGGTTCGCTGCCTGGCCAATCGCCGGCTTCCTGGCTGGCTGGTACATTCTCTTCCTTCCATTCAGTGCCTGTATTGACCCCTGTAAAGGAGTATGTGAAGCTCTACTCAAGGTCATCCAACTCCCTCTGACATGCGCAGAGAATATGATTGCCATGAAGCCTGTCTGTGGGTAAAGTCAAGGTGAAGGTCATGGACGAGCTCTCCATCTTAAGTCGTAGTGTCTGCAGAGTGCATGCTTACTAGAAGGAATGAAGATTAGAATGACGTATTTAGCCATATATGGAAATTTCTACTGCTGGAACCGGGAGGAGGAAACAACGCTAAACTGAAAAACGGATAGTTCCACCAAGATACCAGACTGGAATAGGGCCCTAGAACCAACGTCTTTCCGACTAGTTAGACACCGACACGGAAGGTTAAAATCTTCTGAAAAGAGTTCTCGAGGATTCTCACAACTGAATATAAAGAAAGGTTAAACAACGTGCTGGAGTTAACCACAAATAACTATCTGTGAAGAATCACTGACTTTAATACTGTCGATATAAAATGTGTGCTTTCAATAATGTTCAACTTCATATGTCCCGGGGCCGGAGGGGTAGTGTTCGCTCGTGTAGACCAAGACCCAGGTTCGATTCCCCATATGGGTGCAATGTGTGGACATTGTTAAAGGTGGCGTAGAACTATACTCACTCGCTCATATGTCCAAATTGCTAACATTTTTTTCGTTAAACATGGAGAGAACCATCGGATATTTAATGTTGTAGCAGGCTTTCCCTTGCCCATGCAATATAAGCTTTCCTTTCGACCAACAAACGTGATCTGTCATCCTTCAATGGTTGCATCTCAGCTGCAGCTGAGGCGGGATGTCAGCAAGTTCATGTTTTTTTTCCTGACAGACTCCACGACTGGGATGTGTCCTACTTCTCGAAACAATTACAATGTTCATTTTTAAAAATATATGTGCGTTCAATTTGATGAACCTTAAGCATATGGGTTCGTTGCCGTTATTAACTTTAAAAAACCCAGTCGAATGACAAGGTCACTTTGAAATGTGTTTAAAGTCTTCTTTGGATGTTTCCATGACAACGGAGCGTGCCACGTGGCTCCATCCACAAACAGAATCCGCCAGGGGATGAATCTCAGGCTGTGGAGACGGGAAGGGAGCCAGCTTATCATCACATCCCCATCATAAACTCATACAGTTTACCGCATAGCAGTTCCCATGATGTATTTATATATTGTATATATTTCTGAGTGTATATTTATCAAGCTGGATCCAAGATCTAACAAAAAGTTATTTAAAGACTTTATATTGTCCACGTTGTTATGTAATTTGTTTCGCAATGACACATTCTAGGCATTTCATCGCTTATCCGCTCAGCACAGGAGATAATTTGTAATATAATCCCTGCGGATTACAAGGACGGGCACTTGCAGTTCTTAAGCTCGAATGGTAAAAAAATATTTGTTCATAGAAAACTTTCAACATGTGCAATATGGAACAGTAAAACTAATTGTTGCACTCATGTACATCCAAGGGAAGAGATCGAGTCTCGTAGGTGGCCCTAATTTTGAATAGGGACAGAAAAAGTCTGCCTAAAAATGGCGGGTTGAAACTGTAGGGTGGGTGTGAGGGTGTGTGGGTGGCGAGGTCATTTTTGGATCTCATAATCAGAAAGTCAAAGGTTCACGAATTCAAAAATCAATGCAAACGTTACAGTTGTCAAACGAATGAGCGTGACCTGTCCTGGGTCAAGGTCACAAAACACTGCATTTATAAAAAGGTGACTTGTCTCGAGCAAACCGACATTCCAATTTAGTATCAACTCAATACCAGCTTTCCGAGTAAAGGGAGATAACTGACTGAAACAATCCAGCTTCCTTCCATGCTGCGATGTTCCACCCTACTTTGGCAATAGCATGTTTATTTGTTGTTAAACATCCGTCCTCACCAATATTCCAGCTACATGGAGGTAAATAATCGAATCTGGACCAGACAATCAGGTGATCAACATCATGAGCATCGATCTAGGCATTTGGGATACGATGACATGTGTCAACCAAGTCAGCGAGCCTGACCACCAGATCCCGTTAGTCACCTCTTACGACAAGCACGTGTTACTGAAAACGAATTCTAACCCGGGTCTTCACGAGTACGCAAATGGCTTGTGAACTCGCTTGCCTTGGGTGGATGGTCTGCTATCATCATACTTTGATAAAGTTTATGATGCCTGTCACACAGGCACTGTATCGGTATCACACATTATACAGAATACAGCTGGAAATAGTCTTTCAGGCTCTGATGCGGCGTAGGGGCGATGGGGTAGCCTAATGGTTAAAGCGTTCGCTCGTCACGCCGAAGATCCGGGTTCGATTCCCACATGGGTAAAATATGTGAAGCCCATTTCTGGTGTCCCCTTGCCATGATGTTGCTGGAATATTGCTAAAAGCGGCGTAAAACTAAACTCACGCACTCACTCACTCTCTCACTCACTCACTCTGATGCGGCGTAAAATCCTACTCATTGATTCACTTTCCTGCTTACACAGTGAATAGCCATGATTCATCCCACCAGCAGTTACCTACCCTTCATTTATTTCAGTACCCTGTGTAGTATTTATTGGTATTCAATGTTAGGGTGAAGTGCACAAAGGGGAATGGTCCAAGGGAGGACAATACAGAACAAAGGTGGTGCTATGGCGATATACACAGAAACATACCTGTGTGGCGAATGTTGTCGACTGCAGCGCGACTGCCACTTCCCGAAGCATAGACGCTCATCGACAGCCGGATAAGATCTGCCTTAATACTGTAAGTTACACTCCATCTCTCTCTCTTTTGCATTTGCTACAGTTGTTGTACAAACAGTATTACATACAGCTCCGTTAATTGTGCCTACAGTGATGACTTTACATGTAATAGCGATTAATACTTGCCACAGATAACGTATCAACGCAAACTAAAGGGAAGCAAAATCTATAAACAGAAGTAAACCCATGAACAAACTTATACGTGTATTTAATTTACAATATTAGAGGAACACATTATCCAGATGAGTAATGGGTAAACAAAGCACTTGTTAGTTATACTCATGCCAATAATGGTTGTCACTCCCTTCAAAATATTTTATTGGAGAGGGGTGTGGGGATGGGGTGTGGGGGTTGGGTTGGGGAGGGGGTGACAACCACTATTGGCATGAGTATATAAGAAGGGAGTATACCCAGGAGCAAAAGAAAGTATACACAGTTGTTTCATGGCGGCAAAAATTGAAATGCACAAAAATATTTATTCGAAATTGACGTATTTAATACAGGTCATAACTATGTTTTTATCTAAATTCCCAGTGTTTTGGCATCTAAAGTTATAATAACGTTATGGTTGTGACGTAAGGCCCAGGTTTTATGTATATACTTTTCGCTCCATAGCTTTTATTAAAATCAAATCGCCACATCTCCCAAAATTAAATAATAACGCTTTTATTTTTCATCTAATATGATGATAGATTATTGGCTGCCTGTGATATACCTTTAAGAGTGAAAATATATGGAATATCGTTGAACGCCGCAGTCACTGATGTTCCAGCTGGTCCGAGAAACTTCTCCGATGGAAAATGTTTTCAATGAACAATTAGCAACACATTAAAAAAGAATATATTTTTTAATAAAACAATTCGTGTTTAAACATATATAACAGATATTTGTGTTGCTCGGGTTTGTGCTTGCCGAGATGACTTGCAGAAGGTACGGTACACTATCGGTTCAGTGAAGCGTGCACATCACAACAATTACTTCAGTACTTTCTTTCATATGAGTGTTAGCTATACAACTGAGGGGTCAGTCACGTTTATTTGTCGAATGTTGAATGGAAATCGCATTCATGTATTGACGCGAAACGGAATGTACAAACCTATAGCTGTTTCCATTTGTCAAAGTCAAGTCACATCAAATATATATGTGACTAAGAACGAAAACTAACTGACAAATTATAACCGTGGTATACGTAAAAAACAGGTTACTCTTCTATGATTAGGGCGCATATATAGCGCAGAACTCTAAACAGTGCGGGCATGCTATCAGAGCATACAACATAATGGGCATCGTTACCCCGGTTAATCCATTCTGTCTGTGAGGAACTAGAACGTTACTACGCAAATGACTTATCCCACCGGGTACCCATTTCCCGCTGGGTAAACAGAGGCAATATTGAACAAACCCAGGTGCCATTAGTGAGACCACGTGTCGCAGGCACTTCTTTGTTGGACATTACAGAAGTCCTAGAAACTCTCAGGAGTCAAGCTGCCAAACAGTGTTATATCGTCACAGCGATTAGATGATTCGTGACCTCTGTGACTAGTATGGCACTGAGGAGCACCAGTTTGATCTCTTGTGGCTGAAAAACAAAAGCTGTATTGGGAGGTTTTGGAGAGGAAGGTATGGGAGGGGAACTGCTCGTCTAAATGAAGAGTTGTTTCCCTTAGGCCTGCCAGTAACCTAATCCTGGGTTCGAATCTCGATTTGCCCTGATGGTGTTTCCAGGTTTCTGAGACATGCACCACTTCCGGATCTCTATACGTATCACGCTGACGTAAAAGACGTCGTTAAAATTAACTCACTCATGATCTATAGACGTCGTGTTAGCAGTGACGGCCAGATGCACAAGGAACAATGCATTCAATAGATATACAATAGTTCCTATGTAGACTTCTCTGGTATAAGAGTTGCAACGTTGTACATTGTCACCGTGCTGACCGTTAGTTTAAGGTACATGTCAGTGTTTGGCTTTTAACCAGGCTTCATTTCTAAGTGCAGAAACGTACCCAGGGTACATTGCTATAGCACCCTACACGACGGAAACGTACCTGGAGTATATTTCAATAGTACCCTACACGACAGAAACGTACCTGGAGTATACTTCTATAGTACCCAACACGACAGAAACGTACCTGGAGTATATTTCAATAGTACCCTACACGACAGAAACGTACCTGGAGTATATTTCAATAGCACCCTACGTGACAGAAACGTACCTGGAGTATACTTCTATAGCATCCTTCACGACAGAAACGTACCTGGAGTATATTTCAATAGTACCCTACACGACAGAAACGTACCTGGGGTATACTGCTATAGTACCCAACATGTCAGAAACGTACCTGGAGTATACTTCTATAGCATCCTACACGACAGAAACGTACCTGGAGTATATTTCAATAGTACCCTACACGACAGAAACGTACCTGGAGTATATTTCAATAGTACCCTACACGACAGAAACGTACCTGGAGTATACTTCTATAGTACCCAACACGACAGAAACGTACCTGGAGTATATTTCAATAGTACCCTACACGACAGAAACGTACCTGGAGTATATTTCAATAGCACCCTACGTGACAGAAACGTACCTGGAGTATACTTCTATAGCATCCTTCACGACAGAAACGTACCTGGAGTATATTTCAATAGTACCCTACACGACAGAAACGTACCTGGGGTATACTGCTATAGTACCCAACATGTCAGAAACGTACCTGGAGTATACTTCTATAGCATCCTACACGACAGAAACGTACCTGGAGTATATTTCAATAGTACCCTACACGACAGAAACGTACCTGGAGTATATTTCAATAGTACCCTACACGACAGAAACGTACCTGGAGTATACTTCTATAGTACCTAACATGTCAGAAACGTACCTGGAGTATACTTCTATAGCATCCTACACGACAGAAACGTACCTGGAGTATATTTCAATAGTAGCCTACACGACAGAAACGTACCTGGAGTATATTTCAATAGTACCCTACACGACAGAAACGTACCTGGAGTATACTTCTATAGCATCCTACACGACAGAAACGTACCTGGAGTATATTTCTATGGTACCCTACACGACAGAAACGTACCTGGAGTATACTTCTATAGTACCCAACATGTCAGAAACGTACCTGGAGTATACTTCTATAGCATCCTACACGACAGAAACGTACCTGGAGTATACTTCTATAGTACCCAACACGACAAAAACGTACCTGGAGTATATTTCAGTCAAACGTACCTGGAGTATACATCTATAGCATCCTACACGACAGAAACGTACCTGGAGTATATTTCAATAGCACCCTACGTGACAGAAACGTACCTGGAGTATACTTCTATAGCATCCTTCACGACAGAAACGTACCTGGAGTATATTTCAATAGTACCCTATACGACAGAAACGTACCTGGAGTATTCTTCTATAGTACCCAACATGTCAGAAACGTACCTGGAGTATATTTCAATAGTACCCTACACGACAGAAACGTACCTGGGGTATACTGCTATAGTACCCAACATGTCAGAAACGTACCTGGAGTATACTTCTATAGCATCCTACACGACAGAAACGTACCTGGAGTATATTTCAATAGTACCCTACACGACAGAAACGTACCTGGAGTATATTTCAATAGTACCCTACACGACAGAAACGTACCTGGAGTATACTTCTATAGTACCTAATATGTCAGAAACGTACCTGGAGTATACTTCTATAGCATCCTACACGACAGAAACGTACCTGGGTATATTTCAATAGTAGCCTACGACAGAAACGTACCTGGGTATATTTCAATAGTACCCTACACGACAGAAACGTACCTGGAGTATGCTTCTATAGCATCCTACACGACAGAAACGTACCTGGAGTTTATTTCTATAGTACCCTACACGACAGAAACGTACCTGGAGTATACTTCTATAGTACCCAACATGTCAGAAACGTACCTGGAGTATACTTCTATAGCATCCTACACGACAGAAACGTACCTGGAGTATATATCAATAGTACCCTACACGACAGAAACGTACCTGGAGTATACTTCTATAGCATCCTACACGACAGAAACGTACCTGGAGTATATTTCAATAGTACCCTACACGACAGAAACGTACATGTAGTATATTCAAATAGTACCCTACACGACAGAAACGTACCTGGAGTATACTTCTTTAGTACCCAACATGTCAGAAACGTACCTGGAGTATACTTCTATAGCATCCTACACGACAGAAACGTACCTGGAGTATATAGAGAATACTACACGAGGTCTCATTACATACGAATTATACGAAACGAGTGTCCTTCCTGTGGTATCTGACCGAGCGAAAGCGAGGTCAGATAACATAGGAAGGTCACAGTTTCGTATAATCGTATGTAATGAGACCGAGGTGGTATATTATTTATTAACCACGTCTTACATGCATTAAACTGACAAAATAGCGTATTTTTGTTAATATTTTGGTTTCAAACCGAAACCGGTTTCATAAAGGGGTTAAGGAAGAGTTTTGTACTGTAGTACAATATTTGCATGACGTCACACCAAAATGACGTCACTGCCTTGGTAACCGACGTCTCGATGCAAGTCAGCTGTCATCGCCTCGAACAGCCTCCTATAGTAAACTACTCCGTAGCACCTCGTTTCCTGGTTTGCAGTTGCTTCATTCGGCTAACATCACTGGTGGAAACATTGCGTTTATGTTTTTCGACGGATATAATGTCTCAGTTCGACTCACAATTAAACAGCGACACGGCAACGTTCTCGATGCTTACATTCCCACAATGCATTTAAGTTGTAGAATGAATGAATTCACGTGTTTGTTATGAATGAAAATATAGTTACGTCAGAATGTGACCTAATTGAGAGGTCATCGGTTATCCAATCAAACCGTTAGAATCTCAGGTCAAGTCGTTACGACACAGGTCAACGCGATACGACACACGTGTGACGTACGAGATTAGTATGCAACTACCCATACGTTGACCACGTGGGTAATAAACTTCTTTAGTACCCAACATGTCAGAAACGTACCTGGAGTATACTTCTATAGCACCCTACACGACAGAAACGTACCTGGAGTATATTTCAATAGTAGCCTACACGACAGAAACGTACCTGGAGTATATTTCAATAGTACCCTACACGACAGAAACGTACCTGGAGTATACCAATGGGCAGGTCACGAGTTTCGTATAATTCGTATGTAATGAGACCGAGTGTGGTATTTTATTTATTACCCACGTCTTACATGCATTAAATTGACAAAATAGCGTATTTTTGTTATGTTTTTGGTTTCAAACCGAAACCGGTTTCATAAAGAGGTTGCGGAAGAGTTTGTACTGTAGTACAATATTTGCATGACGTCACACTGTAATGACGTCACTGCCTTGGTAACCGACGTCACGATGCATGTCAGTTGTCATCGCCTCGTACAGCCTCCTACAGTAAACTACTCTGTAGCACCTCGTTTCTTTGTTTCCAGTTGCTTCATTCGGATAACATCACTGGTGGAAACATTGCGTTTATGTTTTTCGACGGATATAATGTCTCACAATTAAACAGCAACACGGCAACGTTCGCAATGTTTACATTCCCACAATGCATTTAAGTTGCAGAATGAATGAATTCACGTGGTTGTTATGAACGAAAAAATAGTTACGTCAGAATGTGACGTAATTGAGAGGTCATCGGTTATCCAATCAAATCGTTAGAATCTCAGGTCAAGTCGTTACGACACATGTCAACGCGATACGACACTCGTGTGACGTTCGAGATTAGTATGCAACTACCCATACGTTGACCACGTGGGTAATAAATTTCTATATTACCCTACACGACAGAAATGTACCTGGAGTATATTTATATAGTACCTTTACACGACAGAAACGTACCCGCAGTATATTTCTATAGTACCTTAAACGACAGAAACATACCTGGAGTATATTTCTTTAGTACCCCTCTCGACCTGCAGTACATTTCTATACAACCCTACCTACACATCTCTCCAGTGCCTCATTGGATTTGCATCGGATAGCTGTGAAAGTTGCTAATAACATTGGGTTTGTAATTACCACAGATGAGTATCTAGTTATAACGACCAATCATAGTCAGCATCTCATTTCGTATGAAGAATTACTGTAAGCCGGTGAACGTGGATGAGCGTGTCTTGCTCTGTCGTAGAACCAGCCATCCAGGGGACATGTAAAAGTGAAGCACATGCGGTCCTCTGAACCGGCTTCCTGAGAGAGCAGGGTAGTGTATTTGATGAGGTTAAATTGAAACTCACTGTCAGGTCGCAACTAACGTAAACAGAAGTGACAAAAACCGTTTCCACAAATAGATATTGACTTCCGGTTCATCACCAATGCTGAAAATCAGTTGAATCGACCATAAATGTTATCCATAAGAAGGCTACATCCAAGCAATCTAAACCTCACTTGGATACGGGTTAAACCCTTCTGACATCAGGATTGGAGGACCAGATAATTACTGGCCCCAGAAAGCAGTTCGATGCCACTAATGAATTGCGGGTGAAACGTCTCTGCCAAGATCAGGCTCTGTTGCAATTCGACGATGTTGTGAGCGTGTGTTTTTAAATCCCTATCAAATAGTGATGACACCAGGTATTCGCGATAAGGTGAGCATATCCTGCCCCATTGGGTGCATCAATAAACACATGTAACAGCTAGTCAATTGTTCATCTGGACGGGGACGTGTGTTAAAAGTTAAATATGATTTGTTTCAGATATCATTTTAGTGTGAAACCGATGCACCAAATGTAGATATGCCCTCCACATGTCCGCCTTAGATCTGTTCGGAAGTTTTACTTTGACCTTGTTGTACCCGGACATGCAATGTATGGAAAACTGTTACAGTCTCCTAGTGTTTGAAGGTCGGCGATTTAGATTTGAACCCATCATCTCAATGAAATGTTTTAGCTGTGCCATATTAACTTCATTCGCCGTATATTTCAGTCAAAGATATGGGAAAGGGAGACGGAAGTGGTGATGGCAGTGGAGAGGGAAGCGGTAGGGCCGGATTATGTCCAGGTCTTCTGTGGGGCTTCCTCTGGCTCCTCATCCTCTGGTTCGCTGCCTGGCCCATCGCCGGCTTCCTGGCTGGCTGGTACATTCTCTTCCTTCCATTCGGTGCCTGCATAAACCCATGCAAAGGAATATGTGAAGCTCTACTCAAGGTCATCCAACTCCCTCTGACATGCGCAGAGAACATGGTTGCCATGAAGCCTGTCTGTGGGTAAAGTCAAGGTGAAGGTCATGGACGAGCTCTCCATTTTTAGTCGTAGTGTCTGCAGAGTGCATGCTTACAAGAAGGAATGAAGATCAGGTTCACCTGTCTAGCCGTATCAGGAAAGAAACAGTACTTAGACCCTGCGACACGTTACAATGTAGTTTGAAATTTGTGTTGAAAATACAACATCAAGTGTACCTGTAAGTCCAATCTGACATTGGACTGGCGTGTGTAGTGGAACACCAATGTACGATAAGGACATGTTTTGTTCTAGCCTGTGTCTCCTACGTCACAAATACAACATCAATCTCCACAGCCCATCCCAACCGGAGAGTTTCCCATTTTCGGTTTATTTGTTTATGTATGTATCAAAGATCTGAATGTACGCTATTTAAAGATACTTTAATGTCTATTGGACTTCTATTTATCTTTTTAACCATGCTAATGTCTAACTTGTGTGTGGGTGTGTGTGAGTATGAGAGTGAGAGAGAGAGAGAGAGAGAGAGAGAGAGAGAGAGAGAGAGAGAGAGAGAGAGAGAGAGAGAGAGAGAGAGAGAGAGAGAGAGAGAGAGAGAGAGAGAGAGAGAGAGAGAGAGAGAGAGAGAGAGAGAGAGAGAAGGGTAGGGATGGTGTACAGGGCTATTGAGAGAGTTGGGTTTGACGCTGTTCAGAGTTTGAAGATGGCTTGTGGGCCGGGCTAGCTATTCTCGAAACTTCTTAAGCCCTACGAACTTCTTAAGCCCATTTTTAACACATTGGCTACGATCAAAGTTAAGAATTCTTAGAGCTACGAACGTTTCGAGAATAATGGGCCTGATGTGTGAGGTAAACCCGACTACAAACAGTAACTAATCCCCGCTAAGTCCATTCTTCAATTAGAAGTTTGCAAACAAAGGAATTTATGCTTTGAACTTAAGCTACCTTTTCAGACAAACTCTCTGGTTGTCCACACCATTTCAAATATCAGGAATCAGGAACACCTTCATTTCTTTCTGTACGAACGCCACATTACCCACATGAACCAACTTCCTATAGGCGTATGGAATTGGTAGTTCATGGTGTAAGCTCATGTTCAACAACTGCAACCAACCGGATGATCATATAATCTTTAGTGTCGTCACTTTTTGAAATGTTTCAAAGATCTCGAATGCACTGTTACTAGAATGGTGGCGCGTGGTCCTGTGCTCAAAGCTCAGGTTACAAATCGGTGAAGTTAAGCTGCGGCGAGGTCGGAGAGTCCTTGGATGGGTGACCGTGTTTGGCAGCTTGACTCCTGAGAGTATCTAGGACTTGAGTCCTGCCCCACAACGAAGCACATGTGACACATGTGGTCTCACCTTAGGCAAGTGAGTTTGTTCAAAATTGTCACTGTTCACCCAGCAGGAAAATGGGTACCCGGTGGAAAAAGTAATACGACTATAACCTTCTAGCGCCTAACAGACAGCTTGGGTTATCCGGGGTAATAATGTGCTGTGCCTTGATTGTTAGCGCTATGAGCATACCTAGTGTGGAGTTTGGCGCTATATAAATGGACACATTATTATTATTAGAAAGGCTAAAAAGAATGAATGTGCAAAAAGATATTTGTGGTGATCATGAACCTGCTGAAAGCCTTGGAAGCTGAAAAAGAGCATGCAGATTTGAACGGCAATTCTGTACCCATATATGTCATGAACACTAATATATCAACAGTACTATCAGCGATCAATATTACTATCTGTAATCAACATTACTATCTGTAATCAACATTACTATCTGGAACCAGCATTACTATCCGCAACCAGCATTACTATCTGTAACCAGCATTACTCTCTGTAACAGCATTACTATCTGTAACCAGCATTACTCTCTGTAACCAGCATTACTATCCGTAACCAGCATTACTATCTGTAACCAGCATTACTCTCTGTAACCAGCATTACTCTCTGTAACCAGCATTACTCTCTGTAACAGCATTACTATCTGTAACCAGCATTACTCTCTGTAACCAGCATTACTCTCTGTAACCAGCATTACTCTCTGTAACCAGCATTACTATCTGTAACCAGCATTACTATCCGTAACCAGTACTATCCGTAACCAGCATTACTCTCTGTAACCAGCATTACTCTCTGTAACCAGCATTACTCTCTGTAACCAGCATCACTCTCTGTAACCAGCATTACTCTCTGTAACCAGCATTACTATCTGTAACCAGCATTACTATCTGTAACCAGCATTACTCTCTGTAACCAGCATTACTATCTGTAAGCAGCATTACTCTCTGTAACCAGCATTACTCTCTGTAACCAGCATTACTATCTGTAAGCAGCATTACTCTCTGTAACCAGCATTACTCTCTGTAACAGCATTACTCTCTGTAACCAGCATTACTCTCTGTAACCAGCATTACTCTCTGTAACCAGCATTACTCTCTGTAACCAGCATTACTATCTGTAACCAGCATTACTCTCTGTAACCAGCATTACTCTCTGAAACCAGCATTACTATCCGTAACCAGTACTATCCGTAACCAGCATTACTATCTGTAACCAGCTTTACTATCTGTAACCAGCATTACTATCTGTAACCAGCATTACTCTCTGTAACCAGCATTACTATCCGCAACCAGCATTACTATCTGTAACCAACATTACTATCCGCAACCAGCATTACTATCTGTAACCAGCATTACTATCCGCAACCAGCATTACTCTCTGTAACCAGCATTACTATCCGCAACCAGCATTACTCTCTGTAACCAGCATTACTCTCTGTAACCAGCATTATTCTCTGTAACCAGCATTACTCTCTGTAACCAGCATTACTCTCTGAAACCAGCATTACTATCCGTAACCAGTACTATCCGTAACCAGCATTACTATCTGTAAGCAGCTTTACTATCTGTAACCAGCATTACTATCTGTAACCAGCATTACTATCTGTAACTAGCTTCACTATCTGTAACTAGCTTCACTATCTGTAACCAGCATTACTATCCGTAACCAGCATTACTATCTTTAACCAGCTTCACTATCTGTAACCAGCATCACTATCTGTAACCGGCATTACTATCTGTAACCGGTATTACAATCTGTAACCGGCATTACTATCTGTAACTAGCTTCAATATCTGTAACCAGCATTACTATCTGTAACCAGCATTACTATCCGTAACCAGCATTACTATCTTTAACCAGCTTCACTATCTGTAACCAGCATCACTATCTGTAACCGGCATTACTATCTGTAACCGGCATCACTATCTGTAACCGGCATTACTATCTGTAACCGGCATTACGGTCTGTATTCAACATTACTATCATTAATCATCCGTTTGAAAGAAACACCAAAGTAAGCTGAAAAGAGGATAGAAATTTTGAATTTACCATTTGTGTCCCAAGTTGCTGACACCCACAGTCTGAAACGACTATCTCAAACCTTGGTAGTTGTTCCCACTGACATAAAAGCATCACATGTAATCGAAACTACATAAGTGTTTAATCAAATGATTTGACATCAGTGACACAACTAATACCATATATAAGGCCAGTGTGTCAACTGAGAAAGAAATGTGCCCAAAACCGTGCATCGGTACTTTCAACGTTTCACTTGACTCTGCTATCTGAAGGCATGCCCATTTTACTTTGTAGTTTCTGTTTTGATGAGCATTCTAGAATTTGGTGTGTGAATAATGAAACATGCAACCTTTTAGATAACAACATCTTGTTTATCTCATAGAGCGATGATTCGACGTAGATTCCTGCTTATTTACGCTTTTGTCTTGGATTCCATGCAAATCTGCAGACAGAGAAATATTCTGCGGGGTCCAGCATATGTCGTCGTCTCTAAGATTAACCACAAGCCTAAAACATTCCTTACATTTTAATGAGAGCATATGTGACAAGAGGAATGAATGCAAAAAAAAACAAAAAAAACCCAAAACCCCATTTGATTATTCAGGACAAGTTGTTAAAAAGGAAGTAAATGTGTTCTGATATATCAGATGTTATAGTTCGGATTACGCTTTCTCCATGAAGTACAGATTCTAGCACTTTTGTCGGGTTTACCCGGGACTCGAACCACGCCCTCTCATGGCGTATTCTGTCCTCTGATGGTACATTCAAGTAAATGCAAAAAGTAGACATCCCAGCTGGCACTAATTATGCTCCATCTCTTGCTGGTGCAATTGTTTATTAAAGTTGACGCTTGGATTGCTCATATATAAGCAAAGAGATGAGGTCAAGAAGTTTAACTAGAGCTTCAGGAGTGAGTGAGTATGGCTTTACGCCGCCTTTAGCAATATTCCAGCAAAATCATGGCGGTGGACACCAGAAATGGGCTTTAGATAGTGTAAAAGGACACCGAGTAACAGAAACGAACACGGGTCTGCAATGGTTCACAGTGTAGCGGTATCTACACTCTGATATTACCGATCTCGAGGTGAGTTTATGTGTACACATCCCTGTTCAGTGGAGTGTGAAGCCTCCGCTCTGAGAAGAATGAACACCCACAGTGTACTACACAAATATTCAGTACATGAACAGCTGCTTTCACTGTAAGTGATAGTCAAGGCTTCAGGGTGACTAGACACATGTGTATACATGTCATGTGTCTCCATTGTCACTCTGAGTGTCTCTTTCTGTTAACATTCGAAATAGTTCAAATTCTTTCACGGGATGAATAACCGTCATTCGAAACTCATGTTCCCGAAATAGTCTTCTGGTGACATTATAAATTATTTATCCATATTTCAGACACAGACGTCCTTTAAGGTCCTTAATGGGCCTACCGTGTTTACACATGTCCATTCTGGAGGCCTCACAATATGGAGAACGACCATTTTGATATTCGTTGGGATTTGTTAACTTGTGGATGTCTTGCAATACTAGTTTACTTTCGTATCCAAAAACGCATGAGGCCGAAAAAGCGATAAACTGCGTCCATCGTAATTCAAATCGTCATTACAACTGTACAATTTAGTGAGTCATTTCCATGTATATGAATAGCAGCATTTCACTTCCTTATTGTTAGACGTGTTTACTGAATAGTGAATCACATACTAGCTGGTTGTTGGAGGGTGTCGGGTGTGGGCCAACATTATTATTCGCATACTGACGAATCCAAGGGTATCATCTGATGTTTAAGTAACAGATATGCGAGACAGGAAAGGTGGCAATTATATTTTCTTTGTTTGTAGGTATAGAACCTTTCCTACATACCATATCAGCAACCAAACTGTAAACATTAAAGTTTTTAAAATCAGACTGAGTAAATACACTCTTCCTAACTTTCTAAAATTACAATTGAAAAACGTTTTAAGGGATGAAAAACAAACACATACGTAAAGATTTTATCCATTCCAAATAAAAAGACGCTACCCAAACATATGTAAGGCCCAGAGCAGCTGTCACTAGGCAACAGTAGCAATTATATAAATCATCTTTTGTTTTTAATTTTTTTTTCAGTGAAATCAATCACTTATCCTCAGTGATAAAAAATGCAGTTTTGTCGAAATTCTGTTTCTTCTCATTCGAAAGCAACAATGATTCAACAGTCTGTCATGATTTTCATTATAATTGAGTGTGATTATATTGATGGTAAGTTTATCACATTTCACACCGAAGCTGACAGGACTCTTCATGCACGTTAAATTAATACAATATTTTCGCAACCATTACATGGCCTGTAATGATTATGACACGATAATATTGCCGTAGAACGCCCTAGTAGCATTCGGTGATTAGCATATGACCCCTGTCTATGTCATCAAAGGTCTTAATCTCAACCAATCGCGTCATGGATATTGTGTGAACCGGTCCACATAAGCAATACATTCATGAATATTAATGACTTCAAGACTACGTACCCGCGTCGTTTGCTATTGTTTTAATATGTTGTAATTATTTCATGCATTTTGTGTCAATAAGTGACGCCTAGATTGTTTAATGGTATTTATTTCGTCAGATAACCTGTCGCCAAAGTTTAAAATATTGTTAAGTTTCGCATGTGGACTCACATTCGCATGTCCAATGTAGTGAGAGAGAGTAACCTCCCTTGAATCACGAATAATGCAGTTTCGCCAGAAATTGTATGCGGTCACATGGTAACACAAATTAACCTGTGTACTCTTCTGAAAGATTTCTCTAAACGTGTTTCATCGAAAAATGAAGATTCACAAGAATGTATGAAATAATATTTGTCAACTTTATCAAGATCATGACAGATCAACATATTGCTAACAAGGTGTTCAGAGATAAATTGGAAAATCGGAAAATATTTGGAACAAACTGACGGAAACTGGAAAAGCCCACACCATCAATGTAAATCAATTGTTTCGTCATTCACATGTGCGTTCATGAATTGCCGTTAGCGATTTGAAAAAAACTGAATTATAACGAACAATGACAATCTCAACACATTAATGATATCTTTTGGCCCTGACATAAAACATGGAATTAGTCGTGCGGTGGAAGTTATTAGATCTGTATTAAACTTTGCCAACACTCAATGCCACCCTGCTGCAGGACTCACTGATGACTTCACCCCCTTGATGAAATCAATCAACTAGTCTTTCCATTTTAAACAATTTCAACATAATCATTTTTCGGAGCAATAGTGCATCATGAACATCATCACACACAGCTCCTGGCCGACATCGCCTCACGCAGCTCCTGACCGACATCACCTCAAGCAGCTCCTGGCCAACATCAACTCATGCAGCTCCTTGCCACCATCACCTCACGCAGCTCCTGGCCAACATCACCTAACGCAGCTCCTGACCGACATCACCTCACGCAGCTCCTGGCCAACATGAACTCAAGCAGCTCCTGGCCGACATCACCTCACGCAGCTCCTGGCCAACATCACCTAACGCAGCTCCTGACCGACATCACCTCACGCAGCTCCTGGCCAACATCAACTCATGCAGCTTCTGGCCGACATCACCTCACGCAGCTCCTGGCCAACATCACCTAACGCAGCTCCTGACCGACATCACCTCACGCAGCTCCTGGCCAACATGAACTCAAGCAGCTCCTGGCCAACATCACCTCACGCAGCTCCTGGCCGACATCACCTAACGCAGCTCCTGACCGACATCACCTAACGCAGCTCCTGGCCAACATGAACTCAAGCAGCTCCTGGCCAACATCACCTCACGCAGCTCCTGGCCGACATCACCTCACGCAGCTCCTGGCCAACATCAACTCAAGCAGCTCCTGGCCGACTTCAACTCACGTAGCTCCTGGCCGACATCAACTCACTCAAAGAAGGTCTGTCCAATGAGATCCTCCATTCTGAAGTACATGTCCGGGTCAATTTTCATGAATACATCTCCAACCCATTTTAAGTAAAACCCAACAAATCATATTCTTTATCTTAATCCATATCTTGCAAGAGTGTGTGCAGCAAATCAAATCTTTCACTTAAATTACAAGCTGATTTCCCCATGTCACAAAAAATCCCTACATAGATCATACCTTAAAATGTCTTGGACTCATCTGTGCATATTATCGTATTGATTCCACACATCTTGTTGGCAATCAGTTGTCATCAGGGGGTCATGCAGATGATACTCCTCAGCTCAGTCTGAGTCACCATCTGTACTAAAATCAAATAGCGTTGGAGAAAGTCAGTTAGCCTTTCGCATAAATCTCAAACGTCCTTTCAAAGCCATACGCTGTAGTTTCTGTCTCAAATTCTTCCACTGGCTGCCAGTAAAGCAACGAATTATTTTCAAGATCCTCTGCATCACCTACACAACCTTCAATAAATACATCAATGATATCATAAGCACATACCAGCACGCCTGATCATTGATATCAGAAAGTATATGCCAGTGATCTGTTCCAGGCACAAAGACATCCATGGAAGACAGAGATTTCTCTGCTGCTGCTCTCTGGACCACTCTCCCTCACAGCCTCGGATCTCCATCAGCCCTTGATCTGTTCCAAGACGCTTACACTCTTTGATCAGTCGTCATTGTCTTACTGTTTATATCACCTTGTTGTTATGTGAAAACGCCACTGAGCAGCACTGGTATAAGTGCAGTATTATGTTTTACACATTAAAATATATTGTGCAGCAAAGAAGGTTCGGGTGATTCTGGCACAGTCAGGCTGGTAAAGCTCATCATCAGCTCAGGTACCCTTATCCCTTCTAAACACAGCCCAGACAGCGATTTGGACTTCACAACCTATTGCGCTTGTTACACAATGAATGCCACGGCCACATAGCACACTAGATACCAGAACTGGCGTATGACATAAGGTGACGATATTGGTAATCGATTCCATACTCAGACAAGTTTTGCTGATTTCATTTCCCAAGAAACAAGATATAGATTTAACATTAGCAGCTCTGATGATCTACAGCCTCGCATATTTCACGTTATTAACAAACAATCCTGCGTGTTATCAGTTGGCTATTGCATGTAGTGAAGTGAACATCCGTAGTTTCATCTCGCAAGTCCTCTCGTCGGCTCTCAGAAACCGTTCAGCTAACCACCCTACACCAAAAGAGTACCAGCACAACATTGTCCAAGTCATAGCGTATTTCCTACAAATGTATTTCCATTACGATGAACTATGTACGAATTCAACTCTATGAACTGTGAGCGGTCATGACTCACTAACACATTAATTGATGACTCTTGAAGCAGTTATCTGTGATAAAGGAAATAATGGAAGATTTATTATATAAGATTTTTTATCTGATGTTTGTGTTTAAGACAAGGATGGATAAACCTGTATATTGTAGAGAAGACACAATTGTTGTCGTATCGATCTTGTGGAGAAACATTTGTGATGAAGTAATCCAATCCTTTCAATATCCAAGTTTCATTGACCTTCAAATTATCTTGGAAATTTATTTAATACTGTTAGGGTACGTTTTATGATTGGTCTTATAACGTCATACAATACTTAGGGCATGCTATTTGTTTCTTAAAAGTCTCTCTTAGATGTTCGAAGCAGCATCTCAAAGCATGTCTAGTTAGAACAGAATACGAACTGATGCAAAATATACTTTTTGTTCACCATATTTCACAAAATTTCACAAAATTTCACAAAAAACCCAAACCAAACAAACTATAAGTGAACTTAAAATGTGAGCACAAAAGGATTCACAAAAACAAATCAACAATTCACACTGTTTTTATCTTATGTGAGAATATAATTAACTAAGCTGACAATCAGTACACATCGCCTAAAAGAATTCCAGTGGCAGTACAAATTTTATACATTTACGTTGACAGTATAAAAGATAACTGGTAACAAGAATAAAGTAGGGACAATAATATTACCTTACTGCAACAGCGGTAAAGCTGCCAATAGCTTGGCTTGATAGCCATGGTGGCGGTATGGTATTCGCGCAATGGTCTTGGTGTAATGTGAGATAGGTGAGGTATGAAGGTGTTAGAAACCTTCTAGAAATTCTTTACTATACCATCGTGAGTGAGAGAGTTAAACTTAAACTTTACATTTATACTATAAAGGCATGCATACTATAAAACCATGTCGTCAATGGACACTAAATTAAAGAATAAACTATTAATTCAAACTAGCATGTTACATTACAATTACACCTCTATTAAGGACAATACAACAACACACATGCCTTAGATCGCGATTTCATGAACCATGGTACTTACAGTACTTTTGCTACCTGCATGGACCCTAGCTGGAATTACATCATTCCGTCAGCCGTTGGTGATTGCACTTAGATGTTACCATTACTATGCTACAATTAAAAGCTTGGAATGCTTTTCGAACTGATGTACCCTTTCATGAGGACTGTAATTGTATGTGCTGTAACACCCGTTGAGGATACGCTCGTACAGCAACTAACAATCTCGGTTGCTAATTTAATCTATCAGTTATAAAATAACATGTATTATTTACCAAAAAAATGTTAATAAATATTTTTCAATTATTTTGTTTCTTTTAAAACTAAAAATTAAGTAGCAACAAACGCCATCAACAAGGTCTTTAAAGAAGTCAATACGGTCAAACATATCCTGCTTGGAGGATCATCGCTTTTCGATAAATATACTCTCCCAAAAAAGAAACGCATATAGGAATTTCAACTGTATTTTTAAGTTTATATTATGAAACATCTTGTAGGCTTTATGAGTCAATGAAATATAGCGAAATTGCACACTGGAGTGCAGACTTATCCGTCTTTGGCACCAACTCGAGGAAAGTCAGTTTGAGTGTCACATGGGGACGTGTGGTGGCGCTGAAATCAATACCTCGTGTGACCACCGTGGGCATCCACAACTGCTGGACGAATAAGTCTCAGAATCTCGTGTTGCCCAATCGCAGCCCACTCTGCCTGTAGTGCCTGTGCGAGTTGCTGAAGTGTTACGGCGTCTCCCGTCTGTCCAGGGCATCCCACAGATGTTCGATCGGATTTAAGTACGGTGATCTTGAGGGCCAGGGGAGCACATTGATGTTGTGGTTCTGGAGGAAGTCTTTAGTGTGACGTGCTGTGTGGGGCCTGGCATTGTCCTGTTGAAACAACTCCCTCTGGCGATCAATGATTGGAAGGAGGTGTGGATGTAGG
The DNA here is from genome assembly GCF_003918875.1 of Haliotis rubra. Taxonomy (NCBI): domain Eukaryota; kingdom Metazoa; phylum Mollusca; class Gastropoda; order Lepetellida; family Haliotidae; genus Haliotis; species Haliotis rubra. Next base: position 683,264 of record NW_025767188.1, read on the forward strand.
ATTTCGTCACAGTACCGTTGAGCTGTCAGGTTGCCCTGGATCATCACTAAATCACTTCTCCTACGGCAGGTGATTTCTCCCCACATCATAACACTGCCCTGACCGAATCGGTCCACCTGGGGAACGCAAGCGTCGGCGAAACGTTGACGTCGACGTCTGTACACCCGCAATCTTCCATCGCGTCGTTCCAATAGAAATCGTGATTCATCACTGAACCAGGTTCTACGCCAATTCGGTTGGTTCGAGGCCTGAACGTTGGTGCACCATTGAACTCGATGTCGACGATGTTGTTGTCGAAGCACAGGGCCAAAATAAGGTCTTCTGGCACGTAAACCAGCCTCTCTCAACCTGTTCCTGACGGTCTGTGCAGAAAGCCTCCTCAATCCGGGTATTTGTCGAGCGGTACTGGTCGCCGTAGCTGTTCGATGACGCAGGTGATGTACCCGGATGTAGCGATCCTGCGCCGCAGTTGTCGCTCGAGGTCGCCCACTACGAGGGGCATCTGCTGCCGCATTCTGCCGGCGATATCTCTCCCAGTGCCGTGAAATGGTGCTTTGGTGACCATTCATGCGTCGGGCAACTGCACGTTGAGACTGGCCAGCTTCAAGCAAACCAATGGCGATATGAGGGTTGGCTTCACTTAGACGTGGCATTTTGCATTCGTCAACAATATTCCAAATACAGTGAATAATCGACAGACAGCGATCAACCTTTTGTACCCATTATTGAGACTATCTTATCCCCAACTTCCACGTGCATTGCATGTGAATTGTGTATTCTGTGACACTACACGCCGAAATTGAAAATCATGCTGTTAAATACTGGTAAGTAAAGGATCTCTCAAAGCAAAATCATGTAATCCCTTTAAAATTCCTTGCATCCAAGTGGTATTGCTGGCTTTCTGAAGATCAGAGAAATAATACGTCTATTTTTCCACATGGAATATTTGTGAGTGAGTGAGTGAGTTAAGATTTAAAGTCACATCGGCAATATTTCAGCCATATCGTGACTAAAACTAGTTCTAAATTTCATAATACATACATATAATATATAAAACCCTGTCAACGAAGGACAGTAAAACCACTAGATTATCACAGATTGAGTTAAAACTAGCTAGCGTATATCTTTAAAAGTACAAAACTATTTTTGGACAATACAATGTAAAAATGGGCTATAGATCGCCAACAACTGAAGATAGATCACCATACAAGGGACCATGGGGGGAATATTTGTAATTAGGTTAGTGATTTCTAGATACCAAATTTATCCATTATTTACCGTTTGTTTCATGGTCTTACAGACGCAGTTGGTGAAACATATTGGTCTGTAAATTGATGGATCTATATAAACCAGACCGACGACTCCGACATTATAAAGGTGAAAAATTCCCTGATGTCCATATTTTGTCAAATATATCTACAAATGTTTCTAGATATGAATCAGGTAAATGTCTCAGGAGCTGATACTGAATATTATCAGCTTCAGTTGCTGTATCATGAGTTCGCGCTCAAGTCCTGTATATATCTCATTTAATGAAAATAATTCACTTTGTCTCCACCTGAGTTGAAATTTATTCTTTTCTTCTTCTGTTGTTTTTGTTGTTTTTTAACCTCAGGGACATAATGAGATGATGAAGAATGTTTAGCTCGGGTTTCACCAAGTTCTGTTTGCTATGTCAGCTTTATTAGAGTTTGAACCTTTGCCTTAAATCTTTATATCCGCACCTTTGACATAAATGTACGACCACATGTTTCTGTTTAAATGCGCGTCGAGCCTTGATATGAAAATGTTAACTTTATCGAAATTATGGCCTGTTGGCTGACCCAAAAATATTTTTCTGCTTTCTCCCTGCACTGTCTGTTTCAGTCATTGTTAAACCATTGTTTACGAATATGTGTTGCAGAAGTCTTTGTATTTTGTGACCAGCAATGTCATTTAGTATATCGAAGAACATCTGTATGGGTTCTTCAATGTTCCTGAAATTGTCATGTTTTAAGTGATCATTACACATTATCTCATATAATGAACAATGGGCCTGGGTGAAGTCCTTCATGATTAAGTGGTGGATCATCACCAGGGTTGATAGTTAGGATCATGAGAATGGTAGGCAATCAGTCACTCCCAAATACGTCATCATGGACCATCCACTGAAATTCGTTATACAAGGTGAAATCAGTGTGCGCCAGATCGAGGATTTAACGTGTTAAAGTGGCTGGATGTAAATATGTGGTTTAAGCATCATCAAAAGTACATTGGTAATTTTCTGAAAATACATTCCTCGAGGATTTTCCTTTCAGTGCTGAAACTTCCAGGAGGCGGATTGTTTCCGTGACGATCACCTATGATGATATATGGCTTTGGAAGCTGATCAGACAGATTTAAACAGTTTAAAGATTCGTATTTAGAGAGACAGAGCTGTGTATGATACCCTGCTGTACCAAAATGGGAGCGCCTATAATTGCAAAAGCAATGGTAATCACTACACTGTCTTAAAGTAAACGTATGTGCACTTTTTAGATACATCTCTTGCTGATTGTTGAAAATCCTGAAACAAAAATTGCATTTCATTAAATTAATTTTAGTTCCCTGCAATTCCATTGCATAGTAGTAGACAATTGAGTCATGGTGGCCCAATTGGAGATGTCTATGGTGTATGTGAGGAGGATAACCTCCTCCGCCTGTCCTGTGAAGACCTGTGTAACCTCCTTATCAAGAGGAACCAATGAGTTTTGCAAAGCGACCGACCTCTCATGGTGCAGGCACAGTCGATATTTTGTTTCCTTTCTTCGTCTTTTAAAAATTATCCACGGCTGGTTGTCGAGCAGATGTTTTAGATATTTTCTCAGTCTGAATTTCTGTCAGAGAAATACGTTGAAGCGCCGAAGCAAAGGGAGCAGGTTGAGCTGATCTACCTAGGTCAAGTCCGTCTGACATGAATTTGAATTTATTTCTGAATAGGCCAGAGGCCAATTTACAGGTTACAATTCAGATTGCAATGATACACATGCAATAGGCACATCTCCTATGGTACTGAGAATGAAAGCTAAATATAACAATATTGTCTGGTGACAGTATGTTCGCAACAAACAAGGATATAAGGGTATGTGATTGGCAACTTGGTTATTTTGAAATTACTGTTATACACTTACGTTTAGGGAATATAGCCCTACAGACTTATTCGTAATGGTACAGATTACAAGTCAACATAATGGCAGCGAATACAATTATATCATAGGCACGTTTCTTACAAAATTGTTGCCTGGTTTTAGTATATTGAAAACAGGAAATATCTAGTTCGTCTTAGCAAACATTTCATAATTACCTCTTTCTTTAAGGATATGATAGACAAACTTGGCTAACTTAAGAATATTATTTTCAGACTGATTTTTTACAAATTGTACAAACTTGCACATACTCGGATTTTGGTACAAACTCTTATCTTAATCACACCACTGTCTATATTTTAAATACCTTGGACAAAAAATCACAAGATGGTACTCATCTTCCAGATAACTGGTACAAAGAGAACTCTATTCAATTTATCTAACTTACTTCACCGATCTTTTTCTACCAATAACATGTGAGAACCTAATCAAAATCGAGTTAAGGCTATTCTATATTTAGCTATTTCTATCCTAAAGAGGTAACGTTCAAATTCAAATGTTTCCTTGATGTGTAGATACAATCTAGTGTCACTAACAGATAAAAGCTGATTTCTCCACATTTGGATCTGGATATCATTTACTCTTTGTCTAAATTCATTGCTAGTCATGAAGTGGTAGGTGGCACAAAATTCCACCTCCAGAAAGAATGTGTAACCTCTCATTACACTTTTCTCTACCCTTTCTTCAAACAAAATCGGAAAACTTATATCCCAGACTATTTTGTTAACAAAAACCAATGTGTTAAATTTTAACGAATTATTTAACAGTTAACAAATCTCTGTTGATGTGGATGTATTTTTAAAAAAACTAAGTATATTCTGTAATACCATCATGGAAAATGTACAAGCTTCCATGTAAACCATGTACTCTTAACTGTATATTTATACCTCTTATACCAATTATTCCGGCCTGAGCGTAATACAAGCTCTGTTCTGTTCTGTTCGGAGGACGTTGCTCCAGAGCGAGTGACTGCAGCAGAGTAGGTAATGTTTGATTTTCAAAGGAGGATCATAGTTAGCGCACTTATAATCTTTCTCGCAGTCAGATCAGTCAACGGGATCCCCACAATGACGACATACCACAGAGTTACAGCAAGATTGAGATCCGTGGTCGAAATGTTGACATTTGTAACAGCGGAGAGGATTGGGGACATATACATCCACTCCGATATTAAAATACCCTGCTTTGATCGACTGCGGGATGGACGAACAAGCAAACGGCAATAGAAATGTGCTTGTTTTCGTAACGATGCCCTCGTTCTTGATAATGAAACGTTTCTCTACTGAAACACCCTGAACTTCCAGCTCTACAGCAATATCCTGTCAGACAGACACTGTGCCCGGCCACAGATGATTCCACGACACGATTTTAACACAGCAACCTCGATATTTGTCAATGTTTTGCGCCACGGAAACGAGTAACGGTCTTTAGTTCTCAAATTCACAGATATAGCCTTTGAAATAGCAAATCGATTGAGTTTAATGGGTAGATCCATAATTCCCTTTCTCAGAATTCTAGCTTGTATATACCTGTGTAGAATTCTGTTGAGTGATCGAATTCGTATATACGTTTCGATATGAACCTGTGTAATTCGATTTTATGAAATGTTGTCAAAGGTGATTTAAGTACTGAGAACAACAACTATATATGTATGAGTAATCGGTGAGAGTGATTTAACGGGACTCTAGTTTTCTGATATTAGAGATGTTCTCTCACTAACAGCATGTAAAAACCTTCACTACATCTGATGTACACAAGTACATACGACCACGCCCACAAACACACAATCCCCGTGGATTCTTGACACCATCCTGTGATGTCAGTATGTTTCTAACAAACTGCCCTGACTCTGTCAGATGGATGACTCTGTGTTGTCGGGAGTCTGTCACCAAGATGTCGCCTGTGCTGGTACTTGTGATACCACGTGGATACGTCATTGCTGTGTCTCCTGTAGGTCTGTAGTTGAACACTACATCTCCCTCGGGCGTCACACACACGACACACTTGGTTCCACAGTCACACATCAGGATGTTTCCTGTCCTCGTGGTACAGAGGGAATAGGGATACTTTAAGATGTCCCTGCCACTGTGGCGAGGACAAACTGACTTCAACACATGTCCTGACATATCCAGGATATCAACACAGGCAGGGGAGAAGGAACTTGCTGCTAGTGTTGATGGTGTCAGAGACGTTATACCCCAGTACTGTTTGCTGGTTGTAATGGTCGACAGCAGCACTAAGTCAGGGTTCACTTTAACAGTTACAATCTGACCGATATCCAGCACAGTGACAGCCACCTGGTTGTCGTGTATCCTAGCTATACCATATGGTTTACAGCCGAGGCTGAGCTTGCTTTGAGCTGCATGACTGTTCCTGGTGTAGAAGGACTTCACACTGTTGTTATTGCAGTCGGTAACTACCACTGTGTTTGTACCATTCACCACGAACATTGTAATGTCAGTAGAAAATACGCTGTCTGTATCTCCTGCTACTTTCACATCAATGGTGTCCTGTAACACAGGAGTTGCCTTCAGGTCCAGCACGTTAATGGTGTCCAGTAACACAGGGGTAGCCTTCAGGTCCAGCACGGTAATGGTGTCTTGTAACACAGGAGTTGCCTTCAAGCCCAGCACATCGTCATACTGGACGAGTATCTCACCCAGATGGAGATGTTCCAGTGCTCTACTCAGCTTGTCCGTGTCCTGCCTGAATGTTATCCTGTCTATTCTTCCCTTCTCCTTCACCTCTACGACTCCGACAGCTTCCACATCACCGGCCTCACATCCCTGATACATCTCATACACATCCATGTCACACTCAGACTGTAGAGCCTGGTCTATCAGCTCAGCCTGTTGTTGGTACATCTGTACTGACATCTCACCTGACTTTATGTCTACCTTCAGTTGTCCAATGTGTCTGTCAGACATCTCTTTTAGTTCAGACAGAAGTTTCCGTTCCTTGACTTTGATCACCTCTATGACTGTGAGACTTGCAGTCTTGATATTTGATTCTAATTGTAAGTGAATCCCCATTTCTTCTTTGACTTTAGAGTTAAGATTTTCAAGATGTGTTTTCACTTCATCTTGCATCTTTAATACATTCCCTCTATTCCTCTTTAGCTCAGTTTTCATTGCAGGAATCTCGGACTCAATTTCAACAACCAACTCACATTTTCTGTGATGGATCGTGCAGCATGCTTGACAAACAGCTGTTTTACAATCTTTGCAAAGATATTTGATACTTTTATTCTTGTGAACTTTACACATGACATTTCTCTTGACCTTGACCTTTGTCTCTCCAGATAGGTCAACTACGTCATGGTGACGAGTAGATGGGATTCGTTGGTGCATCCGTGTACATCGTTCACACAGTACATCGTCACAAACAGAACACCAAGATGTAGCTGGAGTTGTCTCCCCTTCCTCCTTACAATAACTGCAGTTAGTTGTATCTGAAATAACCATTCATTCATTTATTGCGATATCGCAACATATCGAGGGACTATATGAGGAGGTGGGAAAATGTATCAAAAACATCTGATATTGAGGCATTTGATGTGTGAGTAATGTCAGATTTTATGTGGAAAATGTAGGATTTGTCATGGCTATTCTTCCATCTTGTCTGCTGCTCGTTGAGCACATGTCCATAGTAGGAGTTCATTCACAAGAATAAAAGGAGGTATCACACAATGTTCAATATCTTCTCAACTCGACACACATTCCTTTTATCCAATCAAGCGTATTGTTGCATGCTGTGAAACATCACGAATAGTCACAAACACTCACCTTTAGATCCGGGGCCAAACGAATCCATGAGTCCCTGGATGACAAAGCTTGGCTTGATGTCATCCGCCCACTCCTCCACTGGTCTCTCAGGGTCAGACACTTCTGTCGTCCTCCTGCAGAATGGACACAGGAGAGACTTGGCACTGAGGGCTTCCCGTCTGGTTTTGGTGTAGTCGACGACACATTTCCGACAGAAGGTGTGATTACACACAAGTGAACAGGGCTTGTCAAACACCTCTGTACATATGGTGCATGTCAGGAAGTGTTCTGTCAACTTCTTGGATGTCGCCATCTCTCCTACAAAAGGACAAACGATGCAAACCTTCCACTTTAGCCACTGCCACTATCCAAGCCGAATATACTTGACACTATGTCCGATAAGTTGCATTCCTTATTTACTGTCCTATTTAAAGCTACGAAATGCTTCGATTGGTGAACCTGCTCTTTAAGTAATGAACGAAACCCCGTATGCAGATATTTGCCAGCAATCTGAGACAGCATTGGCAGGTGCGTTACATTTTGGCTGATTGTATTCTGTGTTTATAGCTCGTGTGTGAGCTGCACTGATTTGCCAGGGGTATGTGTTATAATGTGAAGTTGATGTTCGGTATATTATCATGTACAAGTGTTCTGATAACACCCGGTGTCAGGGAACTGTGGCATGTCAGTGGGAGCTTGTTTTTCAACATATTACCTGCTAGCTATACCACATGAAGTTATGATCACATGAGAAAGGTACCATCCACTGATTACCATATCGAAAATAGGAGGTATTAAGTTCCGATTCTGCTGCATTAGATGTAGGATGATGTAGACATGTAGATGTATTTTCTCATATACTCTGCTGTAGCATTTATCAGGGGTAGTCAGTAATAATAATCCACATACATCTGCATGGTAACATCTATCGAGTTTGACAATAGTTCACAAATACTCAGCCAGACAACACGGACCTACCTGAGTCAGTCAGCTTGCTTAACAAAGGATGTAATGTGTCATATAACTTTGTGGACTTTTGACTTCGTTATCAACGGAAATACCGTATCATTCATTGCGCATAGTCTGCACACAGGTCATGTAAAGAAACCAGCTTAGCTGATGGGTGAGAGGAGCTTTGTGTGTCAGGTTGTCGAGATCCAAATACACCTGACGCAGGGTTCCGTGGATCGGAATGTCGACTGACATTTACGCAGCTCTGTAAAGTCACTTTTAAACACATATCGTTTTTGACAACGTTCGGGAAGTAATGTACAGGTATGATCCATTCTGTCTGCAGTCGTGACATTGTTTGTAGGCGACGTGGTTAGTTGTAAATTGTCTGGTGCAGTTTTCGTTTTGCAAATACGCCATCATAGGGAGATTCTTGGTGGAAATTGATCCCCAGCAACCTGTCCTAAACTTGGAAATCGTATCCTGGACCGTTGGTCGCAATATCAATCACTCTAATCTCACAGGGCGCCGTCATGGAGATTTTTCTACACTTTACACGTTAATTATGCTTCTGTGACATATCAGAGGGAACACAAAGTCACGAGTATCATGGAAAACATTGACACTTGGGCCGACCGTCAATATTCAAAGAATGGTGTAACATAAATATTGATCAACATAGAGGGTGTAATATCATCAAAGCGTGCTAAAAACAAATTCGATAAAGCCCACCTGATGAGGTGCAATATACAAATTGTTATTGAAATCTCAATCCGCATACTGATATATAGATATGTGAGTGGGAAAGTAAGAATTGTGTTTTTGAACAATTGCACAAAACATGGATCTTTGCGACAATATTCAGATAAACAAAATACAGCTGCATAATATCTGCTGAAAGCTTTCTGCGATGCAGGTGGTCATGAAGCAGCAAACATGTGTCATTGTTTCGGTGATGTCCGTACACACATTCAAACGCACACACGCACACACACACACACGACATGTAATTCAATGCTTCATCGTGAGTTGAATATACATCTTATTGATTCACCTCTGCAACTGCTAAACGATATCATGCATTTAAAAGACGTTGAACAATGGTGTCAAGTGAGACATACTTCTAACAGCGATAGCGACTACAACAGAGGTACACAGGAGATAACAGATCCCATGGTCGTCATTTATAATGCATGTGAAGAAGGGTCATGGCTAATACTTCACCTTGATCAGCAGTAGTCAGTCAAGATTCCGGAGTAGGCCAAGGCTGGATATCCGTGGTGAAGTCACAGTCACAACTGACAATGTATCCTAATGCGTCTCGAAGCAAAAGGAGAGTTCAAGCACTCTCGGATCTACTGCTAATCTGAAAGATTGCTCATAGTGTGGTGCTTGAGTATTCACGAAAATGAACTGTATTTGCTCAAAGAGACAATTTCTTTTGAGATTAATGCTGGTGTGTAATCCCCATTCTTGGGTTCGAACTCATGAACGCAGGTGTTTGGCGGCCCAGCTTTTATCAATGAACTGCTGCACCATAGAAGCCATTTTGAAGTTTCCTATTTGTCTCTCTGTTCCTATACAAAGACTTGCGTCATCGGATAACCAGAAGTCGGGAACAAAAACCAAAACCCTAACCTTGACACTTCCTCACCCAAATCTATCAACTTCCTGTACACAACCCTCAGCACAACGTTCACCTCCACCCACACTCTCATCCTACCATCAGCGAATCTGAGGGTAAATCTTGATTCATCAATGGAGACAACTGGATGCCACATTCGTCACCACTCGCCCCTTTCCGTAACCTCCAAGAAGACTCGTCCCCCTACATTCGTCACCACTCGCCCCTTTCCTCAACCTCCAAGAAGACTCGTCCCCCTATAGATGTTTGTTATGTGCGAAAATACGACAAACCAATCAGAACGAGCGTAATGACTGCCGTGCTTTGATAAAAATAATCTCGACTACTTTAATCGATTATGGCATTATGTGTTTGTGTAAAAAGTCATGAAAAATATATATTGTCATGTTGAAAGTGAAAAGAACGTAGCTAACTGAGTTGCCCCGTGTAGTTTTAGTAAGGGTAATGCCGTGGATGGCGAGAATTTCAAGTACACCCACGTGCGTTTGTTGACATACTATTGCGCTTCCAACAATTTTAAGAAATGTAATTATAAATCAGTGCGATTTTCAAAACAGTTATATTATATCTATATGTAACTAATCCATTTTAATCTTTAACATTGGACTTATACTTTACATCTGTGGAGTCATTCATATATTTTCAGCGAATTCATTTAATATTCCACCAGGGGTATGACAGCAAGGTTACACGAATGTTCAGTTTGAGAAAATATTTTAAAGTAATTTTTGAGTGTCTGCCTTGTAATCTATAGTCCGTTTGACTCAAAAGCGGACCGATGAATGGCAATCTAACTCGAAAACTAATAAACAGAAAATACTCAATGAAACGCTGATCATAATCAAAACGTCAAACCAACTATGTGTGTTTTTTGACAGAATTTATGTCCTAAAAATAAAAAAGTTGTTTAACAAACTATCATTAAAATATTGACACAGTTCACTATTTGTTACGAGGGAGGAGTGCAGGGAAAGGGACAGCCAGGTGTTCGAGAAAGGATGGAGACGGCACAGCACAGGTTAATGAATCAATAACTTTGTGAACTTGTGCACGTGCTTCTCTAACGCCTGGCTGTCCCTTTCTCTGTACTCCTCCCTCGTAACAAATAGTGAAATACCACCGAACTCACTGTGATTAAATATTCATTCGTTCGCAGAATTTTATCACGCTTCATAAATATCTCATTGCGATTTATCTTCCTTTAACCATTCATTTATTTAGTCAATCAAATGGACCCGCTCCGCTGCAACGCTGGAGCTGTATGTATCACAACACGTCACGAGTTGGCAAAGCAATCCATGTATCTAATGTTTAGGTGTGCAAAAGTTCACTGTATATGATTAGTGATCGGTTGGTCACAACGTCTGCTAAACACTGACTTCATGCTCAGGCAAGTTTGGCTGCTTGTGTATCGACAATAGTGGTACTTTCCTAGCTATAAATGTGATCAGTAACGTGTATAAGCTCGTGAAAGGTGTGCACAAGGATTACTGCCCTGCAATGCAAATTACACAATCTGTCTCTTCTGAAGAGAGTAACAACATTTGTCAAATTCACATGTCAATGAATATTTTTTTTTAAAACCTTTAAACAGTCAGTATAACTACTTTTTACCTAATGATCCAGTTTCTCATTGACACACTGATAAAATATCAATCATAAAAATACCTCTATCCCTAACATATTTTGTCCAGTATATATGAACCACATGGTCTCATTGAGACAATATATCTGAATAGAAAATACAAGTACGGGCTATTTACATTACATCACATCACATCACATTTACTTAGATTTACATTACATTACATTACATTACATTACATTACAATGCGAGAGTGGTTTTATTCCGCTTTTAGCAATATTCCAGCTATATCAAGGCGACGGACACCAGAAATGTGGGTCACACAGTGTACCCATCTGGAGAATCGAACCCAGGACTTCGGCGTGACGATCCACCGCATAAACAATTGGGCTACCCCACTAACCCCCATTGCATACCAATGTTAGTCCTTCTAAAACTGGTTTGATTCGTCATATTCAAATCAAAAGTCATGGATGATTTGTCAGAGTGATTAAGAAACACTGAGTGAGTGTGTCACAAAATGAGTATTTCAGCCACATTGTGACAAAAACAATTCACACAGTAATCAGTACAATGTTCAGACAATGAGATTAAACTAAAGAGTAAAATTGTGTTTCAGACAGGAATGTTCCTACAGTGCATCACATCATATCCCTCCAAGTAAACTATATTTAATCTAAAATAGGACTGTGACCTGTTCACTCAATTACAGAATGTAAATACCTTCACTGCATTTAATGTACACAAGTACATACGACCACGCCCACCAACACACAGTCCCCATGGAAGGTGGACACCATCCTGTGATATCAGTATGTTTCTAACAAACTGTCCTGACTCTGTCAGATGGATGACTCTGTGTAGTGAGTTGTCTGCCACCAGGATCTCGCCTGTGTTGGTACATGTGATACCACGTGGATACTTCAGTGCTGTGTATACTGTAGGTCCGTAGTTGAACACCACATCTCCCTCGGGAGTCAGACACACGACACACTTGGTTCCACCATCAGACACCAGGATGTTTCCTGTCCTCGTGGTACAGAGGAAGTAGGGATACTTTAAGATGTCTCCACCTCTGTGACCAGAACAAACTGACTTCAGCACGTGTCCCGACATATCCAGGATATCAACACAGGGAGGGGACTCGGAACTTGCTGCTATTGTGGATGGTGTCAGAGACGTTATACCCAAGTACTGTTTGCTGGTTTTGATGGTCGACAGCAGCACCAGGTCAGGGTTCACTTCAACTATTACAATCTGCTTGGTTTTCGGCAGAGTGACAGCCACCTGGTTGTGTTTCAGCCTTGTTATACCCCATGGTCTACCTCTCAGACTGAGCTTGCTGTGACCAGGTTGACTGTTACTGGTGTAAAAGGACTTGACACTTTTGTTGTTTTCTGTAACTACCACTGTGTCTATACCATTCACCTCTAACATTGTTACGTCAATGGGGTTTCCTCCACCTGCATCTCCTGCTACTCTCACAGCAATGGTGTCCTGTAACACAGGGGTAGCCTTCAGGTCCAGCACGGTAATGGTGTCCTGTAACATAGTCCTGTCATACTGGACGTGTATCTCACCCAGATGGAGATCTTCCAGTGCTCTACTCAGCTTGTCCGTGTCCTGTCTGAATGTTATCCTGTCTATTCTTCCCTTCTCCTTCACCTCTACGACTCCGACAGCCTCCACATCACCGGCCTTACATCCCTGATACATCTCATACACATCCATGTCACACTCAGACTGTAGAGCCTGGTCTATCAGCTCAGTCTGTTGTTGGTACATCTGTACTGACATCTCACCTGACTTTATGTCTGCCTTCAGTTGTCCAATGTGTCTGTCAGACATCTCTTTCAGTTCAGACAGAAGTTTCCGTTCCTTGACTTTGATAACCTCTATTACTGTGAGACTTGCAGACTTGATGTTTGATTCTATTTTTAGGGGAAGCGCCAATTCTTCTTTCACCCTGGAGTTTTGTTTTCCAACATATGTTTTCATCTCATCGTGTTTCTTTAACAAATTCTCTTTATTCCTTTTCAGCTCGGTTTTCATTGCAGTAATCTCTGACTCAATTTCAACAACCATGTCACATTTCCTGTGATGGATCGTGCAGCATGTTTGACAAACAGCTGTTTTACAATCTTTACAAAGATATTTGATATTCTCGTCCTTGTGAACTTTACACATGACCTTTCTATTCACCTTGACCTTTGCCTCTACAGACAGGTCAACTACGTCATGGTGACGGGAAGAGGGGATTCGTTGGTGCATCCGGGTACATCGTTCACACAGTGCGTCGTCACAAACAGAACACCAAGATGTAGCTGGGGTTGTCTCCCCTTCCTCCTTACAATAACTGCAGTTAGTTGTATCTGAAATAACCATTCATCCATGTGGTGATATTAACCTGGTGACATCAAAATGTATTATAAGGCTAGACATGGCGTATCATGTTCAATCCCCACACAGGTTAGAAAATGTATCGCAAACATCAGAACGTCTCAGGTTGAAACGTATTGGAAAACAGTTCGGAACTGTCTCACCGTAAACGTTGTTCTGCGGGTCATGAATAATGTTTATAAGGTAGACCCTAGATCATGTCACCTCTGACATGCTGTCTCTTGCTAATGAAACAGGGGCGTAGCTACCATTATAAAAAAAGCCCGGACTTACACATGATTGTTGCCAAAAAATGTTGAACAAGCCCTCAATACTATCTAAATATAGCTTTGTAATCTATCGGGCCTACTCGAAAATAGAAACTGGCTTGCTAAGCGCCTGTGAAACACATATCCACAATACAAGTGCACATTTCTCACAAACAAACTGTTTTATCTAACACAGGAGTCACATACTACTTAATACAGTTTAATTCCACAAACATTCCAGTTTCGTAAAATTAATTATTCTTTTACCTGCTTACAAACAACACGTATATTAGTACAACCCACAAACACTCACCTTTAGATCCAGGCCCAAATGAGTCCAACAGTCCCTGGATGACGAAGCTTGGTTTGACGTCATCCGCCCACTCCTCCACTGGTCTCTCGGGGTCAAACACTTTCGTCATCTTCCTGCAGAATGGACACAGGAGGGACTTGGCACTGATGGCTTCTGGTCTGGTTTTGGTGTAGTTGACGACACATTTCCGACAGAAGGTGTGATTACACACAAGTGTACAGGGCTTGTCAAACACCTCTGTACATATGGTGCATGTCAAGAAGTGTTCGGTCAACTTCTGGGAGGTCGCCATCTCTCCTACAAAACGACAACAGGCACGACATGAACAAAATATCCACTATACAAACCACATTCATCACACCAACACCGACCATATTTGTAGTCACGATTTACTGACACGTCTAAAACCACAAAAGGCCATGTTAAGTAAATCCTGTCTTGAAATAACGAACAAATGAAAACATAATTTCGGATATATGTAGATCCTATAATCAATGAGAGATAACATTGGTAGACGGGTTGTAACTGGGCCGTGTGTATTGTGTGCATGATGTGAGCGTGTGTGGGTGGCTCTGTATTTCTGGTCATACGTAAAACATAGAACAGCCATTCCCTCACATATTTCATATTTCCTGTATTTTAGAAGCGTTAGAAGCTGGATATCATAGGATGAAGGGAAAAGACCGTCTGTTGTGATTTCCCTCTTTCCTCTTTGATACTGCATCCGTTGAGCTACAGTAGAATGTTTATACTATTGTGTTATGTTATTATTATCAAATTATCCTCCCACTCTATTTGTATCGTCCTTGTTTTGCTTTTGTACGAGATGTACAGAGATGTAGAATAATCTGGTAATGTGGAAGTAATTTCCCCTACTTTGTATCGTACCATATATGATAGCCACTAACAATCGTACATACCTCAACAGGTCTCAGTATTGAGGTCAACAGGCTGATAAGAGAAAATGTTGAACGGAGATCTTCAAATTAATATGGTTATCACAGATGTATAATTCAGTCAGATATCAGGTTATGAGAATCTGTCTCTAGATAGTTGTCGAGTTTGACGAACCGTTGTTCCTTCCTAATACACAATAGTTCACAAATACCCAACCAAAGACAACACGGACCTACCTGAGGCAATCAGCTGACGTAACAAGGGGCGGCTATGGTCAGGTGTGATATAACTTTGTGGAATTTGGACTTCGTTATCAACGGGAATACATGTGTCGTGTAGTGTGCATCGACTACACACAGTTCCCGTTGTGAAAACGTGTTTGGTTTGGTTAAGACAGGAGCTTTGTGTGTCAGGTTCCGTAGATCCGAATACGGATGATGCGAGTTCTGCAGATCCGAATGTGGATTAGTACAATTCACGTAGACGTACTTCTGTTACCTCACTTTAAAACACCTTCCTTTTGTGACAATAGTCGGGAAACAATAACCGTACAGGTGAAGGCAGATGAGAAATGTAAGTTTTCAATGTCTACAAAGATATGTATTATCAATTCTGTCCTGTCTACAGACGTGACATCATGACTCAACAGGGTGGGTCGCTGATTGCCTCATGCAGTCTTGGTTTTACATGCAGCCCGGTCACGAGTCATTTCGGGGTTACAATAGGTCACCAGCAATCTGTAGTTGACTTCACTGATAGCAGGAAGTTGTATCTTATCGTGGGTCTTGCTGAGTGTAGCGTTAACCAAAACACAACCAGCATGTATTTGCAGGTTGCCATAGCGTTGATATTGATGACTCTGACATAACTATAAGCAGTAACGCACTAAAGAATAAATCATCTTTTATTGGATTTCTACACTTTACAAGTCTTTCTTCACTGTCCGTTTATTCAAATTTCTATTGCAAGTCCACATGACATAGATAGGATGTATAGCAATTGCAGGCATACATTTTTAGTATGAACTGTAATCTTTGACACAATTTGTAAATATATTCCATTTTAAGTAGCCTGTTGCATCGATCGCGAGAGCATCATGAGGTCATTCAAGCTGTAACACTGATTTTACCACGTCAAGTCAGTGCTGGAATATCCCTCACTGAGATATTAAACAGTAATGTCACAGTTGCATTGAATATACGAAGCTTATACTTCATAACGTGAGAGCTGCATACTATAGCTACCTGGGGAACATTGGATGTCGGAGTGAGTTAAAAATTAACCTCACATCGGCAATACTGCAGCCATATCGTGACGAGAACAGTTGATTGGATGTCGGAAGTGATGAGGAATCCCAGTATTCTACTGTAAGTATAAGATGGAATGTGTTTGTTTCATCAACCTGAACCTTATGTTAAGGATTGGCATTTGTTCTGTGACAAACGATAACCTTGAAATGGTTCATGCTTCCACCCGCACAGAAATACCCCATAAAACAATTCATGAAGCCACTCCACATTGTCCATCCAGTGATGCTGATTAGCTGAAGATTGACCCACTCAGCAATTAATGGAAATATAGAAGTGGGGAGATGCCCTGTATTTGACAGACAATCTACACAAATATTTTAACCTGTGTGATGCTTACACGTCCTCGGAGATCTTGTGTTTCACATCCCGGTTCTCTAATTTGTTTAGAATTTCGAAAGATCATGATTGTAATCAGAGCAGAGATTCATTGAAGACAGGATGGAAGAAAGCTCATGAACATATCACATCCATAAACTCCTAAAATGTGTGGACGCGCAGCTGTATCACCTTCGTGCGGTATATCCCTCGCTGAATAGTTCAGAATCATATATTTATCATGCTTTCGTTGTTAACTCTACGACCACTTTGTGCTTTCAGCTCAAATGTTACTCATTTTGTTTAAACTCAATTAACAAACCTTCCATCGATCTATGATAATTTTGATTAAATAGAAAGGCAAAACTTAGGATATCAACTTATGATTGCTTCATTCGTTCATTAACCATGTCCTTCAATCGAAGCGTCTTATATAGAAGAACATCGTTTTTTTAGGAAAGGATTAGGATGTCATATAAAATTGGGTAAGAACCGAAACTGACATGAAAGAATATGTCCAACTTTCAAATAGTCATAATGTCTCCACATTCTATTTTCACATTTCATATATGTACTGACGACAGTATCGCAACACCCAATATTGTCCACAGTATCAATATGCTACCATTAGGCATACCAAAGAAACCTATCCAACACAACATGCGCATTACCTAATGTCTGGTGTAACCTCCGCCAGATGCACTAACCTCCCTGAGCCTCCTCATTGACTGTATCAGACGTTAAATTTGACGCTGAGGTATTACGTCCCATTCTTGATTGAGATATCGAACCAATGCACCAAGATTTGACATATTCTGTTCGCCATAATGTCCCCAACATGTCTATGGTATTGAGATCTGGACTCCTGTAGCGCCAAGGTAGTTGTGCTGTCGCTGCCTGATGTAAGAATGGCCAACACCACTTGCACCATGCGGTCAAGCATTGTCGTCCATAAAGACTGGCATTGTGTTCTGAGGTTGATTTTTATAATTTGTTATAGTCACAATTAAAATAGTCCTAATTATAAAATCGACTCTTTTAGCAGATATTTCTTATGGATGTGGAAAGGGTTTTGTCAAAATTCTATTCACAACGAACCTGTTTGAGATGTCAGTGTCCATTCAGATTTTGTCTGATCGTCACAAGGTTAAGTTTACAACCATGTGAGAGTCAAAGCTGATAACCGATGCACAGCAACCAGCATCTCTTCCAACAACCCTCAGTGACATGTCATCATTTTGCACGCATACCAATAATTTGACATCTATGGGCAGTTGTCTGTTGAGGAGGCCCGATATTTGCTTATCAACAACGAAATCAATTATGATTTTCCAAGTTTTCGTACTGTAAGAATGGTTTACTGAAATTTGATATTTCGTCAATGACAGGTAAATGTATTGCATTTGATGCTTGATCATGATCGTAGGACGTGTATATCTAAAATCAATGTAAGGTCCGCCAAAAAGACCAAAACAACAATAGTTAGGATATGAATATAAATGGCTGTATGGGGTTTAAAACGTTGTGATACTTTTTTCAGTGTGTATGTTGGGAGGTTATCGATGAGAATAAATATAGGAATATACTGAATAAAGGACATTAAAGAAGCAATTTTCCAGATTAATTCAGACTTGCTGTATTGTTTTCATAATCTTGACAGATTGTTAGTGTTTACTGAGTAGTAGAATCAGTGACATCAAAGGTTACAAAGATTGCTTCCTCAATCAATGAGTACCCGGTTGTCTCAGTTTAATTCATCCTTTGGAGATGAACATCTTGTGCATATTACTTCAATTAATCTCTTCTCATGGGTATCAAGACAAGAAAACCTTCCCAATAAGGTGACCCCTGTAAAGGCTGGACATGAGTCACAGACACCATCAGCACCAGACAGTTGGTGAAAGAAGAATGCTCTGACTGTCAAGGTCATATTTGCTGCCAGTCAAGGTCATATCTGCTGCTATTGCTGATCTCACAGTAAGCTTGGAGTCATCTCTTGATGATACCACAACAGTACTTGACAAATTCAGTACAAATCTTTCTGACGCTACAATGAACATCGTGGAGCAATACGTTCAATGTCGCTGCTGTCTGAAGTGGTTACCAGGTTTGGATAACCAACAAACCATTTACTACCTTCCTCACAGTAAGCTTGGAGTCATGATGGACCTGATGGAGCAGGGCCCTTGCTCCATGTGACTGTTGTCTGAACTGGTTACCAGGTTTGGATAACCAACAAACCATTTACTACCTTCCTCACAGTAAGCTTGGGGTCATGATGGACCTGATGGACCTGATGGAGCTGATGGACCTGGTGGAGCAGGGCCCTGGCTCCATGTGACTGTTGTCTGAACTGGTTACCAGGGTAGATTTGGTCCTCCTGGACACGCGCGCGCGGACGCACGCACGCACACACACACACATACACACAAACAAACAAACACACAAACACACTAAATATGTTTGAAAATGTATGTCTATTCAAAAGTTCCAAAATCAGATGAAATCACCTAGATGTGCATTTGCAAACGAACAAACTGGACGTATTTAGTCACACAGTGTATTTTAATGTCCACAGTGACAACTGAGAATAGTTGACAAGAAAAATAGCTAAAAGGAAGCTACGCACCACACATAGACATATTTCAAATGTGTTCCATATTATCCTTCTCGACATTATTACTTTATCTATACAGCATGTATTTCATTTGGACAACAGACACAAGGTTGTATATATATGTTCAAAGTATCAGGACAATTTGTCCAAAATGAAAGCGTGTGAAAAAACAATATGATAAATGTTGGCCTTCCTCGCATGAATCTGAACACTCAGCTCTATATACACTGACACAATGTAAACATGGTTGTGTTTACACCAATATGCCCTAGTGGAATATGAGAAGCCTGACAACTTTTTCAGAATCCGGCATAGAGTGACACTGAGAACGAAAGTTTTAACCTCCACCATTGTATGATAATCTAACAGAAGGGGTCACTTTCTGGAAGATGCTTGGGCACTTTTAGCATTAGTTTCCGCTCAGATTATCAAGAAAAGGGACGAAAATTATTTTCATAGTCATTGCAAATATCTATTAAAATCAGAGTCCATGTTCCAATATCAACAAGACCCATTGGAATGGCGTGTTAGGGTGCAAGTAAAGCATGATATCATGGGAGTGTAGTATGTATGCTGCAAGTCAAAGCAGAGAACTTCATGGGATATGAACTTTGTCACTGATGTCGGTTGATCAAAACCCTGATCTAATATCCGCAAGGTAAACAAGCTCAGTTTATGATAATGGGGATAACTATGTCTTTCATTTACCGTCATGTACAAGCCAAAACGTTCAGCATCTCCTCCATTGTTTTGACAGCATACTTCTCATCACATTCGCTTTCATTTTTAACAAGTCGGTCAATAACAAAATGCCTTAATGATGTCTTAACTCCACTGGTCTGTGACTATGTGAAGGGGTGTGTCAAGGATTATGGTTAGTGTAGGAGACTGGGATGAAAGGGTTCATTTGTTGGACTCTTGCTTGTCACCTGGAATCGTGGTTAACTTGAGTTAAAAAAAAAACAGGCTTCTCTCCTAGTGGGAAATCTCGGTAATATCTTCCTTGAAAGGAATATCGGTTGCCTGTCGTGGCATCTAAATGAACTGGCTCCGTCACATGGGAGATTAAATGTTGTTATACCCTCACTGCTTTGATGTTACCCGTAACAGCAATCACTGGTTTATCAGGCCCACATTCGAGTATTTTATACACTACCGTCATCGTGTAGCTGGTAAACTGAATGCTGCGTTCACCATCAAGTAGAAATGTCCACTACATATATCTATTTGCAACACACATAAAGAACACAAATTGTGATGAAACATTCATTCGTTCGCTGTATTTTATTGCTCTTCGTGAATATGTCATCACGATTTATCTCCCTTTGACCGCTCAGTTTTCACGTCAATCCAGTGTCCCCTCCACTGCAATGACAGAGCTGTATCTTCTGTGTATCACAACACGTCACGAGTTGGCCAAGCCATCAACGTGTACGTGTGAAGTAATAGTTTACTGTATTTGTATCAGTGATCGGATGGCCACTTCATCCACTGACTAGTCTGGCTGTTGTCCGACCCGATGAAACACAATCCCCTTTCCAACATTGATGTAACATTCCCAGCTTGTTTACCTGTTGCAATCACAAGGGTGGGACTTTCGCGGGCGGTTATGTGATCAGAATAATGTACAAGTAAATTATGAAAGGTGTGCACAAACATTTCTGCCTTCCAAGGCATATCACACAACAGGTCTGTTTAGAATAGAATAACAATAGGTATTTAATACACATGTCGATGAATATACAAGGTATAGTCTTTAAACAATCAGTAAAACAATTTTACCTAGATCCCCAGATTTCAGGTCATTACGACAACACAAAATATCGATATACTACATGCCATGAAACATATGATCTCATTGAGACAATATGTTTGAATAGAAAATACAAGTACGGACCATCTATACATTACTTTATTACCCTTAAGATAAATTTGTCGAATTCTGATTGGTCAATAACCAAAGCATACGAAACCACGAAGGCGGATTTCACCATGTCAAATCGGGAACAGGTCAAAAAGGGCCAAAGGACAAAAGGGCCAAAAGATTAGAAGATTTTGACTTTCCTTTGGCCCTTTTGTCCTTTGGCCCTTTTAACTACAACCCGTCAAATCTGTCACGTGACACACTGCACTGCTTGTATAAATGACCTTCACCTTAGATGGACCGTGACGTGGCTGCTAAAAAAGTTCATCACTTCGAAATTCTACAGTTGGCGTATACAATTATGAGTATAAACAAAGTAATGAAATTGTTTTCTTATTTGTTTGTGTCAATAACCATATCCCCAAAGAAAATGTTTCCGTATTCACTTGTCCTTTAACAAAACCTCAAAATCGGTAATTTTCATCATACACTTAGCCGTTTATCAAAAACTAATACTCTCCCATTATGACCGTTCAGCAAAAATCATTTCGAAACGTTCTGCGACTCATTCTGCCGATTTAGTGTTGGTTTTAAAGATAAGCTAAATATAGAGATCTTAAGGGTAATAAATTCGTCACACGGTGTTTTGAGAGGGTGTACGGGACTGTAAGACCCTTGTAAATTACGTATTTCATGAGACACCCTTTCAAACCAGCGTGTAACCAATATTTCATTACAAAACAGTACAGTACAAGTTGTGTCTTTCTAAACTAGGTATCATTCATCACATTCACATACACAATCATGGATGATTTGTCAGAGTGATTAAAAACAGTGAGTGAGTCAGTCAGTGAAGGAGTTGATATTTAACGTCACATCAGCAGTATATCAGCCATATTGTGACGAAAACATTCCACACAGTAATCTGTAATATGTTGAGACCTTAAGATAAAACACAAGGGTAAAGTGTGATTTCAGATTTTCATGAAGTACATCACATCATATTCCTCCAAGTAACATATAACTTTATTTAAATCAAAGGGATTGTGACATGTTCTCTCACTTACAACATGTAAATACCTCCACTACATTGTTTGTACACAAGTACATACGACCACGCCCACCAACACACAGTCCACATGGATACTGGACACCATCCTGTGATGTCAGTATGTTTCTAACAAACTGTCCTGACTCTGTCAGATGGATGACTCTGTGTTGTGAGTTGTCTGTCACCAGGATGTCGCCTGTGCTGGTGCTTGTGATACCTTGAGGAACCTTCAGTGCTGTGTCTCCTGTTGGTCTGTACTTGAACACCACATCTCCCTCGGGGGTCAGACACACGACAAACTTGGTTCCACCGTCAGACACCAGGATGTTTCCTGTCAACGAGGTACAGAGGAAGTAGGGACGCTTTAAGATGTTTCCACCTCTGTGGCCAGGACAAACTGACTTCAGCACGTGTCCCGACATATCCAGGATATCAACACAGGCAGGGGGAGTGGGAACATGTTGCTAGTGTTGATGGTGTCAGAGACGTTATACCCAGTACTGTTTGTTGGTTGTGATGGTCAACAGCAGCACCAGGTCAGGGGTCACTTCAACTGTTACAATCTGACTGGTCTTCAGCACAGTGACAGCCACCTGGTTGTGTTTCAGCCTTGTTATACTATAGGGTCTACCTCCCAGACTGAGCTTGCTTTGACCTGGCTGACTGTTCCTGGTGTAGAAGGACTTTACACTGTTGTTGTTGTAGTCTGTAACTACCACTGTGTCTGTACCATTCACCTCTAACACCGTCACGTCAGCGGGGTCTCCTCGACCGGCATCTCCTGCTACTGTCACGTCAATGGTGTCCTGTAACACAGGAGCAGCCTTCAGGTCCAGCACATCGTCATACTGGACGTGTATCTCACCCAGATGGAGATCTTCCAGTGCTCTACTCAGCTTGTCTGTGTCCTGTCTGAATGTTATCATGTCTATTCTTCCCTTCTCCTTCACCTCGACGACTCCGACAGCCTCCACATCACAGACCTCACATCCCAGATACATCTCATACACATCCATGTCACACTCAGATTGTAGAGCCTGGTCTATCAGCTCAGTCTGTTGTTGGTACATCTGTACCGACATCTCACCCGACTTTATGTCTGCCTTCAGTTGTCCAATGTGTCTGTCAGACATCTCTTTCAGTTCAGACAGAAGCTTCAGTTCCTTGACTTTGATCACCTCTATTGCTGTGAGACTTGCAGACTTGATATTCGATTCTATTTGTACATAAGGAGCCAATTCTTCACCAACTTTGTAGGTTTGTTTTCCAACATGTGTTTTCATCTCATCGTGTTTCTTTAACAAATTCTTTATATTCTTTCTCAGCTCGGTTTTCATTGCAGGAATCTCTGACTCAATTTCAACAACTAACTCACATTTCCTGTGATGTATGGTGCAGCATGTTTGACAAACAGCTGTTTTACAATCTTCACAAAGATATTTGATCCTTTTATTCTTGTGAACTTTACATATGACCTTACTATTCACCTTGACCTTTGTCTCTCCAGACAGGTCAACTACGTCATGGTGACGAGTAGATGGGATTCGTTGGTGCATCCGTGTACATCGTTCACACAGTGCGTCGTCACAAACAGAACACCAAGATGTAGCTGGAGTTGTCTCCCCTTCCTCCTTACAATAACTGCAGTTAGTCGTATCTGAAATAACCATTCATTCATGTGCTTATGTTTACCTCGTGGCATCACAATGTATTATAGGACAAGATGTGGCGCAATAAGAGGTGAGAAAATGTATCAGAAACATCAGAACACGTCTCAGTAATGTAAATATTTGGAATTGTCTCATCCGTTGTTGTTCGGATCAAGAATAATGTTTCTGAGGCAGACCTTGGGTCGTGTCGCCTCTCACATGCTGTCTCTTGATAGAGAAACACATGTCCACTGTACATGTTCGTTTTGTACTCATTCCTTACAAACAACATCAGGAACAGTTTTACATATGTCACAGGAGCCAGACATTGCTAAATATCTTGTATGGTCCACACATGTTCTCATTATGTATAATTAATTATCCTGTTACCTGCTTATAAACAACACGTATATTAGTACAACCCATAAACGCTCACCTTTAGATCCGGGGCCAAATGAGTCCAACAGTCCCTGAATGACAAAGATAGGCTTGACGTCATCCGCCCACTCCTCCACTGGTGGTCTCGGGGTCAGACACTTTTGTCGTCCTCCTACAGAATGGACACAGGTGAGACTTGGCACTGATGGCTTCTGGTCTGGTTTTGGTGTAGTTGACGACACATTTCCGACAGAAGGTGTGATTACACACAAGTGTAGAGGGCTTGTCAAACACCTCTGTGCATATGGTGCATATCAGGAAGTGTTCTGTCAACTTCTGGGAGGTCGCCATCTCTCCTACAAAACGACAACAGGCACGACATGAACATACTATCCAATATCCACTGTCCAACCCATCTTGTCTTTTACTAGCCTTGAAAGCTGGACATCTCACTCCTGAACAGTGTGCAAACTCTCTTTCCCCTACCATAACCACACTCCACCCCTTCTCAAAAGTGTGCAACCCCCATACCACCCCACACACACCCCTGCCCCCACACCCCATCCCCACCCCCCACCCCTTCTCAAAAGTGTGCAACCCCCTACCACCACCACACACACACACACATCCCTTCTCAAAGTGTGCAACCCCTAACACCACCCACACACACCCACACATCACACCCACAAACACAGTCACACCCTTCTCAAAAGTGTGCAACCCCCCTACACCACCACACACACACACACACACACCTACCTTATCAAAAGTGTGCAACCCCCTACCACCACACACACACCACACACACACTCACACACACACACACAGACACACACTTCTCGATAGTGTGTAAAACCCCTACCACCCCACACACCCCACATCCCCAATACCCCTTCTCTCAAAAGTGTGCAACCCCCTACCACCACCACCACACACGGCCATACACCACACACACACACTTCACCACCACCACCACCACCTCACACAAACACCCTACCACCACCACACACACACACCACACACACACAGAGACACACCCTTCTGAAAAGTGTGCAACCCCCTACCACCACCACACACACACCTACCTTCTCAAAAGTGTGCAACCCGCCTACTACCAAAACACACACACACACCTTCTCAAAAGTGTGCAACTCCCCTACACACACACCACACACACACACACACACACACACACACACACTTCTCAAAAGTGTTCAAAGGTTCAGTCTGTGTGCAACTTGTCAATGTTAATAGAAAGTGGTTAAATTTTAGTGTGTAGCGTTATAACTGGAATAGACGCAGCCCCTGTGACAACACACTTACCTGAGACAGCTAGGTAACCGGTGTAGAGGGAAACTGAGCACCAGGCGAGATAGATACTACATGTTAGCGGACGTGGTTCCTTCCGGACGAACTCGGGTCGTTCAGGGACAAGCTGTTTGCATGTTACGGAAAAGGACGAGTGATGTCGAATGAGTGGTTGTGCTTTGAACTCGCTCTGAATGTCAAGGGTCCCGATTTTAAGATTTAGTGTCACCGTCTTATAGCTGTGATAGTGTTAAGATCACAAACATCCCAAACTTCAGGCTCCTGTGATGTAGCTGGGTGACTGCATAACTACACGTTCACGAAGCACCTGGTACCTGTTCGTTTGGATTTGAATATTAAATTTGTATCCTGGACAATATTCAGGTCGACTCGTCTGCTCGTCACATGGAAGACCCGGGTTCGATTCCCCAACATTGGCACAATGTATTAAGTCCTTCTCAGGTGTCCCCCGCCGTGATTCTGCTAAGCGCGGTGTTAAAACACCCACTAACTTTCTGAAGATGGGTAAGACTGGACATTTTTTGCACTGACGTTTAATATTTAAGAGTAAATACTGAAGTATACGGGACGAGAGTTTTGTGGTGTGGGTATCAAAGAAGGCGACCGGAGTACGTCAGAACTCCTGGACATAACACCCGCACGTTGACCCTCAAGATTACTGAATGATGTCGGTATATTCACAGACTTGTGTACAGATTGATCAAGACTGACATGTGGTTAACATCGGTCACGAACCGTATGCTTCATTCACCATGAGATTCTGGTTATCAAGGATCAAGGAACATCTGTCTGTCGTACGTGGGGACTATGTGAATAGGTTCTGTCACTGGGAAGAATAATTGTTGTCATACACGGACTGCTTGGGTGCTGCCGTAACAGCAACCACTCGTTTATCCGGCCAACACTCGACTATCTACAGACTACCGCCATCAACATGAGGCTGGAAAACTGAGTGCTACGTTGACCATGAAGTAGGCATGTACACTGTATACGAGGGGTTATCAAAACGTTTTGAGCCTGAAATACTTCTGATATGTGCATGATAAAAATAACTGTATGATATGGAAGAATGGTTAATATCATTCACATAAACGTAATGTTGACATGCATATGGCGCTAGTTTTCAGTCACGTGACATCTAATCACATGTACCCCTATTGAAACTGCAGAAATGGATGAGCTTAATTACAGAGTATTCATAAAGTTTTTAGTCCTCTGAGGCCACCAGGCGAAGCACCTCTTAAGTCTATTTACAACAGACAGCCTCCGTGGTGTAGTGGTTAGATTGTCTGCCCGGAGAGCTGAAGGTCGCGGGTTCGATCCCAGACCGCGTCATACCAAGAGACGTTAAAATATGGTACTTGTTGGTCCCTGCCTGGCGCTCGGTATTAATGGGTACAACAAGGACTGGTCGGCTCGGAGTCAGTATAATGTGTCTGAGTGGGGTACACATACAAACGCATGCACGTCGTCATATGAGCGAAATATTCTCAAGCACGACGTAAAATCAAATTTCACCTCACCTCACCTCACCTATTTACAACACACGGGACAGCTCAAGTGGCGATACACTATTCAGGCGTTCGCTGTTATTGCTCTATATAAATACCTCGTCACGAGTTATCTCCCTTCCACCACGCAGTTGTGAAGTCAATCCAGTAACGGGTGATGATTGTGCTGAACAGAAGGCAACTCAGACGTATGCCATTTGACCTACATACAACTCTCACACATAGGTATCATATCGCACAAAAACAGACGTTGTTTATATACCAGTCTGTGTATCCTTACAATTCTTAGGTCGTGGTCATTATGCCTTCTTAGCGTTTTACTTTCATGCCATGTTTGCTGTTACTTCATTTCGCGATACATCCGTGAAGATCCGGGTTACAACTGGTCTTCATTAACGTATGCTTCTTGTAAGAGGCGACAAACGGGATCGGATGGTCAGGCTCGCTGGCTTGGTTGACATGTGTCATCGTATCCCTATTGCGTAGACCGATGCTGATGATGCTGATCACTGGATTGTCTGGTCTGGTTATTTACAGACCGTCATATAGCTGGAATATTGCTGAGTGCGGCGTTAAACAACAAACCAACCAACCAATCCCTCCGTGATTCATAGCAGTTCGTGGATAACAAAAACACATGTCCACATTTCTCATCAAAGTGTAAACATCACAATACAGAAATACGCATAAATGAAACTGTGGCAGTATTTATTGCCAGTTACATGTTTTCAACAAGTAGATACAATTCCTGGATGATTAAGTCCACAGGTAAATACATATATATGGTAAGGTTACACAACAACTAGCCGTGAGGCTACACTACCACTAGTCGTGAGGCTACACTACCACTAGTCGTGAGGCTACATTACCACTAGCCGTGAGGCTACACTACCACTAGTCGTTCCGCTACACTACCACTAGCCGTGAGGCTACACTACCACTAGTCGTGAGGCTACAATACCACTAGCCGTGAGGCTACACTGTCACAAGCCGAGTCGTGAGGCTACACTACCACTTGCCGTGAAGCTACACTACCACTAGCTGTGAGGTTACACAACAACGAGCCGTGAGGCTACACTACAACTAGCCGTGAGGCTACACTACCACTAGTCGTGAGGCTACACTACTCCTAGTCGTGAGACTACACTACCACTAGTCGTGAGGCTACAATACCACTAGCCTTGAGGCTACACTGCCACAAGCCGAGTCGTGAGGCTACACTGCCACAAGCCGTGAGGCTACACTACCACAAGCCGTGAGGCTACACTACCACTTGCCATGAGGCTACACTACCACTAGCTGTGAGGTTACACAACAACTTGCCGTGAGGCTGCACTACCACTAGCCGTGAGGCTACACTACCACTAGTCGTGAGGCTATACTACCACTAGTCGTGAGGCTACACTGCCACTAGTCGTGAGGCTGCACTACCACTAGACGTGAGGCTGCACTACCACTAGTCGTGAGGCTACACTACCACTAGACGTGAGGCTGCACTACCACTAGCCGTGAGGCAACACTACCTCTAGTCATAAGGCTACACTACCACTAGTCGTGAGGCTACACTACCACTAGTCGTGAGGCTACACTACCACTAGTCGTGAGGCTGCACTACCAATAGTCGTGAGGCTCCACTACTACCAGTCGTGAGACTACACTACTACTAGTCGTGAGGCTACACTACCACTAGTCGTGAGGTTGCACTACCACTAGCCGTGAGGCTACACTACCACTAGTCGTGAGGCTACACTACCACTAGTCGTGAGGCTACACTACCACTAGTCGTGAGGCTGCACTACCACTAGTCGTGAGGCTACACTACCACTAGTCGTCAGGCTACACTACCACTAGTCGTGAGGCTGCACTACCACTAGTCGTGAGGCTGCACTACCACCAGTCGTGAGGCTACACTACCACTAGTCGTGAGGCTACACTACCACTAGTCGTGAGGCTACACTACCATTAGTCGTTAGGCTACACTACCACTAGTCGTGAGGCTACACTACCACTAGTCGTGAGGCTACACTACCACTAGTCGTGAGGCTACACTACCAGTAGACGTGAGGCTACACTACCACTAGTCGTGAGTGTGATACAGGGGGATCTCCTTTATACTTGCTGGTTTCAGTAACAGATGGTCCAAGACTTGCAAGGCACCAGTCACATACACGCGGAGATCTGCCTGGACAGAAAGAACTGTTCCTTCATCACTCATCATGGACTACATCATGGTAACTGACGCATACCCTGACCCACTGACATGTCCAATGTAAATACAATATATCCTTATATCCTTACCCTTGATATCAGCCAGACAGTATTTGATATACACTACATCATGGTAAATGACGCATACCCTGACCCACTGACATGTCCAATGTTAATACAATATATCCTTATATCCTTAACCCTGATATCAGCCTGGCAGTATTTGATATACACTACATCATGGATAATAGTCAAACCAACCTTCTGTATTGTTACTGTTTTCAGACAAATACTTAGTTGCACAAAGTGATCTTGAACAGCTGATGATACCAACAGCTGCCTTGTATGTTGTCAAGTACATTATGTATATCTACACATTGGGTCTTTGAATGGCATTTAGAAGTGATACACACAAGGAATAGTGTTTGATGAGTGAGTGAGTGAGTTAAAATTTAACGTCACCTCGGCAATGTTTCAGCACATAGTGGCGAGAAAAGTTGGACATAAACAATAAATACAAGTAGGTAAATAACCAGTCATCGACGGACTGTAAAATAACTAGAGTATCACAGATATGGATATAAAACTAGCATGGGAAACTAAAACATTTTAATTAAGGATGACAATACATTATAAATCACAGGCTATAGATCGCCAACAACTGAAGGTAGATCACCATACTAGGAACCATGGGGACTTACATTACTTTTGCTACCTGCATGGACCCTAGTTGGATTTACACCATCCCTTCAGCCGCTGGCGATGGTAGGAAGATTTAGCCGAAATTTAAAATAACACAAATACTACGATTAAAAAGTATGGTTTAGCGAAATTGGCTTGGAAAGTTTTAGAGAGTTTTATGGATGTCAACTTCTGTATTATGAGGAACAGAACGTTTCTGAGCATATCCTTACTTCTTCATCTGGTGAATGAATGATAAGAGGCAGAGGGTATATAACTGTACACGTCGGCATAAACACTGCATGAATCTATTTACAACACGTACACGCACACACACACACACACGCACGCACGCACACACACACACACACGCACACTAAAACAAATTGTCATAAAATAGGGGTCGGGTAGCCCAGTGCTTAAAGCATTCGCTCGACACACCGAAGACCCGAGATCGATTCTAAACAATTTACAATGTGTGGAGCCCCTTGTAATGTCCCCCGCCGTGATTTGGGTTGAAGAGTGAAAACAGCGTCGTAAAACAGAAACTCACTCACTGTGATAAAATATTCATTCGTTTGCTGTATTTTATTGCTCTTCATTGATATCATAGTCACAAGTTGGCAATTCATGTGTATGCGTGCAATAGTAGTTTACTGTATCTAATTGGTGATCGGTTTCACAACGGCTGCTAAACCTTGACTGGTTTGGCTACTCTTGGTACCGATGAAATACGATCCCCCATCCAATACCGATTTAAGCTCCACAGCTTGTTACCTTCTGCCGGAGTCTGCAACCACAAGATCGGAACATCCGTAGGTAACGTATGTAACGTATGTAAGTTGTGACAGGTGTGCACAAAGATTATTGCCCTGTAATGCTGATCACATGTCTGTTGAGAAGAGAATTATAACAGGTGTTGCATACACATACCAATTTATACAACATATATTCCAACTAATGTTAAAAATTCAGTAAAACAACTGCAAATCAAATCTTACACTCTTTCACTCTTCAAAAAAAAAAAAAAAAAAAAAGAAACGCATAGGCGATTTTGAGAATATTGGAGTCATGTAGCTGCGGCAAAGACTATTTCTTTCCAAAACGCCATCATTTTGTGATTGTAAACAGCTTCAGTGCAAAAGGTGGCAATTTAAACTTTTTCCCTTGTTTTGGGAGGGTTTGAGGAAATATTCCCCTAAACGTCACAGAGAAAACATGCAGAGCAAGTAAGCAGGGGAAATGAACATTTTGTCTCTAATTGCATTCGACAGATTCTGTGGAAGAAGTGTAATGATGTGGTATGTGATATCCAGTACACAAAAGTCTGATTTCTTTTACTGGTTTAGGGGGAATCAGCAAATCGGTAAAGCCCTGGCACATCACATACTTTCGATTATGGACTGACGGAGTTGTTCCAGCAAGACAACGCTACTTCACATACAGCTCGCGTCACGGTCCGCTACCTTGCCAATTCTAAACACGCCTCAGACACTTCCACTAATGTCCATCACATTGCAGGAAGGAAGGGGAGTGAGTGAGTGAGTGAGTGAGTTTTTATGCCGCGTTTAGCCACATTCCAGCAATAGCGAGACGGGGGACGCCAGAAATGGGCTTCCAGAAATGGCCCATGTGAGAATCGTGTTCGGCGTGACAGGCGAATGCTTTAACTACTAGGCTACCCCACCGCCCCACATTACAGCTCAAGGTGTGTTCTTCTATAACAGGTATGATTCGTTATATTCACATCGAAATCATGGAAGATATGCCAGAGTGTGTGAAGAAAGCACTGGGTGAGTTGTTATTTAACGTCACAACAGCAGTATTTCAGCCATATGGTGTCGAAAACAATTTACTCATTAATCAGATATATGTTTAGACAATAAGATTGAACTCAAGAGTAAAATGGTATCGTAATTCCAAAAGGGCAATGTTCAGTGAAATGTTTAGACAATGAGTTTAAGTTATTTCAGAGTGCAGTGTTCCTACAGTGCATCACGAGTGCAGTGTTCCTACAGTGCATCACATCCTATCTATCCAAGTACCATATAACTATACATAATGTAAAGAGAGGATTGTGACACGTTCACTCACTTACAGCATGTAAACACCTTCACTCCATCTAATGCACACAGGTACATACAACTACGACCACCAACACACAGTCCCCATGGATGGTGGAAACCATCTTGTGATGTCACTATGTTTCTAACAAACTGTCCTGACTCTGTCAGATGGATGACTCTGTGTTGTGAATAGTCTGTCACCAGGATGTCGCCTGTGCTGGTACTTGTGATACCACGTGGATCCTTCAGTGCTATGTGTCCTGTACGTCTGTACTTGAACACCACATCTCCCTCGGGGGTCAGACACACGACACACTTGGTTCCAATGTCAGACACCAGGATATTTCCTGTCCTCGTGGTACAGACGTGGAAGTTGTGGGAACTTTAAGATGTCGTTATCCACCTTTGTGACCAGGGAACACAACTGACTACCCAGCACAGTGAACACGTGTCCCTTGTTATACATATCCAGCATATCAACACAGGAGTTGGGAGTGGGAACTTGCTGCTAGTGTTGATGTGTGTCGGAGCACGTTATCCACCCCAGTACTGTTTGCTGGCCGACATCTTCCAGTGTTCTACTCAGCTTGTCCGTGTCCTGTCTGAATGTTATCCTGCCAATTCAACCCTTCTCCTTCACGTCTACGACTCCGACAGCCTCCACATCACCGGCCTCACATCCCTGATACATCTCATACACATCCATGTCACACTCAGACTGTAGAGCCTGGTCTATCAGCTCAGTCTGTTGTTGGTACATCTGTACTGACATCTCACCTGACTTTATGTCTGCTTTCAGTTGTCCAATGTGTTTGTCAGACATAGACATCTTTTTCAGGTCAGAAAGAAGTTTCCGTTCCTTGACTTTGAACGCCTCTATTGCTGTGGGACTTGCAGACCTGATATTTGATTCTATTTGTAGGTGAAGCGCCATTTCTTCTTTGACCCTGGAGTTTTGTTTTTGACATATGTTTTCATCTGATTGTGTTTCTTTAACAAATTATCTTTATTTCCTTCTCAGCTCGGTTTTCATTGCAGGAATCTCTGACTCAATTTCAACAACCATGTCACATTTCCTGTGATGGATAATGCAACATGTTTGACAAACAGCTGTTTTGCAATCTTTGCAAACATATTTAAGATTCTCGTCCTTGTGAACTTTACACATGACCTATTTCTTGACCTTGACCTTTGTCTCACCAGACAGGTCAACTACGCCATGGTGACCTGAAGAGGGAATTCGCTGGTGCATCCGTGTACATCGTTCACACAGTGCGTCGTCACAGAACACCAAGTTGTAGCTGGAGTTGTCTCCCCTTCCTCCTTGCAATAACTGCAGTTAGTTATATCTGAAATAATCATTCATTCATGTGGTGATATTAACCTCGTGACATCATGATGCATTCTAGGCCTACGTGTGGCGCGTATATTAGTACAACCCACAAACACTTGGCCCAAATGTTTAATTCAGTCAGATATCAGGTCTTGACAATCTGCCCGGGAATAACCGTCAAGTTGTTTTTTCTCAATACGTACTGGTGCAAACGTTCACAAATACTCAGCCACAGACAACAGGGACCTACCTGAGGCAGTAGCTGACGTAACAAGGCTAAGGCCAGGTGTGATATAACTTTGTGGAATTTATCAACGTTATCAACGGTAATACACATAATGCAAAGTGCATCCTCTGCAGACAGATCCCGTAAAGAAAACTTGTTCAAATTGGTTGAGACCGGAGCTTTATGTGTCGGGTTCCGTACATCCGAATACGGATGATACGAGTTTTGCAGATCCGAATGTGGATTAGTATAATTCACGCAGACACAGCTCTGTTACCTCACTTTCAGAAACGTTCCTTTTGTGACAATAGTCAGGAAACAATAAACGTACAGGTGAAGGCAGGTGAGAAACTTGAGTTTTCAATAGCTACAACGATATGCATTATCCTTTCTGTCCTGTCTACAGTCATGACATTGTGTTTCAACAGGTGGGTCGTTGTTGATTGCCTGGGACTGTCCTTGTCTTACACAACCACTCATCTCCCACAATTGTCCACACACTGTTGTATTGTATTATCACCTTGGTGCAATGTGTCTATTTACAATCAGATCCACCTTTGTCCCCAAAAGCAGTACACAGTAATTATATTTTTATGTACTGGTTACTCTGCTGTTAAATATTTCATAAATGATAGAAGTGATTACCCAATGACCGATTGACTGTATGTAGAAAACCCGTTTTCTGAAACATGCATTTGAATGTTTCATACCGGTATCTCTGTAAGGTTTCCTATCTTGATACATTGTTGTCACAAGTATCATTTTTTTAGAAAAGTGACCTTTGAAAATAATACTAGTCTAGAGAATGCCAGAGAAAAATCTGAACGTTATTGTTTTGATGTTTCATGCGGGTGTTATTTATGACTGACCTTGACCTAGGCGTGGATGGTCTATGACGCTCTGGAGCTGTCTGTAAAGGATGATCTTCATGGAAATGAAGGATAGAATTTCCCTCAGCCTCTCAAGCAACTTCATATGATCTTATGAGGGTATTACTTAAAAGTGTTACTTCAAAACTTACACTCACAAAATAGTTATATTGATGATACATATATTATGCTGGCCTTGTTTAACACTACGACCACTATTTTTACATTTCATATATACATGGAAGAAAGTATCGCAACAGCCCACATTTGTCACTATAGCAATATGCTACCATTATCCATACCATAGAAACGTATCCACACCTCAGTTTAACTTACTATCTGTACTATACTATACTCTACTATAATTATATTGCAAATCTAAACTCAAAACGAACGAATATTTGTCCTGCGAATAAGTATGGTCGGTTCCAAGGTTCTAGTACACAGTTCACGGGAAATCACATTAGTATGAATGAACGAGCACAATGACAATGTCTGTACTAACATCTGACCCTCTTCCTCACGGACTGTATCAGACGTTACATGTGACGTTGAGGAATGACGTCCAACTCGTGATGGAGATCTTGCCCCAAGACACCAATACCTCTCTGGCGTATTCGAAGACCCATAATTTCCCAAACATGTTCTATGGGATTGAGATCTGAACTCCTGGCGGGTTAATGTAGAGTTACTGCCACCACTTTATGTAGAAATGTACACGATGTGCTCTGAGATTGTCGTTCATAAAGACTGGCCTTGTATTCTGAGAATGGCCTTTGAAATGTGTTACAACGACCCTGTCTGGGATGCCACTGTCCATTCCGGTCTTGTCTGATCTTCACGGGGCCAAGTTTGCAGTCACGTGAGAGGCGTTGCAAATGTAATTCGAATATATAGGAATACACTGTATAAAGGACGACAAAGAAGCAATTTCCTACATTAAATCATACGTGTTGTATTGCTTTTCATAATCATGAGAGGTTGTCAGTGTTTACTGAGTAGTAGAATCAGTGACATCAATATGTATTTTGATTGCTTCTTCAATCAATATATACCCAATTGTCTCATACGCCATCATTGTGAGATGAACATCCTCTGCACATGACTTGAATCAAGCTCTTGTCATAGTTATCAAGACAGGAAACCTTCCCACTAAAGTGACCCCTGTAAAGACTGGACATGTCACAAACACCATCAGCACCAGACAGTTGGTAAAAGAAGAATGTTCTGACGGTCAAGGTCATGGATGCTCCCAGTCTGTTGCTGATCTCACAGTAAGCTTGGAGCCATCTCCTGATGATACCCCAGCAGTACTTGACACGTCCAGTTTGTTACCGATGTAGCAACGGACATGATGGAGCAGGAACATAGCTCTAAGTCTTTCCGATGACTAGATTTTACAATGAACATCGTGGAACAATACGCTCAATGTGGCTGCTGTTTGAAGTGGTTGTCAGGTGGGATAACCAACAAACCATTTACTACCTTCCTCACAGTAAGCTTGGAGTCATGATGGACCTGATGGAGCAGGGCCCTTGCTCCATGTGACTGTTGTCTGAAGTGGTTGCAAGGTTGGATGACCAACATACCATTTACTATCTTCCTCACAGTAAGCTTGGAGTCATGATGGACCTGATGGAGCAGGGTCCTTGCTCCATATGACTGTTGTCTGAAGTGGTTGACAGGTTGGATAACCAACAAACCATGAGGCAAGCACAGAGTTCACGTTAACTACGATTCCTCACGTGGAGACAAGCAAGGGCCCGGCGCATGTAACCCCTAAACCCAGTCTCAAAGACTAACAGTAAACAATGCTTCACATATTCACAGACACAGTTTCGACAAGTGGAATTAAAACATCTTTCAAACATTTAGTTACTGGAACAACTTGTTAAACTTAAAAGCGAATGTCATGTGAAGTTTGTTGTGTCAAAATAATCGAGGAAATGCTGAACGTTCTGGTTAGCACATTACGTCATGGCCACAAGACATGAGCATCCCTATTAAAGTACTGTCGAAACAAACCCCTGTTTTTATGGTTATTGTTCTGTATCTCTAAAATTTATACAATTGCAAATAGTATGTATCTAAATACCCCACGCGATCAGTGGGATGCGTAATAGGATATACAGAAAAGCATGTTTCCTCCTAAAATCGGGCAAAATTTAAATAGCTGCTGAAAACAACAGATCAGACTATTTATGGCAATTAGGTTGCTTAGCCTGGTATGACGACGCCCTATCGACTCACATGGCATGGAACATTGCACGTGTCTTTCTTTCATAAAGTTTATGTTGAGATAATGTAAAAGAGTATGGAAAGCTTAAATAAGCCATCGTATTAAATGTCGAGATATATAGGTGGCATGACCAAGATCGCTGGAGTCGGAGGCATGACGACGGGTCTGACACGATCGACGTTAACGCCATGGTAGGGGTCACTGTTTCCGGTACACGGAGGTTATGATATGTGGCGTTATCCATAACGATGACGCTAGGATTGTCCAGACAGGAAAGGAGCTGATGTTCCATCCACTGAAGGAACGCCTCACCGTTCATCTCCTGGTGTGTACTGGTTTTGCTTTTGAGACGACTCCTACATGTCAAGCCAAGGGCTGCACTGGTTCTATGATATACCCTGTCTCCTGCACAAAATACTTCTAGACAATAGCAATCAGTAATCAGAGACTCCATGCTGCTTCATCCAGGAAGTTTAACCTAAGTTCAGTTTCGATGATTTAAGGTCAATGAACTCTTGCTCAAAAGATACTAGATCAAGGTTTTGATCAAACAACATCTGTGATAACATTCAGGCCCTGTGTGGTTCTCTACTTTGACCATATGTCATCCAGGTAACCAATTGACCTGCCTTTGCATGTGTTTATGACGGGTCTCACAGGTGAGACAGGATATGCTCACATTTCCATGAACACCTGATGAACATCTCATGCTCACAATGGACCCTGTTCTTGTCAGAGTTTTCTTGTGAACATGGAACGGGCAAGCCATAGGGCAAGCCATGTCTACCCTTTTCACTAACACATTATGCCAGGAATAATTTCTTGTTAACCGTTCATATAATCATCACCGAGAGTTGGCCAGTGGTGTCTGTCTCAGTAGTTAATCAAGACTTGATGGTGTCAGGAGTTGATATTTTTAGATTATGTATACCATACTACGTAGATAACGGTAGACGTGTCAATACCGACTCTTTCTTTACGGACCGTAGCTATATAGGTGGAATATTGAAGAGTATTATCATATCTGCTGTAACTGTCCTGAAACATTAGAAGTATGCACCCGTCTTATACAGTTATACATTTTGATATGTGAGTTTATACGTTACATAGTACCCAGAAGGTACCAATCAATCTTGAGGAAGGTAGTGAATAGCTGTTACCCCACCTGGCAACCACTTCAGACAACAGTCACATGGAGCAAGGGCCCTGCTCCATCAGGTCAATCATGAATCCAAGCTTACTGTGAGGGAGGTAGTAAATGGTTTGTTGGTTATCCAACCTGTCAACCACTCCAGACAACAGTCATATGGAGCAAGGACCCTGCTCCATCGGGTCCATCATGACTCCAAGCTTACTGTGAGGAAGGTAGTAAATGGTTTGTTGGTTATTCCACCTGGCAACCACATCAGACAACAGTCACATGGAGCAAGGGCCCTACTCCATCAGGTCCATCATGATTCCAAGCTTACCGTGAGGAAGATAGTAAATGGTTTGTTGGTTATCCCACCTGGCAACCACTTCAGACAACGGTCACATGGAGCAAGGGCCCTGCTCCATCAGGTCCATCATGACTTCAAGCTTACTGTAAGGAAAATAGTAAATTGTTTGTTGGTTATCCAACCTCGGAAACACTTCAGACAACAGTCATATGGAGCAAGGGCCCTACTCCATCAGGTCCATCATGACTCCAAGCTTACTGTGAGGAAGATAGTAAATTGTTTGTTGGTTATCCCACCTGGCAACCACATCAGACAACAGTCACATGGAGCAAGGGCCCTGCTCCATCAGGTCAATCATGACACCAAGCTTACCGTGAGGAAGATAGTAGCTGGTTTGTTAGTTATCCCACCTGGCAACCACTTCAGACAACAGTCACATCTAGCAAGGGGCCTTGCTCCATCAGGTCAATCGTGACTCCAAGCTTACAGTGAGGAAGATAGTAAATGGTTTGTTGGTTATCCCACCTGTCAACCACTTCAGACAACAGTCACATGGAGCAAGGGCCCTGCTCCATCAGGTCAATCATGACTCCAAGCTTACTGTGAGGAAGATAGTAAATGGTTTGTTGGTTATTCAACCTGGCAACCACTTCAGACAACAGTCATATGGAGCAAGGACCCTGCTCCATCGGGTCCATCATGACTCCAAGCTTACCGTGAGGACGATAGTAAATGGTATGTTGGTCATCCAACCTTGCAACCACTTCAGGCAACAGTCACATGGAGCAAGGGTCCTGCTCCATCAGGTCCATCATGACTCCAAGCTTACTGTGAGGAAGGTAGTAAATGGTTTGTTGGTTATCCCACCTGGCAACCACATCAGACAACAGTCACATGGAGCAAGGGCCCTGCTCCATCAGGTCAATCATGACTCCAAGCTTACCGTGAGGAAGATAGTAAATGGTTTGTTTGTTATCCCACTTGGCAACCACTTCAGACAACAGTCACATGGAGCAAGGGCCCTGCTCCATCAGGTCAATCATGACTCCAAGCTTACCGTGAGGAAGATAGTAAATGCTTTGTTGGCTATCCAACCTGGCAACCACTTCAGACAACGGTCACATGGAGCAAGGGCCCTGCTCCATCAGGTCAATCATGACTCCAAGCTTACTGTAAGGAAAATAGTAAATTGTTTGTTGGTTATCCAACCTGTCAACCACTTCAGACAACAGTCACATGGAGCAAGGACCCTGCTCCATCAGGTTCATCATGACTCCAAGCTTACCGTGAGGAAGATAGTAAATTCTTTGTTGGTTATCCAACCTCGGAAACACTTCAGACAACAGTCATATGGAGCAAGGGCCCTACTCCATCAGGTCAATCATGACTCCAAGCTTACTGTGAGGAAGATAGTAAATTGTTTGTTGGTTATCCGAACTGCCAACTACATCAGACAACAGTCACATGGAGCAAGGGCCCTGCTCCATCAGGTCCATCATGACTCCAAGCTTACCGTGAGGAATATAGTAGCTGGTGTGTTAGTTATCCCACCTGGCAACCACTTCAGACAACAGTCACATCTAGCAAGGGGCCCTGCTCCATCAGGTCAATCGTGACTCCAAGCTTACTGTGAGGAAGGTAGTAAATGATTTGTTGGTTATCCCACCTGGCAACCACTTCAGACAACAGTCACATGGAGCAAGGGCCCTGCTCCATCAGGTTCATCATGACACCAAGCTTACAGTGAGGGAGGTAGTAAATGGTTTGTTGGTTATCCCACCTGGCAACCACTTCAGACAACAGTCACATGGAGCAAGGGCCCTGCTCCATCAGGTCAATCATGACTCCAAGCTTACTGTGAGGGAGGTAGTAAATGGTTTGTTGGTTATCCCACCTGTCAACCACTTCAGACAACAGTCACATGGAGCAATTACCCTACTCCATCAGGTCAATCATGACTCCAAGCTTACTGTGAGGAAGATAGTAAATGGTTTGTTGGCAAGCTTACCGTGAGGAAGGTAGTAAATGGTTTGTTGGTTATCCCACCTGGCAACCACTTCAGACAACAGTCACATGGAGCAAGGGCCCTGCTCCATCAGGTCCATCATGACTCCAAGCTTACTGTGAGGAAGGTAGTAAATGGTTTGTTGGTTATCCCACCTGGCAACCACTTCAGACAACAGTCACATGGAGCAAGGGCCCTGCTCCATCAGGTCCATCATGACTCCAAGCTTACTGTGAGGAAGGTAGTAAATGGTTTGTTGGTTATCCCACCTGACAACCACTTCAGACAGCAGCCACATTGAGCGTATTGTTCCACGATGTTCATTGTAAAATCTAGTCATCGGAAAGACTTAGAGCTATGTTCTTGCTCCATCATGTCCGTTGCTACATCGGTAACAAACTGGACGTGTCAAGTACTGCTGGGGTATCATCAGGAGATGGCTCCAAGCTTACTGTGAGATCAGCAACAGACTGGGAGCATCCATGACCTTGACAGTCAGAACATTCTTCTTTACCAACTGTCTGGTGCTGATGGTGTTTGTGACACGTCCAGTCTTTACAGGGGTCACTTTAGTGGGAAGGTTTCCTGTCTTGATAACTATGACAGGAGCTTGATTCAAGTGATGTGCAGAGGATGTTCATCTCACAATGATGGCGTATGAGACAATTGGGTATATATTGATTGAAGAAGCAATCAAAATACATATTGATGTCACTGATTCTACTACTCAGTAAACACTGACAACCTCTCATGATTATGAAAAGCAATACAACACGTATGATTTAATGTAGGAAATTGCTTCTTTGTCGTCCTTTATACAGTGTATTCCTATATATTCGAATTACATTTGCAACGCCTCTCACGTGACTGCAAACTTGGCCCCGTGACGATCAGACAAGACCGGAATGGACAGTGGCATCCCAGACAGGGTCGTTGTAACACATTTCAAAGGCCATTCTCAGAATACAAGGCCAGTCTTTATGAACGACAATCTCAGAGCACATCGTGTACATTGGTGATTTCTACATAAAGTGGTGGCAGTAACTCTACATTAACCCGCCAGGAGTTCAGATCTCAATCCCATAGAACATGTTTGGGAAATTATGGGTCTTCGAATACGCCAGAGAGGTATTGGTGTCTTGGGGCAAGATCTCCATCACGAATTGGACGTCATTCCTCAACGTCACATGTAACGTCTGATACAGTCCATGAGGAGGAGGGTCAGATGTTAGTACAGCTGGCGGACGTCACACCAGACATTGTCATTGTGCTCGTTTATTTATACTCATGTGATTTCCCGTGAACTGTGTACTAGAACCTTGGAAACGACCATACTTATTCGCAGGACAAATGAGTACATTTGACCATGTATGGTTCTTATGACAAAACTACAAATTTCGTTCGTTTTGAGTTTAGATTTGCAATATAATTATAGTAGAGTATAGTATAGTACAGATAGTAAGTTAAACTGAGGTGTGGATACGTTTCTATGGTATGGATAATGGTAGCATATTGCTATAGTGACAAATGTGGGCTGTTGCGATACTTTCTTCCATGTATATATGAAATGTAAAAATAGTGGTCGTAGTGTTAAACAAGGCCAGCATAATATATGTATCATCAATATAACTATTTTGTGAGTGTAAGTTTTGAAGTAACACTTTTAAGTAATACCCTCATAAGATCATATGAAGTTGCTTGAGAGGCTGAGGGAAATTCTATCCTTCATTTCCATGAAGATCATCCTTTACAGACAGCTCCAGAGCGACATAGACCATCCACGCCTTCCTTCCTGTTAAAGGTCAAGGTCAGTCATAAATAACACCCGCATGAAACATCAAAACAATATGGTTCAGATTTTTCTGGCGTTCTCTAGACTAGTATTATTTTCAAAGGTCACTTTTCTAAAAAAAATGATGCTTGTGACAACAACGTATCAAGATAGGAAACCTTACAGAGATACCGGTATGAAACATTCAAATGCATGTTTCAGAAAACGGGTTTTCTACATACAGTCAATCGGTCATTGGGTAATCACTTCTATCATTTATGAAATATTTAACAGCAGAGTAACCAGTACATAAAAATATAATTACTGTGTACTGCTTTTTGGGACAAAGGTGGATCTGATTGTAAATAGACACATTGCACCAAGGTGATAATACAATACAACAGTGTGTGGACAATTGTGGGAGATGAGTGGTTGTGTAAGACAAGGACAGTCCCAGGCAATCAACAACGACCCACCTGTTGAAACACAATGTCATGACTGTAGACAGGACAGAAAGGATAATGCATATCGTTGTAACTATTGAAAACTCGAGTTTCTCACCTGCCTTCACCTGTACGTTTATTGTTTCCTGACTATTGTCACAAAAGGAACGTTTCTGAAAGTGAGGTAACAGAGCTGTGTCTGCGTGAATTATACTAATCCACATTCGGATCTGCAAAACTCGTATCATCCGTATTCGGA
This sequence comes from Haliotis rubra, assembly GCF_003918875.1. Taxonomy (NCBI): domain Eukaryota; kingdom Metazoa; phylum Mollusca; class Gastropoda; order Lepetellida; family Haliotidae; genus Haliotis; species Haliotis rubra. Next base: position 725,794 of record NW_025767188.1, read on the forward strand.
TGTACGGAACCCGACACATAAAGCTCCGGTCTCAACCAATTTGAACAAGTTTTCTTTACGGGATCTGTCTGCAGAGGATGCACTTTGCATTACGTGTATTACCGTTGATAACGTTGATAAATTCCACAAAGTTATATCACACCTGGCCTTGTTACGTCAGCTACTGCCTCAGGTAGGTCTATGTTGTCTGTGGCTGAGTATTTGTGAACGTTTGCACCAGTACGTATTGAGAAAAAACAACTTGACGGTTATTCCCGGGCAGATTGTCAAGACCTGATATCTGACTGAATTAAACATTTGGGCCAAGTGTTTGTGGGTTGTACTAATATACGCGCCACACGTAGGCCTAGAATGCATCATGATGTCACGAGGTTAATATCACCACATGAATGAATGATTATTTCAGATATAACTAACTGCAGTTATTGCAAGGAGGAAGGGGAGACAACTCCAGCTACAACTTGGTGTTCTGTGACGACGCACTGTGTGAACGATGTACACGGATGCACCAGCGAATTCCCTCTTCAGGTCACCATGGCGTAGTTGACCTGTCTGGTGAGACAAAGGTCAAGGTCAAGAAATAGGTCATGTGTAAAGTTCACAAGGACGAGAATCTTAAATATGTTTGCAAAAGATTGCAAAACAGCTGTTTGTCAAACATGTTGCATTATCCATCACAGGAAATGTGACATGGTTGTTGAAATTGAGTCAGAGATTCCTGCAATGAAAACCGAGCTGAGAAAAAATAAAGATAATTTGTTAAAGAAACACAATCAGATGAAAACATATGTCAAAAAACAAAACTCCAGGGTCAAAGAAGAAATGGCGCTTCACCTACAAGTAGAATAAAATATCAGGTCTGCAAGTCCCAAAGCAATAGAGGCGTTCAAAGTCAAGGAACGGAAAATTCTTTCTGACCTGAAAAAGATGTCTATGTCTGACAAACACATTGGACAACTGAAAGCAGACATAAAGTCCGGTGAGATGTCAGTACAGATGTACCAACAACACACTGAGCTGACAGACCAGGTTCTACAGTCTGAGTGTGACATGGATGCGTATGAGATGTATCAGGGATGTGAGACTGGTGATGTGGAGGCTGTCGGAGTCGTAGACGTGAAGGAGAAGGGTTGAATTGGCAGGATAACATTCAGACAGGACACGGACAAGCTGAGTAGAACACTGGAAGATGTCGACCAGCAAGCAGTACTGGGGTATAACGTCTCTGACACCATCAACACTAGCAGCAAGTTCCCACTCCCCTCCCTGTGTTGATATGCTGGATATGTCAGGACACGTGTTAAGGTCAGTTTGTTCTGGTCACAAAGGTGGAGACATCTTAAAGTTCCCCAACTTCCTCTGTACCACGAGGACAGGAAAATATCCTGGTGTCTGACATTGGAACCAAGTGTGTCGTGTGTCTGACCCCCGAGGGAGATGTGGTGTTCAAGTACAGACGTACAGGACACATAGCACTGAAGGATCCACGTGGTATCACAAGTACCAGCACAGGCGACATCCTGGTGACAGACTACTCACAACACAGAGTCATCCATCTGACAGAGTCAGGACAGTTTGTTAGAAACATAGTGACATCACAAGATGGTTTCCACCATCCATGGGGACTGTGTGTTGGTGGTCGTAGTTGTATGTACCTGTGTGCATTAGATGGAGTGAAGGTGTTTACATGCTGTAAGTGAGTGAACGTGTCACAATCCTCTCTTTACATTATGTATAGTTATATGGTACTATGGTACTGTAGTCTACCTGCTCTACATCTGTTGTCTACCTGCTCTACATCTGTAATGTACCTGCTCTATATCTGTTGTCTACCTGCTCTACATCTGTAGTGTACCTGCTCTACATCTGTAGTCTACCTGCTCTATATCTGTTGTCTACCTGCTCTACATCTGTAGTCTACCTGCTCTACATCTGTTGTCTACCTGCTCTACATCTGTAGTCTACCTGCTCTACATCTGTAGTCTACCTGCTCTACATCTGTTTTCTACCTGCTCTACATCTGTAGTGTACCTGCTCTACATCTGTAGTCTACCTGCTCTACATCTGTAGTCTACCTGCTCTACATCTGTAATGTACCTGCTCTACATCTGTAGTCTACCTGCTCTACATCTGTAGTCTACCTGCTCTACATCTGTAATGTACCTGCTCTACATCTGTAGTCTACCTGCTCTACATCTGTAGTCTACCTGCTCTACATCTGTAGTCTACCTGCTCTACATCTGTAGTCTACCTGATCTACATCTGTAGTCTACCTGCTCTACATCTGTAGTCTACCTGCTCTACATCTGTAGTCTACCTGCTCTACATCTGTTGTCTACCTGCTCTACATCTGTAGTGTACCTGCTCTACATCTGTAGTCTACCTGCTCTACATCTGTAGTCTACCTGCTCTACATCTGTTGTCTACCTGCTCTACATCTGTAGTCTACCTGCTCTACATCTGTTGTCTACCTGCTCCACATCTGTAGTCTACCTGCTCTACATCTGTTGTCTACCTGCTCTACATCTGTAGTCTACCTGCTCTACATCTGTAGTCTACCTGCTCTACATCTGTAGTCTACCTGCTCTACATCTGTAGTCTACCTGCTCTACATCTGTTGTCTACCTCCTCTACATCTGTAGTCTACCTGCTCCACATCTGTAATGTACCTGCTCTACATCTGTAGTTTACCTGCTCTGCATCTGTAGTCTACCTGCTCTACATCTGTAGTCTACCTGCTCTACATCTGTAGTCTACCTGCTCTACATCTGTAGTCTACCTGCTCTACATCTGTAGTCTACCTGATCTACATCTGTAGTCTACCTGCTCTACATCTGTAGTCTACCTGCTCTACATCTGTAGTCTACCTGTTCTACATCTGTTGTCTACCTGCTCTACATCTGTAGTCTACCTGCTCTACATCTGTTGTCTACCTGCTCCGCATCTGTAGTCTACCTGCTCTACATCTGTTGTCTACCTGCTCTACATCTGTAGTCTACCTGATCTACATCTGTAGTGTACCTGCTCTACATCTGTAGTCTACCTGCTCTACTATATATGTACGGTCCTCTCAAACCCCCAAAATTGCTTCTTTCATGTCACTCTCCGGTTTGGGTTTGTTTATTTGTTGTTGATATCTCACACAAGGGTACACTATCACACAAAAACAAACACCTTTGTTTCTTTACCAGTCTATTTACCTTACGGTTGATAGATCATGGTCATTGTGCCTTCTTAGCGTTATACTTTCATCCCATATCCGCTGTGACTTCCTTCCGTGATTCATGGCAGTTCGTGGATAACAAAAAGACGTGTCTACATTTCTTTTCTAAGTGTAAACATCACATTTCAGAAATACGCATGAATGAAACTGTTGCAATATTTACTAATAATTACAAGTTGTCTACAAGTAGTTACAATTCCTGGATGAATAAGTACACGTGTAAATGCATATATATGGTAAGTCTACTCTACCACTAGTCGTAAGGCTACACTACCACTAGTCGTGAGGCTACACTACCACGAGTCGAAAGGCTACACTACCACTAGCCATAAGGCTACACTACCACTAGTCGTAAGGCTACACTACAACTAGTCGTGAGACTACACTACCACTCACCGCGAGGCTACACTACCACTAATCGTGAGGCTACACTACCACTAGCCATGAGGCTACACTACCACTAGTCGTAAGGCTACACTACCACTAGCCGTGAGGCTACACTACCACTAGCATTGAGGCTACACTACCACTCCACTACCACTAGAAGTGAGGCTACACTACCACTAGTCGTAAGGCTACACTACCACTAGTCGTAAGGCAACACTACCACTAGTCGTAAGGCTACACTACAACTAGTCGTAAGGCTACACTACCACTAGTCGTGAGGCTACACTACCACTAGTCGTGAGGCTACACTACCACTCCAGTACCACCAGTCGTGAGGCTACACTACCACTAGTCGTGAGGCTACACTACCACTCCACTACCTGTAGTCGTGAGGCTACACTACCACTAGTCGTAAGGCTACACTACCACTAGTCATGAGGCTACACTACCACTAGTCGTGAGGCTACACTACCACTTCACTGCCACTAGTGAGGCTACACTACCACTAGTCGTAAGGCTACACTACCACTAGTCATGAGGCTACACTACCACCAGTCGTGAGGCTACACTACCACTAGCCGTGAGGCTACACTACCACTAGCCATGAGGATACACTACCACTCCAATACCACTAGTCGTGAGGCTACACTACCACTAGTCGTAGGCTACACTACCACTAGTCGTGAGGCTACACTACCACTCCACTACCACTAGTCGTGAGGCTACACTACCACTAGTCGTGAGGCTACACTACCACTAGTCATGAGACTACACTACCACTAGTCGTGAGGCTACACTACCACTCCACTACCACTAATCATGAGGCTACACTACCACTAGTCGTGAGGCTACACTACCACTGGTCGTAAGGCTACACTACGACTCCACTACCACTAGTCGTGAGGCTACACTACCACTAGTCGTAAGGCTACACTACCACTAGTCGTGAGGCTACACTACCACTAGTTGTTGTTGCCTTACATTGCCTTTGCTACCTGCATGGACCCTAGTTGGAATTGACTTGGAAAGTTTTACAGAGTTTTATGGATGTCAACTTCTTTATTGTGAGGAACACAACGTTTCTGAGTATATCCTTACTCCTTCATCTGGTGAATGAATGATAAGAGGCAGAGAGTGTATAACTGTACACGTCGGAATAAACACTGCATGTATCTATTTACAACACACACACACACGCACATGCACGCACACAATGTGCAGAGCCCCTTGTAATGTCCCCCGCAGTGATTTGGCTGGAAAATTGCTAAAAGCTTCGTGAAACCGAAACTCACTCAATGTGATAAAATATTCATTCGTTTGCTGTATTTTATTGCTCTTCATTGATATCATAGTCACAAGTTGGCAAAGCAATTCATGTGTATGCGTGCAATAGTAGTTTACTGTATCTAACTGGTGATCGGTTGGTCACAACGGCTGCTAAACCTTGACTAGTTTGGCTACTCTTGGTACCAATGAATGCGATCCCCCATCCAATACCGATTTAACCTCCACAGCTTATTACCTTCTGCGAGAGAATAATAACAGGTGTTGAATAGACATGCCAATATATACAACTTATATTCCAACTAATGTTAAAAATTCAGTAAAACAACTGCGAATCAAATCTTACGCTCTTACACTTTTCAACAAAAAAAAGAAACGCACGGGTGATTTTGAGAATATTGGACTTATGTAGGTGCGACCAAAACTATTTCTTTCCAAAACGCCATCTTTTTGTGATTGTAAACACGTGGCAATTTAAACTTTTTCCATTGTTTGGGAAGTTGAGCCCCATCCGGGATTCGAACTCACCCTCAGAGTCAGGCACCTAATCGCCAGCACACAAAGTCAGCCGCCTAACCCACTCAGCTACCGCGACTTCCACAAAAATGGAAGTCGGACAACTGGTAGTCTAGACTGCCGGCTTTGTGTACCCCTCTGATAAGTGTTAATTGGCACGGCTCCCACGGCCGAAAGCTATGATTACACAGCTGACTTTGTGTGCTGGCGATTAGGTGCCTGACTCTGAGGGTGAGTTCGAATCCCGGATGGGGCTCAACTCAAAAAGTACTAGAATTTGTACTTTACTAAGAAAGTGTAATCCCAAATATAACATATGTTACATTTGACCACTTTCTAAATGGCATTGTGAAATCATAGCTTTCGGCCGTGGGAGCCGTGCATCCACATAAATCGGGATAAATCTCAGTATTGAGGTCAAGAAGCTCATCAAGGAAGTAATGCAAGTAGACATACTACGCCGTGCTCAGTCTAAATATTGCAGTATATTAGGTGCCTGGATTTGAGAATGTGCCTGGAGATGACCTAATAGTTAGATGAACCATTGTAGTGTTACTTGTACACAGTAGGACAGGTGTGTGGCGTTATAACTGGAATAGCCCATGTGACAACACACTTACCTGAGGCATCAGCTTACCAGTGTAGATGGAAACTGAGCACCAGGCGAGATACATCCTTAAAGGTCACATAAACCCTAGGGGGTACAAATACATAAATCACTAACTGGCATCGTTATAAATGAAACCCCGTCATTAAAACTACTCATTTCGACCTTTAATTGACTTAAATCGACCTTTTTGACAACAGTGCACAATTCTCACCCGCGACTTGGCGAAAACGGAACCTTGACTTGGCGAAATTGTGATGAATTGTGATGAAATGTAATGTAATGAAATGATATTGTGATGTAATGATATTGTGATGAAATGTAATGTAATGAAATGTAATGTAATGAAATGATATTGTGATGCAATGATATTACAGATCCATCCTAGAAAGTACCATCATCGATCCACCTACAGTTCCGACTATCCAAGAAGCAAATTACTCTCTGGTGCAGACGGGATCCCAGAAGGGGAAAGAGAAACTTGTCTGCCACTTAGGATACACCTTTGTTTTGCGGGTAAGGCATTATAAATCACACCATATATAGAATAGCCATGAATTATATAAATTTATTAATATCTGTATAACAATATTATAACAATGTACCTATGTCATGTTTTCTTTTTTACAGAAAAGAAACGCAGGTGTGACATACTGGAGATGCAGTGTTAGGAACAAAACGAAGACATGTCCTGCATCAGTGATACAGAGAGGGGAAAAATTTTCAGTCGGAAAGCACACGCACAACCATCATGCAGAGCCGGGCATATTGACATCTGTGAAAGTTAGAGCTGAGGTGAGAACAATTAACTGCTTTGGGGGATTAATTAGGTGTGAGCTACTGAGAATATTTAATTGCTTCATTAACTTACTGCTTTGCGGGGATTAATTAGGCGTGAGCTACTGAGAATAGTTATTTTAATCTCTGTCTCTCTCACAGATCAAGGACAAGGCTGATATCTACAAGTCCGGCACATCCATTGTAGAAGATGTCCAGAGGGAGCTTATGGACCACACAGAGCCTGGCGGTCGACAAAAACAGTCAACACTAGTCCAAATGGCAAACAGAACCCGCGAGAAACTGCGACCTAAAGAACCTAAGGATCTTTCTTTCGAAGTAGGATCAATGTTAAGATTCATTTAACGTTTTGAAAACAGTGTTATGTTAATATTAAATGTATTTATATTTGTACCCAACTTCATATTGACGTAACATGTTAAATGTATTATCTAACACGTTGTATTTTATATTTTTAGCTTGCTGAGGACTTTCTGCCAAGAGGCTTTGTGAGGGCAGACATTGAGAACAAAGGCGAGAGGCACATACTCCTAGCTACTGACCAGCAATTATCCATGTTAAGCAGGAGCAGACAATGGTTTGTAGATGGAACCTTTAAAATTGTACGGGCTCCCTTCTACCAGCTGTTGTCTGTTCATGCTTTTGTGAGATCTGGACAAGATGCAAAGATGTTGCCTCTCGCTTTTGTTATCATGTCTCGTCGACGTACATCAGATTACGTGAAGGTGTTTCGTCGTTTGCTGGCCATCTAAACCAAGGGAACCTGAGGTGAAGACTGTCATCTTGGATTTTGAGCTGGCAACATGGAAAGCTCTTGCGAAGGTTCTACCTGCCGTCCGTCTTCGTGGATGCCTTTTCCACCTAACCCAAGCGGTCTGGAGAAAATGCAAGGAATTTGGTCTAAACTGATAAACTGATCGTGTTAAATAAAAACCAAAAAACTGGTAGTGTTTTGCTGTTTTTTTAATAATGTGGTTCCGTTTTCGCAGAGGAAATCGAATTGGTTCCGTTTTCGCCAGAGTGGTTCCGTTTTCGCCAATTGTTTTTAGGTACCGTTTTGACGCGGTTCCGTTTTAGCCTGCACCCGTAATTGTTCATGTTGACTCTTCAGCTTGTGATACAGAAGATCCGGGTTCGATTCCCCACGTGGGCACAACGTATATAGCCTTTTTCAGGTGTCCCCCCGCCATGATACTGCTAAAAGTGGTGTTAAATCACCCCTTAACTTTTCTGAGGAAGGTCAAGACTTCACATTTTTTTGTACTGACGTTTGATATTTAAGAGTTGCTACTGAAGTGTACGAGACGAGAATGTTGCTGTGTAGGTATTAAAGAAGGCGACGGGAGTCCGTCAGAATTCCTGGAATTCCGCACGTTGACCCTCATGACTGATTAATGTTGGCATGTGGTTAACAGCGTCACGAAACTCATGCTTAATTCTCCATGGGATTCTGGTTATGGAGAGACTGTCATACTGCAGGTGCTGATCGTCTTGAACAGAACGCAGTTTGCCGGTACACTGAACTCTCCCGTGTGTACACGGCCCAGAAACATCCTAGTCTACATGTTTTACACCTGCACGATCTTTCAAACCCACAAAGGCTTGTCATCCATCTCAGTCTCTGGATATTAAAAAGACGTCTACTTCCTCATTAAACACAATGCAGAAATATGCCCAAATGAAATGGTTGAATATTTATTAATAAATAGAAGTAAATACAACATCTGGAGGATTACTGCAGGGGTGGAAATAACCCACTGCCAGACGCCCGAGTCCAGCGTTTTTTTCTGTCGGGCAAGCAAATTTTTATATCACACTGTACCGTTGTCCAGTTGACTTTCCAATGTTAATTATGTTGTTTATTTAAAGAATCAACAAGAAAACGGTCGGTATAGTGGAAAAATCACAAGGGCAAGTGATTTTACATGTGCCACTGTACCGGAGTACACTAGCAATTTTAAAGTTATTTCCACCCCTGCAGTGATTACATGTTTGAGAGAAAGAGATTTTAACGTCATCCAGTCTTTGATGTCATCATTTTTAGAGTATTTAGACCCAACTCACTACTTACATTCGTAATACAACCTCCTCCCTCAAGACCGTCGCTACAAAGTTCCTATTGTGAAAACTAAGAGTGAGTGAGTGAGTTTAGTTTTAGGATTGGCTTTGCAACTGAGTGGTCAAAAGGAGATAAATCGTGATGAGATATATATGAGTGAGTGAGTGAGTCAAGTTTTACGCCACACTCAGCAATATTCCAGCTATATGGTGGCGGTCTGTAAATAATCGAGTCTGGGCCAGACAATCCAGAACTAGGAACTGATGACTTGTGTCAACCAAGCCAGCGAGCCTGACCACCCGATCCCGTTAGTCGCCTCTTACGACAAGCAATGGTTACTGAAGGTTCATTCTAGCCCGGACCTTCACGGGTGGGAGAGAGAGCATGTATATATGTACATGTAACAGCAAAAGAAATAAGACTCCAGGCCCTAGATTTACGAAGCTCTCTTAGTGCTAACATAGTCCTAAGTTAATGTTAAGGTATGGCACTTACGACTATCTTAGCGTTAAGAGAGCTTCGAAAATCTAGGCCCTGCTTTGTTATGGTGTTACTTTACTTGTTCTTCCATGTACATATATATGCTCCCTGACTCAGGGAGGATATACCTTGTGTTCCTGATAATAAAGAAGTTGACATCCACACATTATTGCTCTATCATAATTACACGTGACAAGGACAGTACTCGACAATGACAAGTCTGCATTCCTCTGTCACTTGTGTCCTAACAGTCTCTATCACTGTCTACAGACAAACGAAAATGTACCCCTTCTAACTATGAAATAACCTTACACAAGTGAGAAGCAATTGTACAGCTTTTTAACTGGTAATGTTTATCTACAAACAACCCTACCGACATGGCAGAGAGCAGTATTGAACAGTAAAAGAGACACTGGACACTTTGGTAAACCTAACTGTGTGGGTGGCAAACCTGGACTTCAAAGCCACAAAAAGTACACCCTATGAAAGTTCCCCACTGGCAACAAAACATATACATTTTTACCTGAAGACAGATCTCCTCATCGACAAAATCTCCAATCAGTTTTTTAACCTATACTTTGTGTTACATTTAGAACCTAAGGGGAATCATTAAGATTTAAATCCTATATCTGAAACATTGCTCTGATCATCTGATGTCACTAGGAATGTTAATCAGACTGCTAACCTGAGAGTTTACAAAAAAAAAATCAACTCTTGGCATCACTTTCAGTAATTTTTAGTGTGAACATACATAAAAAAGGATTATTTAAATCACGCCTCTTTGAAAACACTAAATTTGACAAGACATGGGCAACAGACTTTCTGCTGAATTTGGAGCCAGACAAAATATCCTGTCTATATTTTGCTACCATTAGTAATTCATTGTACAATTGTGATGATTTCTAGTGCATCAGAGATGATTCTGCAGGGGGTGTTTGTTAGGATCTCTCCATGATAGCTCGCTTCCTCTTCCTGTGATTTTGAACCATGGCTGACATCACCAGTTTCTCGGTTTCCCTCTTCTCCCATCGGAGGAAATTGTTCAGTCCCTTCTGTCCAGCACAAAACAAAACCTTCTCTGTCTCGTCCAGTCGCTCAGTCAGTTGAGAGTTGTCTTCGTTCAAGGCATTTTGGGAAGAATCCATTATTTTACGGAATCTAGACTGGAAAGTCTGTAAATAAATAATAACGGTATATATAAGACAATTTCAAAGTGTATGTATCATTCAGATAAAAGGCTTGGGACATAGTCAATCAATGGATATTAACAGTTACTTAAATCATATGACACAGGCCAAAAGATGTCACCGATTAAACATGTAAATCTTATCCATCATCTATAAAGTCAGTTATCAGTCTGGTTACATATCTTGGGCCAAATAAATCAAATGTTGTGGTTCCGATTACAGCTCTTTAAACTTTAGGGTAGGTAGGTAGGTAGGATTTTTTAAAATAACTAATAATTCATTTATCAATGTATAATTGTTCATTTAATCAAGCTTGAGGCCAGCATGTCGACTATCTCTATCAGAATGACTGATGTCCGTCGGTGACGGGGAATAAAAATGGCATCTGAATGCTTATTTTATTCATACCGCTTACAAAAAATAAGGTTGGCACCAGAACTCAAGGGCCGGTTGGGTAATCGGAACCAAAACGTTTTGTTTTAGGCCTTGTATTTGCTAGTGTCAATCCCTAACATTACATGTTAAAACAAAGTCTAAACATGGTAAACAACCTCAGCAGACACTGTAACAATGATCATGAATGTAATATGTTTCTAATAAAAAATCAAATCATTCCTCCAGACAGGTGGGTGTTTATATTTGCACTCAAGATAATAATAATAATAATAAGGTCATTTGTAATGAGCTGAAGTCTGCACCATGGAGGGGCACACTCAAAGTGCCAACAACCAACCTGATCAATATTATCCCGGATGGGAACGGTCAAAAGGGCTGCATGACAAAAGGGCTGCAAAAACGGAAAAGTCAAAAGGGATGCAAGAAAGTCAAAAGGAATGCAAACCCTTAGTCAAAAAGGCCGCATCAAAAGGTCAAAAGGGCCTCAGACCCCTAGACAAACGGGACCCATATACAAAACTTCATAGTAGCATCTTTTTTTTAGAAGTGTATTACAGTAAAAGGTTATACATCTATACAATGTATATTTTATGCATACTAGTCCTGTTTTTAATAGATAGTTTTTCAATATTAGAAAGAAAATGATGACTAGAAAGAATAGATGTATGTAATGGTTATTTATTAACAAAACACTTGTCATTTATGATTATGACAAATCCATACTAAGTCTTCATTTGTAAAGATCGCATTCAGTTTACACACTTGGTTGGTCCTGTCAGCCTCAAGCACAAACTCAGCAGTTAAGGCCCTTTTAAAATTTAACTAGGACCCATCCCGGATAACCCAAGCTGCCCGAGAGGCACTAGAAGGTTAATTAGGTTAATAATCTCATAACTTATCCACCAGATACCCATTTATTGTTATTGATATCATTATGATTATGATATGTAACAGGAATGTAAACAATGTTATTAATTGAAACAAACTGTCTGGTGCAGATCATGTCAGATAACCAGTATGTACTTTCTGACAACCAACAACTTTTATTACATTTCATTCATTTACCACGATTATGTCACAAATATAAAATTACAATGAGGTGCAATATTCCATTTTTCTATAGCATATGAAATTCAAACACAACTATGTAGAAACCAATTTGTCTATCATTGCAAATCAAAGCTATTTTGGAATCCTTGAATCTGGTACAGGCTGTGTCCGTTGCCCCATGTATGTCATGAGCTGCCTGATGCATGGAGAGAATGACCCAGCCAATTATGTGACCAATCGACTACCCTGGAAAATGCTCCACAAGTCAAAATGCTCCACAAGTCCCACTAGTTGGCCTGGCCTTCACATCATTTGTACATGTACAGGTTTTGCTTTGCTGATTCATGTGTGGATGGTGTGGAATACATTCTTAACTTGTCAGCACGCTAACAAAGGTTAATCTCTTCGATCATGTGGTTGAGGCATCCGACCTCATTGGTTATCAGATCGAAATTCAAATCCTAAACACAAGAGATGGGACATTTCATAGCCAGTACATGTTTGCCTGTTTGTAATTATGCCAAATGTAACCATTTGATGTTAAGGCTGAATTAAAAACATGTTGTGGCTCCGATTACGCCTCTTTAAAATTTAGGGTAGGTAGGTAGGAATATACTTTTTTTAACATTTTTTTAGAACTAAAGTACGAACTAATAACACATTTATCAATGTGTAATTGTTTATTCAACCAAGCTTGCAGCCATCATGTCGACTTTCTCCATCAGAATGACCGATGTCCGTCGGTGCCGGGAAAAAAACAATGGTATCGGAAAGCTTATTTTATTCATACCTCTTAAAGAAAAGAGGGTTGGAACCAGAATTCAAGGGTTGGTCGGGTAATCAGAACGACATTTATTTTGTTTTAGGCCTAATCATGTTTGTATCTGATTTACTACTTCAGTTCTCATCAGTTATTATCTTCAGGATAATACATTCATATCAGTACAGGTTAATATTTCTCACCTTCAGTAAGCACTTTGCTATATCAGTTCCCTCTGGATGCTCGAAGTTTAAGAGTTGTGAACCAAAGCTGTAGAAGATTGGTCCCAACTTGTGCAGGTCCACAACACTGGCGTCAGCAGACAATATTTCTCTGTAACCTTCCCTGTACTGTTTGGGCATTTCAACGCTAACAATGTGACGTTTACGACTACACAATGCTCGAGCCATCCAATATGGAAGTTCTATTTAAGAGTGTACTGGAATATTATCGCCTTCAGAACTTGGATCCAAATATCCTGCAACAAAATAAACCCTGCACAGTCATTTTAAGTTAATTACTTATATAAAGACAATGAATGCTCTGTGTTTTATTCTGCAACTGGTATGCTGGCACAAGTCTAGTAAATGTTCTAACTGACCAGAGAAATTGTCTGAACCATGTATGATGTGAACGTGCCAAATATGCAACATGTTTCTGCCACATGTGTTTACATGTAATCATTAATTATATTTCTGCTGTGAAACATGGTGAAATAGCTGGAATACTGTTGAACGCGGCGCTAAACAACAAACAAACAATTATCTCTGAACTGGGTCCACCTATTAATAAAGAGAGAAGGTTGGACTTAGCCTAGTGGTTAAAGTGTTCGCTCGTCTGGGTTGGATCCCAACATGAGTACAATCAGTGTTAACGAAAAGTGTCTGACGCTCTGACATATCCAGCTGATTCGCCAACATTCCGATAGAAGTCTACAACACGGCAGCCCCAGTGTCTGACTGTATATTTCACAATGACTTTGACTGAAGTTGTTATATGTGACATGTGACACTTGTACAATGTGCGATGCCCATTTTGGGGGAACCCCGCTACAGGCGGCGTAAAAAAAATTCACTCTCTAACTCATCATCATGATGAAGATAGTGAATGAATAATCATGATAACAAGATCCGTGAATTATTTCAAATACCTGTAAACACAAACACACAGTAAACATACATATGCCGAAATGTCAACATACGATTACAACCCGAGGGTGTCTAAATTTAGGACCTCCAATTACCTATCGGTATTTCTGAATCTTAGACAAAGCAGGTTGATTCCAAAGTCAAAACGTTTATCAGTACGCCAGAAAATATACTCACCTAAACGATAAATAGGCATTACAAGTTTACATGGTATTTTCTCCCGTGTTGCCAGTATGTCGTCCAGGGAGAAATAGTTACCCTCGGCCATTCCGTTGTATTAGTAGCCACAACCTGGTTCCCTGGGTCTGTTGCGCCTGCGCTACGCTCCGACACTGACCCAGGCAACCACTGCCGAATGGCGGCCTTCACTGCAGGGAGACGCGCCATACACTTACTATAGAAAAATCCGAGAACAGGTGGTTAGATTTTTTTTCATAGCATTTTCATCGATACTACGGCAAAGTATACGTCACCAGAACAACACCCATCGTTACTTTCAGTGTACGAACACGTTATTTAACCAGTTTCGAGACACGAAAATCGTCGTTACATGGGCGATATGTAAACAATGACACACATCCTATTTTCATCACCGACATGTGCTTTGATATTTCTTGTCAGCTCGCTATTGCCACGAAATCGTGCATATAAAACATGGATCTGAACGACCACACTGATTGAATATAGTTAGCATCTTTATTTTAGCAAATTTGATGACGAAAATATCGCCGATTATGTCCCGTGTCTTCCATCGTTTCAGGGTAGGTTTAGCGAATATATTTTTCGATCGCCTTGTGAAATTACAAGGTAAAGTGTTTAGATCATATGGATGATGATCGCCTTGTGAAATTACATGGTAAAGTGTTTAGGATGGATGATGTTAATGACAGGTTTTGTCATTCTGATATTTAGCCTCTACAAAACAACATGAAACAGTTAACATATATACCAATATCATTTAGAAATATTTATGATTATAATAAACATGGTGAATCAAATGATCTATATACAAAAATGCACACACATAAACAGCTCAAAACAATGAATTTGATACTTTATATTATTAAACTGAATATATAAAATACATGGTATGATCAGTATGTTAATACATTGGTATAACATATATGTGAAGAAGAACGTTTTAGACAAATGAACATTCCACTATTTGTGAACTGTTGAATTAAGGGTGATTTTTACCAAAGAAACCTGTCATGAGAAATGTAGTTTGTATGGCTTTAAGCCAGTATGAGAGTATACATTTGCTGTACATTGATTACTTTGAGCATGATAACCCTGGTGTTATTAGAATAGTCTGATACAAATCATCTGATATCAGCAATTATTCAGTCAGATGTCAGTTAACTAGTTGGGGAAAATGCTGCTATAGACTCTTTTCTTTACTTTATTTTACTTTACAGCAGTGCATGCATACATAATTCAACACACCATCAGTGATTTTGTTTTGGATTTTGGGTAATTTGCTCTGTACTTGTTGACCAGTTCACTATTGTGATTATATTTTTTTTAAATCAAAGGTTTATGGTGTGTATCTTGAAATTGTGTCTTTATGTAGATATTGGGTATTGTGTTAACACCTAAACTTATTTGGACTAAAGCACTAACTACCCTTTGTGCACAGAGTAAGAAGGCTGGTATGGTATTGTACAGATGTCAAAAGAAAGTTGAAAATAAACCATGTCAAGATTAATTATGATATTTAATACTATGATTTTTCCTACAGTGTGTAATGGTGCAGAAGTATAGGGGACCTCATACTGTAAAATTATTGAAGATATATAGCATAAAATGTGTAAACAGATTCTCAAAACAGCAAACAATGTTATGGTTTGGGGAGAATGTGGCAGAACCCCTCTCCAACTTGTGCACACCACAAGTCCTATATGGTATTGGTGCAGGCTACTGTATTTGGATGAACGCAAACTGCCTCGCCATTCCTCAAATTAAATAAATTCTGTTTAGACTCATTCATATTTAGAATATTCTGATTTGAATATGTGCGGTTAGCACAAGATGTGAAGATATTTATTCGCCTGATTCCTTCTATTAACAGCATTTTAAATCACGGTTAAATGTGGAAAGGAATCTTACACTCCATATCCCTGTACACCTAAGACTATCCATGGCTCTTTTCAGATGTAGTAGGTTTAAACTTCCAGTCGATTTTGGAAGATACACAAATGTCCCATACACTGAATGACTGTAAATATTGTATATTAAGGGGAAGATCTTTTGTTGAAGATGAGTTTCATATGCATGTATTGCTTGTATGTGAGCATTACTCAGCCATAAGAATAAGGTATGTATCTTAAACAATTATATGTACAGTCCCACACTGTAACATTTTTATCGGATCGATGCTCATGCTGTTGATCTCTGGATTGCCTGGTCCAGACTCGATTATTTACAGACCGACGCCATATAGCTGGAATACAGCCGAGTGCAGCCTTAAACAACAAACCAACTAACATCTTTTATCGAAATTCTTTCATCTGAAAACTTCGACAGACAAGACAACTTTGATGTTGTATATAACTCATGTCTATATTTATATTAAACAGCTAAAGGAATTGAAATAGATTGCGTGTTTCATGCAATCAAAGATAGTCTGTATTAAACTGTCTGTTTATTGTGATTGTAATACCAACAGGTTTCAAAACTGAATGTGCCCCATTCCCCACCCCTTTCCAACCCCAGATATAGCTACCTAGTTCTTATGTAATATGAAATGGACACATTATGAAAATTTAATAACTGTTTTTTACTAAACATGTCTTTAACGAACATGAGCCCCATATGGGAGTATTGTGTATCAGTTTGTTTTAGACAATGCGCACTTTCCTTTTTATGAGTCGTCTCTTTCAAAACAAGCTAAAACACACACAGTTATGCATATTTCATACTGTGTCCGTTTTCCTATGATATACAAAACTGTAGCTATGTATGGGGTATGGAATGGGGTACATTCAATATTATATATAAAGGTCCGATGTGTAATCAACTTCCCAGTAGAATCACGCAGATGTTGCCATGCTATGACTATTGTTAAACTTCAAGATCAATGCCTATTGCATAACCGTGATCAGCCCAATGCAAACTGGAAGAACAGATATGGATGTTATATTGAAATGATATATGCCAAATGAATACAAATAATAAATAGGCCATATTCTTCTAATATTATTCCATTTTTGAAAGCACATACATTGTTAAAAAAACATTGTTGAATGAATCATTTATGTGTTTCAAATGTTTTAGAAATAATAATTAATTTTGTTTGAGTGGCATTTTAGAAGTTGAGACGTACAATATATAACAAGTTTTATGGATAACAACTTCTTTATTTTCGTGAGTGCGACGTTTCGATACAGATTCTTGTACCGTTGTCAAGCAAGAGTGATACATGAAGTGTAGGAGCTGCATATATATACTGTATATAACAATGAAACAACATAATAGACAAAGGAAACAACATAATTGCCATGATTGGCTAAGCAGTAAGCTGATGAAGCCAGTAAGTACATAAAGGATAGTGAATGGAAGCCAGAGATGTAGTTACAATGAGATGTTTATACAATGGATGCGATGTTTATACAATAGACTGGGCTTGGTGGAGGAGTGGATCATAAGCAGATGGAATGAAGTATCCTTGGTCACGGTTGATGGTAGGCTTGTGGCGTTTGATGTGAATGGCTTCTGTGAGCTTGCGTTTAGTGAAGTCCGTTTGGTTGTTGGCGAGAATGGTGATGTCGGACCACTCTATTTGATGATTGGGGTTGGCTTTGATGTGGTCAGAGATAGCTGATTTGGTGTCGGAATTAGCAACAGAGGTGCGATGTTCTTTGACTCGGGTGTTGATGGGTCGGGATGTTTCACCTATGTAGCATTGTCCACAATCACAGTCTATTTTGTAAATAACACATTTCGGGTTGTTGTTGTTGACGGTGGGTTGTTTTCTTCCGTTGGCATGGAGGAGGTTGTTGAGGCTGGAGGACGCTGAGAAGGTAGTGTCTATTCCTGCCTGTTGTTTCAGGAGTCGGCTGATTTGGTGTGATGGTTTACCAATGTAGGGAATGGATATCTTGATGGGGGCTGATTCTGGTTTAGATCTTTTGGCAGGAGGTGAAAGCGTTGCTTCGATGGTTCTGTTGAGTATTTCAGGTGGGTAGTGGTTGCGTTCTACAAAGACTTTCCTCAGGTGTTCAATTTCTTCCTGTAGGTTTGTTGAGCAGATGTTTTTGGCTCTTCTGGTCAATGTAGAGATGACGCCGGTCTTGACTTTAGGGGGGTGGTTGGAGTTGTAGTGGATGTATTGATCCGTATGAGTTGGTTTTCTGTACACGGAGGTCTGGAGTTGGTTGCAGGAGGTGCGGGACACAAGGACATCAAGGAAAGGTAGTTGGTTGTTCTGCTCTGTTTCGATGGTGAATTTGATGCGGGGATGTTGGCTGTTGAGATGGGCGAGGAGCTGCTTTGGATCTTGCTGAGGTTGGAGGACGACGAAGGTGTCATCCACTTTGCGGTACCAGCAGGACGGTTTGAAGGGTGCAGTTTCTAGGGCCTTCTCTGACCACATCAAAGCCAACCCCAATCATCAAATAGAGAGGTCCGACATCACCATTCTCGCCAACAACCAAACGGACTTCACTAAACGCAAGCTCACAGAAGCCATTCACATCAAACGCCACAAGCCTACCATCAACCGTGACCAAGGATACTTCATTCCATCTGCTTATGATCCACTCCTCCACCAAGCCCAGTCTATTGTATAAACATCGCATCCATTGTATAAACATCTCATTGTAACTACATCTCTGGCTTCCATTCACTATCCTTTATGTACTTACTGGCTTCATCAGCTTACTGCTTAGCCAATCATGGCAATTATGTTGCTTCCTTTGTCTATTATGTTGTTTCATTGTTATATACAGTATATATATGCAGCTCCTACACTTCATGTATCACTCTTGCTTGACAACGGTACAAGAATCTGTATCGAAACGTCGCACTCACGAAAATAAAGAAGTTGTTATCCATAAAACTTGTTATATATTGTCATCACATTTGCTAAAATAAAGATGCTAACTATATTCAATCAGTGTGGTCGTTCAGATCCATGTTTAATGTGTACGATTTTGTGGCAATAGCGAGCTGACATGAAATATCAAAGCACATGTCGGTGATGAAAATAGGATGTGTGTCATTGTTTACATATCGCCCATGTAACGACGATTTTCGTGTCTCGAAACTGCTTAAATAACGTGTTCGTACACTGAAAGTAACGATGGGTGTTGTTCTGGTGGCGTATACTTTGCCATAGTATCGATGAAAATGCTATGAAAAAAATCTAACCACCTGTTCTCGGATTTTTCTATAGTAAGTGTATGGCGCGTCTCCCTGCAGTGAAGGCCGCCATTCAGCAGTGGTTGCCTGGGTCAGTGTCGGAGCGTAGCGCAGGCGTAACAAACCCAGGGAACCAGGCTGGTCAGACCGGTCGTGATGCCTACGACTCCAGTGATCTTCCGGTGGTCAGGCCACCTATATATCGGGACATTTAATACGATAGCTGAATAAAGCTTTCATTACTCTTTCACATATTTCAACATGAACTTTATGAAAGAAAGACACGTGCGATGCTGATCAATAGATGAGACATATTCAACACACAGTTAGCAGCATAAACATCCTTTAGATGATCTCTCCTTGTGCCTGTAGGCAGCACATGCATTCCATATTCCATGCCAGGGGAGTCTAAGCAGCCTAATTGCCATCTATGGTCTGATCTGTTCTTTTCAGCAGCTACTTGCTTCGTTTTGGCCTATTTTACGAATAAACATTGCTTATCTGGATATCCTATTACATATCTTAGTTAGCGTGAATTCTGTGCTTGCCTCTTATAATTTTTTTATAGTGAAGAATCTTGGTAACATGACCTATGACCTCCTGCTGAGGAATGTTGGTTCAGATGGTTCACGAAACCTAAACTTGTCTCAAGTGAAGAATCTTGGTTAATATGACCTCCAGGCAAGGAATATTGGTTGCCTGCTGTACGTGGCGACTATACGAGTAGGCTCTGTCACATTGAAGATCAATTCCTACCATACCCCTAACTGCTTGGATGCTGCCGATAATAGGAATCACGGGTTTATCCAATCCACATTTGAGTATTTAAAGACATCGTCATTAGCATGTAGCAGGAAAACCAAAAGCAGCGCCGTTGAACATCAAGGAATGTATTCTGGAATTATCTATTTACAACACATACAAAACTGTATACTTTGTGATAAAAATAGTCATTTGTTCGCAATATTGTATGGCTCTTCATACACATCTCATCACGACTTATCTCCCTTTGACCGCTCAGTTGTCACATCAATCCAACGTGCCCGCTCAGAGCTGTCGGTTTGGGCATCACAACACGCCACAAATTGGCAAAGCAATGCATGTGTATGTGTGCGATGGTAGTACTGTGCTCTAAACTGATTTCAACTAGATGAAAAACGATCCTGTATCGAACACTGATTTAACACCAGCAGTTTGTTCAACTGTTGTGGGCATCTGCAACCAGAAGAGTGGAACTTTCCTAATCATAAGTGTGATCAGAACAACGTCTATAAAATTGTTAAAATATGAGCAAAGATGACTCCCCTGTAAGGCAAGTCACACATGTCTGTTTAGAAAAGAGTAACAGCTGTTCAGGTTTATCACAAACATGCCATACAACATGCAACCTATTTAGTAAATTCAGGATAAAAATTGCTCATCAAAGTCACTTAGATTAAACTCAAAATAGCAATATTCTTCCTGATTTTGTATCATATGGTGTTATTGAGACAATGTATCTGAACAGAAAACAGAAGTACCGACTATAACTGAGGGTATAATTTCCATATTAAAACATAGGGGCTACACATTCTGGTCAGGACCCACAACGTTTTATGGTTTTGGGTCCTTAGGACCTGCAGCTTTCATTGTTTCAGTGCAAATATTGTTTATATTGCATTACATTATAGTGAGTGAAAGAGCATAGTTTTATGCCGCTTTTAACACTATTCCAACAATATCAAGGCCGGGGACACCAGAAATGTGCTTTACAAATTGCACCCAAGTAAGGAATCGAACCCAGGTCCTCGGCGTGACGAGCGAACGCTTTAACTACTAGGCTACCCCACAAACCATAACATTACAAGCTGATTCGTCACATTCACATCAAAAGTCATGGATGATTTGTCAGAATGATTAAAAACCAGGGATCGAGTGAGTAAGTGTAGTTGATATCTGACGTCACATCTGACACATCAGCAGTATTTCAGTCATATTGTGACAAACACAATTTTCACAGTTATCAGTAATATGTTTAGACAATAAGATTAAACTCAAGAGTAAAAATATTTCAGAGTGCAAAGTTCCTACAGTGCATCACATCATATATCTCCAAGTAACATATAATTTTGTTTAATTGAAGGGAAGTATTGTGACATGTTCACTCACTTACAACATGTAAATACCTTCACTACGTTGTCTGTACACAAGTACATACGACCAAGACGACCAACACACAGTCCCCGTGGATTCTTGACACCATCCTGTGATGTCAGTATGTTTCTAACAAACTGTCCTGACTCTGTCAGATGGATGACTCTGTGTTATGAGGTGTCTGTCACCAGGATGTCGCCTGTGCTGCTTGTGATACTGATGCTGGTACTTAGGTCTGTATACCACGTGGACACCTTCAGTGCTGTTTCCTGTCTCCTGTGGTAGGGTCATAGTTGAACACCATCAACACTCCCTCTGCTAGTGTTGATGGTGTCACGTTATACACATTGTTTGCTGGTTGTGATGGTCGACACAGGTTGGTTCCACTGTTACAATCTGTCTGGTCAGACACAGCCAGGATGTTTCCTGTCCTCGTGGTACAGAGGAAGTAGGGATACTGTAAGATGTTTCCACCTCTGTGGCCAGGACAAACTGACTTCAGCACGTGTCCCGACATATCCAGGATATCAACACATACAGAGTAGTGGGAACTTGCTGCTAGTGTTGATGGTGTCAGAGACGATATACCCCAGTACTGTTTGCTGGTTGTGATGGTCGACAGCAGCACCAGGTCAGGGTTCACTTCAACTGTTACAATCTGACTGGCGCCCGGCAGAGTGACAGCCACCTGGTTGTGTTTCAGCCTTGCTATACCCCATGGGTCACCTTCCAGACTGAGCTTGCTGTGACCTGGCTGACTGTTCCTGGTGTAGAAGGACTTTACACTGTTGTTGTTGTAGTCTGTAACTACCACTGTGTCTGTACCATTCACCTCTAACACCGTCACGTCATTGGGGTATCCTCCACATGCATCTCCTGCTACTCTCACATCAATGGTGTCCTGTAACACAGGGGTAGCATTCAGGTCCAGCACATCGTCATACTGGACGTGTATTTCACCCAGATGGAGATCTTCCAGTGTTCTACTCAGCTTGTCCGTGTCCTGTCTGAATGTTATCCTGTCTATTCTTCCCTTCTCCTTCACGTCTACGACTCCGACAGCCTCCACATCACCGGCCTCACATCCCTGATACATCTCATACACATCCATGTCACACTCAGATTGTAGAGCCTGGTCTATCAGCTCAGTCTGTTGTTGGTACATCTGTACTGACATCTCACCCGACTTTATGTCTGCCTTCAGTTGTCCAATGTGTCTGTCAGACATCTCTTTCAGTTCAGACAGAAGTTTCCGTTCCTTGACTTTGATAACCTCTATTGCTGTGAGACTTGCAGACTTGATATTCGATTCTATTTGTACATAACGAGCCAATTCTTCACCGACTTTGTAGGTTTGTTTTCCAACATTTGTTTTCATCTCATTGTGTTTGTTTAACAAATTCTTTTTATTCTTTCTCAGCTCGGTTTTCATTGCAGGAATCTCTAACTCGATTTCAACAACCAACTCACATTTCCTGTGATGAATCGTGCAGCATGTTTGACAAACAGCTGAGTTACAATCTTTACAAAGATATTTGATCCTTTTATTCTTGTGAACTTTACACATGACCTTTCTATTCACCTTGACCCTTGTCTCTCCAGACATGTCAACTACGTCATGGTGACGGGTAGATGGGATTCGTTGGTGCATCCGTGTACATCGTTCGCACAGTGCGTCGTCACAAACAGAACACAAAGATGTAGCTGGAGTTGTTTCCCCTTCCTCCTTACAATAACTGCAGTTAGTTGTATCTGAAATAACCATTCATTCATGTGGTGATATTTACCTCGTGACATCACAACGTATTATAGGACAAGATGTGGCGCATTATGAGGTGAGAAAATGTATCAGAAACATCAGAACACGTCTCAGTAATGTAAATATATTTGGAATTGTCTCATCCGTTGTTGTACGGATGAAGAATAATGTTTCTGAGGTAGACCTTGGGTCCTGTCGCCTTTCACATGCTGTCTCTTGATAGAGAAACACATGTCCACTGTACATGTTCGTTCTGTACTGATTCCTTACAAACAACATCAGGAACAGTTGTATATATATCACAGGAGCCACGCATTGCTAAATATCTTCTAAGGTCCACACATGTTCCCATTATGTATAACTAATTATCCTGTTACCTGATCACAAACAGCACCTATATTAGTACAACCGACAAACACTCACCTTTAGATCCAGGGCCAAACGAGTCCAACAGTCCCTGGATGACAAAGATAGGCTTGACGTCACCCGCCCACTCCTCCACTGGTCACTCAGGGTCAGACACTTTCGTCATCTTCCTGCAGAATGGACACAGGAGGAACTTGGCACTGATGGCTTCTGGTCTGGTTTTGGTGTAGTTGACGACACATTTCCGACAGAAGGTGTGATTACATACAAGTGTACAGGGCTTATCAAACACCTCTGTACATATGGTGCATGTCAGGAAGTGTTCTGTCAACTTCTGGGATGTCGCCATGTCTCCTTCAAAAAGACAAACCAGACATAACATACACATTCTATCCTCTACCCACTATCCACTATCCAAGTCATGACATTCATGGCAACAACACCGACCATATTTGTATTCCTCATTTTCTGACAGGTGTAAAACAAGGAAGGCCTGTTTCAAGTGATCCTGCTGTTGGAATAATGAACGAAACCCGCAAAATTAAATCATAATTAAGAAATGCAGATCATATGAACACTGAGAGGTAACATTCGAAGACGGGTTTTAACTGAGCCGTCTCTATTATATGATACATGGTGTGTGCGTGTGTGTGTTACGTTATACGCGAACACTCTTGTATTTTACGAGCCTTAAAAGCTGGATATCTCACTCCTGAAAAGTGTGCAAACTCCCAAACCCCCCCTACCACAACCACACCACACCCCTTCTCAAAAGTGTACACCCCCCTAACACACACACACACACACACCGACCACACCCCCTTCTCCAAATTGTGCCACCCCCTACCACCACACCACACACACCCCCACCCACCCCCACCCTTTCTCAAAAGTGTGCACCCCCTTAACACCACCACACACACACACACACACACCCGCCCCTTCTCAAAAGTGTGCAAATGTCTGCAGTTATGAACCGTGTGTAGCGTATCGATCACCTGACAGAGTTGCAAAATAATTTTATGATCACAGAAATAATAATGAAAACTGTTGATCGCAAAGAAACTATTTGACCTATTTTCACATGCTGACACCCGCTCATCATCATATCGAAAGTAGAAGACGTTAAGTTCGGATTCCGGTAGATTACATGTAAGATAATGTCTTATTTAGAAGTATTTTACCATATTTTATGCTGTAGCATTTATCAGAGATCAATTCAGTAATAACTATAACTTACACACATGATACATTCATCCACATACATCGGGACAGATCTCAGTATTGAAGTCAACAGACCGATCAAGGAAGTAATGAAAGAAGACACTTCATACACTGTGCTCAGTCTAAATATTGCAGGATATTATGTGCCCTGGTTTGAGAATGTGCCTGGAGATGACCTAACAGTTACATGAACCATTGTAGTGTTACCTGTACACAGTAGGACAGGTGTGTAGCGTTGTAACTGGAATAGACGCGGCCCCTGTGACAACACACTTACCGGAGACAGCTAGGTGACTGGTGTAGAGGGAAACTGAGCACCAGGCGAGATAGATACTACAGGTTCGTGGACGTGGTTCCTTCCGGACGAACTCGTGTCGTTCAGGGACAAGCTGTTTGCATGTTACGGAAAAGGACGAGTGATGTCGAATGGGTGATTGTGCTTTGAAATCGCTCTGAATGTCCAGGGTCCCAATTTTAGGATTTATTGTCACCGTCTTATAGCTGTGATCACAAACATCATAAACTTAAGCCTCCTGTGATGTAGCTGGGTAACTGCATAACTACACGTTCACGAAGCACCTGGTACCTGTTCGTTTGGATTTGAATATTAAATTTGTATCCTTGAGAATATTCAGGTCGACTCGTCTGCTCGTCACATGGAAGACCCGGGTTTGATTCCCCAACATTGGCACTATGTATTAAGCCCTTTTCAGGTGTCCCCCACCGTGATTCTGCTAAGAGCGGTGTTAAAACAATCACAAACTTTCTGAGGATGGGTAAGACTGAACATTTTTTGCACTGACGTTTAATATTTAAGAGTAAATACTGAAGTATACGGGACGAGAGTTTTGTGGTGTGGGTATCAAAGAAGGCGACCGGAGACCGTCAGAGCTCCTGGACATACCACCCGCACGTTGACCCTCAAGATTACTGAATGGTGTCGGTACAGTCACAGACTTGTGTACAGATTGATCAAGACTGACATGTGGTTAACATCGGTCACGAACCGTACGTTTCATTCCACATGAGATTCTGGTCATCAAGGATCAAGGAACATCTGTCTGTCGTACGTGGGGACTATATGAATAGGTTCTGTCACATGGAAGAATAATTGTTGTCATACACGGACTGCTTTGGTGCTGCCATAACAGCAACCACTCGTTTATCCGGCCAACACCCGACTATATACAGACTACCGCCATCAACATGTGGCTGGAAAACTGAGTGCTTCTTTGACCATCAAGTAGGCATGTACACTATATACGAGGGGCTATCAGAACGTTTTGAGTCTGAAATACTTCTAATAAATGCATGATAAAAATAACTGTATGATATGGACGAATGGTTAATATCATTTACATAAACGTAATGTTGACATGCACATGTCCCTAGTTTTCAGTCACGTGACATCTTATCACATGTACCCCTATTGAAACTGCAGAAATGGAGGAGCTTAATTACAGAGTATTCATAAAGTGTTTAGTCCTCTGAGGCCACCAGGCGAAGCACGTTGAAGAGCGATTAACATGGGACTCAGTACTCGTACTCCTGTCGATCGCTCTTCAATGTGCCCTCTTATGTCTATTTACAACAGACCGCCTCCGTGGTGTAGTGGTTACAGCGTCCGCCCGGAGAGCTGAAGGTCGCGGGTTCGATCCCAGACCGCGTCATTCCAAAAGACGTTAAAATATGGTACTTATTGGTCTCTGCCTCGCGCTCGGCATTAATGGTTGCAACAAGGTCTGGTCGGCTGGGAGTCAGTATAATGTGTCTGAGTGTGGTACACATACACACGCATGCACGTCATATGAGCGAAATATTCTCAAGCACAACGTAAACCCCAATTTCACCTCACCACACCTCACCTCACCTATCTACAACACATGGCGGTGGGGTAGCCTAGTCGTTAAAGTGTTGGCTCATCACGCCGAAGACCCGGGTTCGAATCCCCACATGGGTACAATGTGTGTAGCCCATTTCTGGTGTTCCCCGCCGTGATGTTGCTGGAATATTGCTAAAAGCGGCGTAAAACCAAACTCAGTCAGTATTTACAAACCACGGGAACAGCTCAAGTGGTCATACCCCATTCAGGCGTTCGCTGTTATTGCTCTATATAAATACCTCATCACGAGTTATCTCCCTTCCACCACACAGTTGTCAAGTCAATCAAGTAGCGGGTGCTGATTGTGCTGAACAGAAGGCAGCTCAGACGTATGCCATTTGACGGTACATACAACTCTCACACAAATGTATCATATCACACAAAAACACACATTTTAGTTTGTATACCAGTATATCCTTGCAGTTAATAGGTCGTGGTCATTATGCCTTCTTAGCGTTTTACTTTCATGCCATGTTTGCTGTTACTTCATTTCGCGATTCATCTGTGAAGATCCGGGTTACAACTGGTCTTCAGTAACCCATGCTTGTTGTAAGAGGCGACAAACGGGATCGGATGGTCAGGCTCGCTGGCTTGGTTGACATGTGTCATCGTATCCCTATTGCGTAGATCGATGCTGATGATGCTGATCACTGGATTGTCTTGTCTGGTTATTTACAGACCGCCGCCATATAGCTGGAATATTGCTGAGTGTGCCGTTAAACAACAAACCAACCAACCAATCCCTCCGTGATTCATGGCAGTTCGTGGATAACAAAAACACATGTCCACATTTCTCATCAAAGTGTAAACATCACAATACAGAAATACGCACAAATGAAACTGTGGCAGTATTTATTGCCAGTTACAAGTTTTCAACAAGTAGATACAATTCCTGGATGATTAAGTACACATGTAAATACATATATATGGTAAGGCTACACTACCACTAGTCGTGAGGCTACACTACCACTAGTCATAAGGCTACACTACCACTAGCCGTGAGGCTAAACTACCACTAATCGTGAGGCTACACTACCACTAGTCGTGAGGCTACACTACCACTAGTCGTCAGGCTACAGTACCACTAGTCGTCAGGCTACACTACCACTAGTCGTGAGGCTACACTACCACTAGTCGTGAGGCTACACTACCACTAGTCGTGAGGCTACACTACCACTAGTCGTGAGGCTACACTACCACTAGTCGTGAGGCTACACTACCTCTAGTCGTGAGGCTACACTACCACTAGCCGTGAGTGTGATACAGGGGGATCTCCTTGATACTTGTTGGTTTCAGTAACACATGGTCCAAGACTTGCCGGGCACCAGTCACATACACACGGACATCTGCCTGGACAGAAAGAACTGTTCCTTCATCACTCATCATGGACTGCATCATCGTAACTGACGCATACCCTGACCCACTGACAAGTCCAATGTAAATACAATATATCCTTACCCCTGATATCAGCCAGGCAGTATTTGATATACACTACATAATGGTAACTGACGCATACCCTGACTTGCTGACATGTCCAATGTTAATACAATATATCCTTACCCTTGATATCAGCCAGGCAGTATTTGATATATACTACATCATGGTAACTGACGCATACCCTGACTCACTGACATGTCCAATGTAAATACAATATATCCTTACCCTTGATATCAGCCAGGCAGTATTTGATATATACTACATCATGGTAACTGACGCATACCCTGACTCGCTGACATGTCCAATGTTAATACAATATATCCTTACCCTTGAAATCAGCCAGGCAGTATTTGATATACACTACATCATGGTAACTGACGCATACCCTGACCCACTGACATGTCCAATGTAAATACAATATATCCTTACCCTTGATATCAGCCAGGCAGTATTTGATATATACTTCATCATGGTACCTGACGCATACCCTGACTCGCTGACATGTCCAATGTAAATACAATATAAATGAATGGCATTTAGAATATATAACTGTTCACGTCGCACTAAACACTGCATATATATATTTATAACACACACACACAGAAACACACACACACAAAACAGAAATTGTGAAAGAATAGGGCCTGGGGTAGCCCAGTGGTTAAAGTTTTCGCTCGTCTGCCGAAGACCCTGGTTCAATTCCCAACAAATTGCAATGTGTGAGCCCCACTGCTGAGGTCCCATTCCAACCCCACCCTACGAGGAGTTCCGTGCGACCAGCATAGTGACGATTCGTCAGATTTTGCACATTCCATTCATTATATTTTTATATGTTTCTTAACGCTATATTTGACGAGTCTGCACATCTAATTAAACTTCTGTGATAGAATACTTTACTTTCACTAAGAAAATATGCTAAAACGTCTGACACTATTTCGATTTGCGTAGCGATCCTTAGTTGACATACGTTGCAGATGCAGCCACTTTGATGTATAAATATGTATTGTTATAAACCTTAGTGTCGCAGTTATAGAAGATTATTTATATAACAATGTAAAACAATATGAAGAGCGCATCGAAAAGCCTGCATTAGGCCAGTCCCTTCTGATTTACAAATATGCGTGTTTGTTTACAAACAAGTGAAAAGTACGGTCACGTGATATGCAAATTAGCCTGTGGCAGTGATGTTATGCTAAGTCATCGCTGCGCCAGAATGTGATAGAAAACCCGATTTCCGCCCTAATGTGAGACACATATTTCGGATTACCCACATGGTCACGTGGCTCCTTATTTGATAGAGCAATAGTCATTGGTCATTTGGAATTGCCGAAACACAAAGAGACTAAGTATCATTTGAATATATTTTGAATATTCTAAGTGTATATATAGGGAGGAATTTGACCTGAGAGAAAATTCAGCCTGATTATAAAGTTGGAGGCGTTTGTGTCTTCAACCAATAAACACCAGAGTAAACGTGATATCACAGTTCTCAGAGTGCATTACACACAGATCCCGCTGAGTAACATATAACTACGTCACTTTCAAAGGAAGGATTGTGACATGTTCACTCACTTACAGCATGTAAATACCTTCAATCCATCTGATGTAGACAAGTACATACGACCACGTCCACCAACACACAGTCCGCATGGATACTGGACTCCATCCTGTGATGTCAGTATGTTTCTGACAAACTGTCCTGACTCTGTCAGATGGATGACTCTGTGTTGTGAGTTGTCTGCCACCAGGATGTCGCCTGTGCTGGTACTTGTGATACCAAATGGATACATCAGTGCTGTGTCTCCTGTACGTCTGCAGATGAACACCACATCTCCCTCGGGGGTCAGACACACGACACAGTTGGTTCCCCAGTCAGACACCAGGATGTTTCCTGTCCTCGTGGTAGAGAGGAAGTAGGGGTACTTTAAGATGTCTCCACCTCTGTGGCGAGGATAAATTGTCTTCAGCACGTGTCCTGACATATCCAGGATATCAACACAGGTAGGGGAGTAGGAACTTGCTGCTAGTGTTGATGAAGTCAGAGACGTTATACCCCAGTAATGTTTGCTGGTTGTGATGGTCGACAGCAGCACCAGGTTAGGGTTCACTTCTACTGTTACAATCTGACTGGTTCCCATCACAGGGACAGCCACCTGGTTGTGTTTCAGCCTTGTTATACCCCATGGTCTACCTTCCAGACCGAGT
Source organism: Haliotis rubra (assembly GCF_003918875.1). NCBI lineage: Eukaryota > Metazoa > Mollusca > Gastropoda > Lepetellida > Haliotidae > Haliotis > Haliotis rubra. The sequence continues at coordinate 756,056 of NW_025767188.1, forward strand.
GTGCTGTGACCTGGTTGACTGTTCCTAGTGTAGAAGGACTTTACACATTTGTTGTAGGAGTCTGTAACTACCACTGTGTCTGTACCATTCACCACCAGCATTGTTACGTCACGGGGGGATCCTCTCACGTTAATGGTGTCCTGTAACACAGGAGCCGCCTTCAGGTCCAGCACGGTAATGGTGTCCTGTAACACAGGAGCCGCCTTCAGGTCCAGCACATTAATGGTGCCCTGTAACACAGGAGCAGCCTTCAGGTCCAGCACATTAATGGTGTCCTGTAACACAGGAGCAGCCTTCAGGTCCAGCACATCGTCATGCTGGACGTGTAGCTCACCCAGATGGAGATCTTCCAGTGCTCTACTCAGCTTGTCTGTGTCCTGTCTGAATGTTATCCTGTCTATTCTTCCCTTCTCCTTCACGTCTACGACTCCGACAGCGTCCACATCACCGGCCTCACATCCCTGATACATCTCATACACATCCATGTTACACTCAGATTGTAGAGCCTGGTCTATCAGCTCAGCCTGCTGTTGGTACATCTGTACTGACATCTCACCTGACTTTATGTCTGCCTTCAGTTGTCCAATGTGTCTGTCAGACATCTCTTTCAGTTCAGACAGAAGCTTCTGTTCCTTGACTTTGATCACCTCTATTGCTGTGAGACTTGCAGACTTGATGTTTGATTCTATTTTAAGGTGAAGAGCCAATTCTTCCGTGATGGTCGAGTTTTGTTTTCCAACATTTGTTTTCATCTCATCGTGTTTCTTTAACAAATTCTCTTTATTGTTTTTCAGCTCGGTTTTCATTGCAGGAATCTCTGACTCAATTTCAACAACCAATTCACATTTCCTGTGATGAATGGTGCAGCATGTTTGACAAACAGCTGTTTTACAATCTTCGCCATCTCTCCTACAAAATGACAACAGGCACGACATGAACATAATATCCACTATACAAACCACATTCATCACACCAACACCGACCATATTTGTAGTCCTGATTTACTGACAGATCCAAAACTACAAAAGGCCATGTCAAGTAAATCCTGTCTTGAAATAATGAACGAATGAAAACATCATTTCGGATGTATGTAGATCCTATAATCAATGAGAGATAACATTGGTAGACGGGTTGTAACTGGGCCGTGTGTATTGTGTGTGCATGATGTGAGCGTGTGTGGGTGGCTCTGTATTTCTGGTCATACGTAAAACATAGAACAGCCATTCCCTCACATATTTCATATTTCCTGTATTTTAGAAGCGTTAGAAGCTGGATATCATAGGATGAAGGGAAGAGACCGTCTGTTGGTTTGATTCTGTCCAACTTGTGATTTCCCTCTTTCCTCTTTGATACTGCATCCGTTGAGCTACAGTAGAATGTTTATAATATTGTGTTATGTTATTATTATCAAACTATACTCCCACTGCATTTGTATCGTCCTTGTTTTGCTTTTCTACGAGATGTACACAGGAAATAATCTGGTCATGTGGAAGTAATTTCCCCTGCTTTGTATTGTAGCATATATGATAGCCACTAATAATCGTACATACGTCAACAGGTCTCAGTATTGAAGTCAACAGGCTGATAAGAGAAAATGTTGAACGTAGATCTTCGAATTAATATGGTTATCCCAGATCTATAATTCAGTCAGATATCAGGTTATGAGAGTCTGTCTCTAGATAGTTGTCGAGTTTGACGAACCGTCGTTCCTTCCCAATACACAATAGTTCACAAATACCCAGCCACAGACTACACGGACCTACCTGAGGCAATCAGCTGGCGTAAGAAGGGGCGGCTATGGTCAGGTGTGATATAACTTTGTGGAATTTGGACTTCGTTATCAACGGGAATACATGTGTCGTGTAGTGTGCATCGACTACACACAGTTCCCGTTGTGAAAACGTGTTTGGTTTGCTTAAGACAGGAGCTTTATGTGTCAGGTTCCGTAGATCCGAATACGGATGATGCGAGTTCTGCAGATCCGAATGTGGATTAGTACAATTCACGTACACGTACTTCTGTTACCTCACTTTAAAGCACCTTCCTTTTGTGACAATAGTCGGGAAACAATAACCGTACAGTGAAGGCAGATGAGAAATGTAAGTTTTCAATGTTTACAAAAATATGTATTATCCATTCTGTCCTGTCTACAGACGTGACATCGTGACTCAAAAGGGTGGGTCGCTGATTACCTGGTGCAGCCTTGATTTTACATGCAGCCCGGTCACGAGTCATTTCGTGGTTACAATAGGTCACCAACAATCTGTGGTTGACTTCGCTGATAACAGGATATTGTATCTTGTCGTGGGTCTCGCTGAGTGTAGTGTTAACCAAAACGCGACCAGCATGTATTTGCAGGTTGCCATAGCGTTGATATTGATGACTCTGACATAACTATAAGCAGTAACGCACTAAAGAATAAATCACCATATAAATCATCTTTTATAGGATTTCTACACTTTACAAGTCTTTCTTCACTGTCCGTTTATTCAAATTTCTATTGCAAGTCCACATGACATAGATAGGATGTATAGCAATTGGAGGCATACATTTTTAGTATGAACTGTAATTTTTGACACAATTTGTAAATACAACGTATATTCCATTTTAAATTGCCTGTTGCATCGATCGCGGGAGCATCATGAGGTCATTCAAGCTGTAACACTGATTTTACCACGTCAAATCAGTGCTGGAATATCCCTCACTGAGATAGTAAACAGTAATGTCACAGTTGCATTGAATATACGAAGCTTATAGTTCATAACGTGAGAGCTGCATACTATAACTACCTGGGGAATATTGGATGTCGGAGTGAGTTAAAATTTAACCTCACATCGGCAATATTGCAGCCATATCGTGACGAGAACAGTTGATTGGATGTCGGATGTGATGAGGGATCTTCTGTAGGGTATTCTCCTGTAAGTATAAGATAGAATGTTTTTGTTTCATCAACATGAACCTTATGTTAAGGATTGGCATTTGTTCTGTGACAAACGGTAACCTTGAAATGGTTCATGCTTCCACACGCACAGAAATACCCCATGAAACAATTGATGAAGCCACTTCACAGTGTCCATCCTGTGATGCTGATGAGCTGAAGATTGACCCACTCAGCAATTAATGGAAATATACAAGTGGGGAGATGCCCTGTATTTGACAGACAATCTACACAAATATATTAAACTGGATGCTTACACATCCCAGTTCTCTAATTTGTTTAGAATTTCGAATAATCATAATTGTAATCAGAGCAGAGATTCATTGGAGACAGGATGGAAGAAAGCTCATGAACATATCACATCCATAAACTCCTAAACTGTGTGGACGCACAGCTGTATTACATAGGTGCGGTATATCCCTCGCTGAATAGTTCAGAATCATATATTTATCATGCTTTCGTTGTTAACTCTAGGACCACTATGTGCTTTCAGCTCAAATGTCACTCATTTTGTTTAAACTCAGTTAACAAACCTTCCACCGATCTATGATAATTTTGATTAGATAGAAAAGAGAAACTTTGGATATCAACTTCCGATTGCTTCATTCGTTCATTAACCATGTTCTTCAATTGAAGCGTCTTATATAGAAGAACATCGTTTTTAAGGAAAGGATTAGGATGTCATATAAAATTGGGTAAGAACCGAAACTGACATGAAATAATATTTCCAACTTTAATCAAATAATCATAATGTCTCCAAATTCTATTTTCACATTTCATATATGTATGGACTTCACAGTGTTCACAGTATCGCAACACCAAATATTGTCCACAGTATCAATATGCTACCATTAACCATACCAAAGAAACTTATCTAAACCTTAATCTGGATCAACTGACTCTCCAGGAATAATCACATTGCAAATCTAGACGGACAAAAGAACGAAAAACTGTATTTTTTTCATAGCAGCAAACATGGCCAAACATTGACTCATTTGGCCCTATGGTCGCATGACGTGGACAAGGGTGTTCATTTTCAAGGTTCTGGCATACAATATTCACAAGAAATCACACAAGTATCAAGAACCATGCACAATGCCAATGTCCGGTGTAACCTCCGCCGGAATGCACTAACCTCCCTGAGCCTCCTCATTGACTGTATCAGACGTTACATTTTTTTTAATTTTTTTTTTTATTCCACTTTTTTTGTTGTACAGCAAATCATACATGTCATACATAATGTCATTTAACACATACTTCATTGAAAACAAACTGTTTATGGCAGCACAAGCATTTTCGTCTATCGAGAAGCCGTTTCATCAAAGGACTAATTGGATAAAATGGTTCAAACAACCTGCTTATGGTAACTGGACCAATGCTATACATCGAGAAACAAAGTTTCAGCAAAAAGAGTAATTAAATAGAGTGGTTCAAACATACCACTTATGGCGGCTGGACCAATGTCATACATCGATAACAAAGTTTCGTTGAAAAGGGTAATTGAATAGATTGGTATAACCAATGTCATACATCGATACACAAAGATTCATTGAAAAGGGTAATTAAATGGAGTAGTTAAGGAACATACTACGTATGGCAACTAGACCATACATCGAGAAACCAGGTTTCATCGAAAAGGGTAATTGAATAGAGTGGTTAAGAAACAAACTGCTTTTATGGCAACTGGACCGTACATCAATAAACAAGTTTCATTGATAGTAGTAATTGAATAAAGTTGTTCAAAACATACCACTTATAGCAGATGGACTAATGTCATACAACCATAAACAAAGTTTCATCGAAAAAGGTAATTGAATAAAGTGGTTCAAACAACCAAGTTATGGCAACTGGATCAATATTGTGCATCGATAGAACGAAGTTTCATCGAAAAGAGTAGTTGAATATATTGGTCAAACAAACAACTTATGGCAACTGGACCAAAATTTAACAAATTTGTTGTAATCACAGTTAGAGTAAGCTATGACTTTTATTATGTTATAGTAACTTGTCAACTCCCTCTGGATCGAAGCAAAGGAAAGTGTTCCTCGTTTAACATAAACTTTGAAAATTGTGTTTTTTATTACGAGACAGATTACGTTTAAAGGGTCATTTCTTTTTGAAGGAAAGGCCAACAAAATTGTTTCTTTAGTAAACTGTACATTGATTTCCGCCTTACTGTTTACCCAGTTTTGGACTTCAATCCAGATTGAGTTGACAATTTCACAATTCCATAAAACATGACAGATATCTGCTATGAACTTGTGACAAGTTGTACAGATAGGAGAGTTTTGGTATCCAATCTTAAACAAATATGTTCCAACTGGAAGAATTCGGTTAATAATTTTATATTGAAACCACCGTAATGGAACACTATCAGTTGATCGAAATGGAATTTCGTTAATATTCTTCCATTCCCTATCTGTATATTGTTTTACTAATTCTTTCTCCCATTGGCTGAAGTTTTCTGGAACTTGGATCCTAATAACACATTATAGTAATATTTTGAGCCCTTTTTGGTATTCAGGAGCAAACGAATGTTAAATGGTAGTAATGGTGCTGTTAATGGTGTATTATCGTCATAATCAAGCTCGTTCAAATATTTATTCAAAGACTTTTTTACCCCGTGAAATGTTAAATAATTGGAGGAAATATTGTACTTATTTTTGAAATCTAGGTATGAAAGAGTTTGACCATCCTGATCTATCAAATCATTGATATATTTTACTCCGGCTTCCTCCCATTGTTTAATAAATATGCATTTTTTATCAATCTTAACATTATCATTATACCATATATACTGTGAGTACGCATCCTGTCGTGTTTTCTTATGCTTATTCAGGAATAGAGCCCAGGATGATAAAACATCTCGCCAGAAGGGGTTTCTTATGTTGTTAATGATATTATCTCTTATATAGATTGCATCCATTTCTAGAATATTACTTGGAATAGTATTTGATTCGTAAAGAAATAATTGATGTATTGTGTTCGAGAAAGTAAATCGTCTAAGACATGAAATCTTTTGAGAAGCAATTACATCTCTTACAAATGGAGTATTGAACCCCCCGTCCGGAATATTGCATATTACCCTGTTCCTTTTAATCTTATCGGGTTTTTCGTTCCAAATAAATCGAAAGCATTTTGCTTGGAAATTTTGTATTACAGTTTCTGATGGTGTAGGAACGGTAGAAAATAAGAGATTAAGTTTTGGTAACAATAAGGATTTTAGCACTGTGTTACGTCCAAACGGCGTTAACGTTCTACATTTCCACATTTTCATTAAATTTTTAATTTCTTTAAATTTTTCGTTGTAATTAGCATCTACCATATTCTCAAGATCAATATCAAATTTGATACCCAGTAACTTAAATGTTTCAGTCCAGTCCATTTTACAGTTATTCAATAGTTTCATTCGGCTACGTTTTTTGGAACTGATCCAAATCAACTTTGTTTTATCAATGTTAATTTTTAAACCAGAAAAACGTGCAAAAAAGGTTAATGTATTCACGACTGCTTGCAAGCACCTTTCAGTACCATCTAACATTAAGGAAGTATCATCTGCGAACTGCACTAATAATTGTTCAATAGATCCAATCTTTAATCCTCTGATAGCTTTATTTCTTTTAAGTAATCTGGTTAATATTTCAGTGCATACTATGAAAATATATGGAGAGATTGGGTCTCCTTGGCGACAACCTCGACTTAGTTTGAAAAAGGGACTAGCAAAACCATTTACTAATACACAAGATTCAGAATTTTTATAGAGCAGTTTTATCCATTTTCGAATGGAAGGGCCGAAATTTAAAAAAGCAAAAACGTTTTGAATAAATCGCCAGTCTAAAGAATCGAAAGCCTTTTCGAAATCAATAAGCATTAACAAGCCTGGAATCTGATAGGTATCTACATATTCCATAACGTCATACACTTGTCTTGTAACCTCTCCCATATATCTACCCTTTATGAAGCCTTTTGTTCCTCACTGATAAATGTGGTTAAAGTTGGTTTTATTCTCTCTGCTATAGCTGCAGAGGCAAGTTTGTACACAATATTGAGTAATGAAATGGGTCTCCAGTTCTTTAGAAACTTTTAGGTTTGCCTTCTTTCGAATACAAGTGATGATACCCTGAACTTGTGTATCTGATAGAGCTCCGTTTCTGTAAGCATAATTTAGCGATTTTATAAGATACACATTTAAATCCCGCCAAAAGAATTTGAAGAATTCTGCAGTGAAACCATCAGGGCCCGGGCTTTTTTCATTTTTCATACGCTTCAAAGCACTAAGAACTTCACCGTATGTTAATTCGCCTTCTAGTGTTTCTGCCACTTCACCACTAACCTTGTGGCTATTCGGAAATACATCTTCGAGATCTATTTGACGTTACATTTGACGTTGAGGTATTACGTCCAATTTTTGATTGAGATCTTGGAGCAATGCACCAAGACTGCTGTGGCATATTTTGCTCGCCATAATGTCCCAAACATAGATTCAGATTCATTTTTATTCAGTATTTCGGGCCTAAAGGCCTATAGTACAAATACACTTGCTACAATTATATGCACGTGTTGGTTGTGGTGGCATTTCTTGCATTAAAGACATGTTTTAAATAAATTGCAATAGATTTGATAATATCAATATTTTTAGAATTTAACAGACTGGACAATGTTTGTTCATCTCTTACAGGTGTTTGTACAAATGATAAATACTTAGTTCTTAAATCTAAATATTTGGTACACACAAATAATACATGAAATTCACTTTCAATATTACCTGTATTACAATTTTTACAGATGGATTCATTTACATCATTGAAAGCTCTATTGGGTTTGCGTAAATAGTGAATTCTAAAATCATGAAAGCCAATTCTAAATTTACACAACGCCCGTATTAACGATTTGTCTTGTAAGTTCATAATATAAAACTCCGGTTCTAACAGAGATTTATGAGAAGAATAGTGTTCTAAGAAACTTGAATTATTTATAGACATAGACCATTCTTGGAAGAAAATGTCCTGAAGACGTTGCTTAAAAACATATAAAAAATTACATTCATTTCCAACCATTTGTGAAATCCACACATGAGAAAATCCAGTCGAAAAAAGTAACTGTCTAACCTCTGATGCCCAATTAAGCTTGCCAATATCATCTTGTAGCTTTAGGAACATGTAGCTTTGCCTTGGGTACCTATAAGAATCCATTTTAATAATTTCAACCAAAAATTTTATTACTCGTAATCTGGTGAGTACAAATATATTGCAACGCCCAGTTTCCCCTAATACAGCCTTATTTGAAGCATACTTTCCCAAATTTAGGAAGCATTTAAAATATGATGCATGAACCTTTTCTATACAATGAAAGTATTTAGTTCCCCAGATTTCGGACCCATATAAAAGAATCGGTAAAATCTTACAATCAAAGATGGTACAGGCCGTTTTGAAAGAAATAAAAGAATTCTTTTTTGAATAACTGATATACAGATTGCATAGCCTTTGATGCTTGAACAGATAAATGTTTACAGGCTGTTGACCAATTTAGTCTGGATGAGAATATTAAACCCAAATATTTATAATACGAAACACATTTCAGCCTTGTATTACCATAATACCATACCTCATCCTTTTTTTGCACACCTCCATTTCTAAACACAATAATATTAGTTTTCTCAATATTAACACTCAAACCCCAAGTAATACAAAATTTATGCAAAACATTAAGTTGTTGCTGTAAACCATTAACTGTATAGGAAAACATATTTACATCATCAGCAAAAAGTAACATCATAATATCATCAATGTCTTGAGATATAAACATACCATGTTTACAGGATTTATATATTTCTGCAACAAGTTCATTTATAAAAAAGATGAAAAGAATTGGGCTTAAAATGCAACCTTGACGTACACCAGAACTTGTTGAGAACATATCAGTTTTACAATTACCAGTCTTTACACAAGATTTTACAGATGAATACATATTATGAAGAAGATTGTATAATTTACCATGGCAACCTGACTTAAGTAACAAATATAGAAGTTTGGCTCTATCAACATAGTCGAAGGCCTTTTTAAAATCTATAAAAGTACAGAAGAATCGCCCCTTAGGCTTCGAAAGATATTTGGAACATAAAGTCTGAAGGGTAAATATATTATCTGTAGTAGCATATCCGGGCCTGAAACCAGCTTGTGCTTCTGTTAAAATATCATTCAAGTCTATCCACAGACGGAGGCGTTTATCTAGTATTGATGTGAATATTTTCCCTGAAACATTTAGGAGTGATATACCCCTGTAGTTGTTTGGGTCGGTTGCACAACCTGACTTAAATAGAGGTATGGTTAGTGCAGAGTTCCAGGCATCTGGAAATATTCCAGAGTCTAATACTGAGTTAAATAGTGGTTTGAGGAAAGCAAGTAACGTCGATTGTCCAATCTTAAAAAATTCTGGAGGAATTCCATCTTCGCCAGGGGATTTACCAGTTTTCAGTTTCCTAATAGCCTCAGTGATTTCAAGTTCAGAAATATTATCAGACAACAATTGATCTATACCTGAGGAGTTCACACACTCATCACAATAATGGTTAGTTATAAAATCAGAAACATGTTGATCAAAGTCGTCATCTGTTTGAAGTTTAGATGGGTTTAAGAGATCCTTAAAATATAACTGTAGAGTATCTGGTGTTATTGGACATCCTTTGTTTTTATTCCGTAGAGAGCTTTTTAAACTGTTCCAAAATGTTTTACAGTCACCATACTTAGCGGCTCGACACAGATCGTCTGCTAAACGTTTTTCCAAATTGTCCTTTTTCATAGCACATATTTTTCTAAATTGAGCCTTAGATTCCACATACTTATCTAGGTTTTTCTTACACTCACATCTTCGGAATAAATTCAAGCTTCTGTATTTTTAAGTTCTGCACATTCACTATCAAACCATAATGGTTGTTTTCTAGTATTCTTCATTTCTGACACACAAAACCCCCCGGCTGCACATGCACATGTAATAAGAAAATCATTCAGTTTTACTACAGCAAGATTTATATCAGTCAGTAACATAGCAAGAAAGTCGTCCAGTGCACTAGGTGATCGCAGAAGTTCTTTGTAAGTAGATGAAGCTGTTTCTGGTAACCTATATCTGGGAACAATAGTTAGATTTATACTACTTTTGGGTGCTGAAGCGTCATTGAATACTGTCGACAGAGTACACAATACCGGCATATGGTCAGATTCAACACGGTCACATATTTTTAGATCCACAACCTTATGAAATAATTGACTAGAAACTAGGAAATAATCTACTATGCTTGTTCCCATATGAGAAATAAAAGTGAGTTTACTGGGTGTGTCAGACTCAGTACGTCCATTTACAATATGTACATTAAATAATTTACATAGGTCCAATAACTGAGTTCCGTATACGTTTATAACGGAATCATATGATTCTCTGGGTACACTAAAAGAGTCAGTTTTATAATCATCTGGTAGAGGCAGGTATTCTGGGTTGTCATCGGTAATGAAGTCGTCCATATTACTTGTCTGAGCGTTGAAGTCGCCACTAAGTATAAATAGAGAAGCGTCACTAAAATCGTTATAAATTCTGGTGAGTTCAACGAAGTCAATACCGTTTTCCTCTGCACCATTATAGAATGGTGATTTGTCAGGGTGTACATATACAAATCCAAGGAAAGTATGTTCAACAGTAGAATCATTGAGAACTTTTAGGAACACACAGTTTTGCCACTTGTCATAGACTCTTATACATGATGATGCTAACTGTTTTTTAACACACACAACAGAGTATAGGGGCCTTTATAGGGTCAAAATCTATTTTTAGCTATGGGGCTTTATAGGGTCAAAATCTATATTTAGACCATGACTCATGTGAACACCTGCTGTGTCTATTTTTAGAAGAGTCTATATTTAGACCATGACTCATGTTGGACATGGGTTTTCCCACAACCTATTTTTTAGACTCTGGTATATAAGCCCCACCAAACAGCTTCATGTCATACTCAGTCTCTGAAGTCACTAGTGGATATACATTCAAGTGATTTCACACATTGTGGATATACCAGTGTATTTCTCATTGGATTATACTGTGTGCACTGGATTACTAATCAACCTTGGATTATACTGTCTACTGGGTTTATATTTTCATCAGCCTCTCAACTACACATCTCTGGAGTAATTAAACATTGTGTATATTTCTCACTGGATTACAAAACATCTTATACAATAGAGTCACTACACATTATACTACCAGTATATTTCTCTTTAATCTCAAAGCGAGCGCCCATTATCGCAGTATCAATTCCCGTCTGACTAACTATAACTATTAAAATGTGAAATTCAAATGCATACAACGTCCTACCTTCAGTCCTTACATTGTAACACAGAATACATCGTAACACAGATTAAGATTTACATCATCATCAGATTGAACGAGTGTTGGTGATAAAGTGTACATGAAGTCAACTCACCTCTGTTCATCATATCCATTGTTGAGGCAAACAGTGGTGGTAAATCTAGATGTTTAGAGGGGTTGGAACAAGTAACCCATTCATGTGAAGAAACAGATTGATTCATACTGTACTCCAACAATGAATGACTCATTTGCCCACCCGTAAGTCCGACCTACAGCCATTCAAAGCTATGTTTACGGAAGGGAATCCCTCTCCCAACCAAGCATGAAGATTAAGAAAACAAGCGTATAATGGAGTGAAAAATAAAATAACTTCAAATACATGTTACCGAGTGTCCATGTTAATACTTTCTTTTAATTTGCCACAGCCTCCGAGTGAGGTGTGCCATGTTCATTCTGCCATAACATTGCCTCTCCCTACGTTCAATGAACCGAGAAGCATGACGGCCTTCACGCCCATTGAAGAAACCAGGTCATAGATCGCGTCCCCCGCCGCCATTTTGAAACAAAATGATAAATATATAGATTTAAACAAATAACAAAGTCCTAGCCATGCCCGCCGATGAAAAAACTGAGTATAATGTTGAAACTCATCGCGAAATCACTCACAGCATGCTTCTCACCAAAATATCCCATGAAGAACGAGTCACCATGAACTTACTTTAAAAATCCCACATAATCATATGAATAAATACAGCCCACACAGAATACAACCTATAGAAAATTGATTACACATGACTCACATATGCCATGAGCCTACTTTAAAACTCACACACAATCACATGAATAAACACAGCCCGATACACACACAGGATACGATCGATAGAAAGTTGACATGACTCCCATATGCCATGAATCTTTAAATCCCAACACAATAAACACAGTCCAATCATAATCAGAACCTTTCCCTAGATTCATCGTTTTTCTAAACTACAGCTTACATAAAACCAATGTTAGTGTGTAGATGTACTCGCATTGTTAACATGTGTACTCACGATACTGTCGTCAACAACATTATTCACACAATACGTTTTATACGCAAAAATACTCACAAATTAGAATAGAGAATGATCCATCACATAAATTCCACACCTACTGTGCTGTTTTAAACGGTCATGAAACCGCCAGAATACCTAAACACGCACAGCACAACATGCCGGCTGCACATGGCAGTGAACAAAGAGCATTCAAGATTGGCGCCAACAGCCCCTACCTAAAACCGGTTCTGTCAAACTGGATCGCAAACGGGTCTATCAAACCGGTTCGCAAACGGTTCTGACTCAAATTGGCTACATGTCCAAACCGGCTACATGTCCAAACCGGCTTACAACACTAGTGACCTTTGTAATAGCTTATGTATTTATAAACCGTTTATATATATATGTATATATATAAATATATTCATTACAGATCATTAAAATTGTTGTTGTATTCAATACAATGAACTGTAACAGTTGTTATCTTCAATACCATGAACTGAAACAGTTGTTATCTTGTATTCAATCAACAAGAATGACGATTAAACTGAAACTTGTATGTCTGATAATAGTATGAGGAGGTTAAACATTTTCGTGGATTCAGTGAAATAGGGTTGAAATTGGTATTATAAAAAACCAAGAATTGTACAACAGTTGTTTTATGTCAATCCTACAGCAATACATTCAGTGAGTTTAGTACACTCTCATCAGCTCTGTGGCGGTGGTCTGTACACAATTGCCCAGACAATCCAGTGATCAACAGCATGAGCGTCATTCTACACCATGTGCCATGTGTCAACCAGCGAGCCTGACCACTCGATCCCCTTAGTCGCCTTATGACAAGCATGGGTTACTGAAGGGTAACCCAGAGGTACAATACATTAAGAAACAAGAGAGATATACAGATTTCATTGTTTATTAGCTCCGTTTCAAATGAGTAGACATTAGGATAGGAGCTCTCCCAAATGCCTACTTTACATCTGTTGTCTTATTACCCTTCAGCATCATCCACCTGTCCTTCACTCTCTTCATCAGATGTTATGTCTTCATCTTCGGTCATGCCTTCGACCCAAGACTTATATTGGTACAATTTTGAAATCACTTCATGATACATATTATTTGTGTCTTTTACTCGTTTCAGTATTCCTTGTGTCTTTGGACCATCCTGCATATGGTACAGATAAGTAATAAATCGGGCATACGTCTCTTTAAACGTGCTCCAGATCAATTTGTTCAGTTTGGCTTGAATCATGTCTTCGTTTAAACCTCTTTTTATGTACAGCTGTCGTTTCTCATCCAAAAAGTCTTTATTCAGCTCACGCCGTGCGTGAATACATTTGTCTTATACCTTGCTCTTCGAGATCAACCATCTTATTTTTCCTGTTGTGTGTGACATCGCTTAGTGATTCAACATCATCGTCCTCATTTTCCATTTCAGGACATTGTTTATCGTGGTAAATGTCTTTGTAAGTTATGGTTAGTGCTAAACACTTGACCACAATAGTCACAATCCACCAGAGGATCGTGGTCTCTTCACAGGTGAGAAGTTGTTGTCTTCCTCCCACTGCCTTTTCACTTGGGGTATCCCAGGAGGACCCACTGAAGACTTTTCGACACCAGTTTCTTCTGTGTTTTTGCAAATCTTGCACATCTTGAAACACGAGTCCACAGGCATCACAAGTTGGCATGGTTGAGAGGTTTTCTTCACACGTCTGCTCACGCTGAACATCTAACTCGGACTGATTTGTCCTGGCTTGGAGGTGTCCTTTTAAACTGAATGCATTGGGACAAAGTCGTCTATGGGGAGGTGTTTGGGGTTTTAGATCAACCAACAAGTAGCCATAAGGCTTCTGGGTAGCCCTTTGAAACGGCTCCATGAAATGGTCTGCGCTACCTGGATACATTTGCCTCGCCAAAGTCATGATGGGTTGTTGATCGATAGGGTTGTTGAACAGAAGCAGATAATGACAGTTTCTTCGTTGTGTGGGATCCTTACTGAAATACAAATTCTGGTTCAAAGGCGATCACTGAGAGATTACGATGATGACTTCCTTCCGTAAACAGATCTGTAATGCGTGGATCTTTGCTGGCAGTCGACATTAAGTCATCGAGGATAACCACGCTCACCACACAGGGTCCAGAAATGCATCCTTTTCGAGATCAGAAGGAATGCCTTGATGAAATTCCACATAGGGATAAACATGGGTTTGAATGGCATTATACAAGGGCTGCCATCGTTTGTAGAGCCATATAATACGTTCAGGATAAGGTTTAATGTTCATCCTTTCTAGAATCTGTTTCACTAAGTAGGTTTTCCCACAGGAGGTTGGCCCTGAGAGGCGATCATGGTGAAGGGGTGAATCAGTCTACATTCTTCCAATGACTGGGTAATACTTTCTGATGAATGTGGTTGTTGCTGCTGCTGCTGCTGTTGCTGCTGCTGCTGCTGCTGCTGCTGCTGTGGAGGAGGAGGAGGAGGAGGAGAGGGTGGTGACGGCTGCTGCTGCTGCTGCTGCTGCTGCTTGATATCTTTGGATGTTTTGTTCGAATATGACGGGACAAGTCATGAGCCCAAACATATTGTTTGGAGCATATGGGACAGGGATGCATAATGATGTTCACACGTCAACAGTCCTACTACAAATGATACATTTAGCCTTTCGTCTCTATTTAAAAAATATGTTTTCATTCGCTTTGTGTTTTCCGTGTATTGATGGCACTTTCCTTTCTCTCTTCAACCTGGCTTTAGCTTGTTCAACCACTTGTTGAGTAGGGGTAACGAAATTAATCTTAGGTTGCTCTGTGGTTTCTGGTTTTTGTTTGTCTTTCTTCCACTCTGGATCATACAGTTCCAAATATCGATCGACAGACAACATGGCAGATTTTTCTCCTCCACGTGTTATAGAAAGATAAGGGTCTCCTTTCCCTTCAGCCCTGAGCATGTAATATCGTGTCCATTTTTCAGCATCCGCACGAAGAGTTTGTATCGTCGATTATTCATGATGAAAACGGCCTGAGGTGATGCGTCACTGTCACTGGTCCACGGCTAAATGAAGCTAGATAGCCCTTGTGGCCTGTTATATAGATATCTTCATTGACCTTGGTATAGCTTTCAACATCGCTGCCAGGATGGTTCGGATGCACTACTATGACAAACTAAACCGGGTGTACCAAACATACTAACCCAATGCTCTGTCAAACAACCAGGCATTTTGAATGGCCTCATCTCTAAGTGCATTGACAAACTGTGGTTTCAAAACAAATGCTACGATTGGCATGTTACTGGCAAAAGCCTCTTCCACCTACTGTCTGTCGTCCACAGGGGTGAACTAATCTTCGTAACACCACTAGATAGTTATTTCTATCATTTTTCCTCAGGAAACGACGCCTTTCATATCGAAGTTACTGGTAATCTTCCCTTTAATAACCTATTGATAATACCATTGATGGCAAGAATCTGTTCTCTGTTCATTTCTAAGATGTCTTGTCGAATCTCCTCAATGTCTTGAAACATTAGCATGAACCTTAAAATTCATAATGCTTCAACACGTACCTAGCCATACTATTTCAAGCAAACAAACTCTTATCGCGGTTGGGATCTCAGTGAGATTAGTATTGAGTCAACCTCTATTTATACTATACATAGACAACCAAGGCAGACATACTCTTAACATTGATTTATTTCCAATAGTCACACATTTGACATCACACTCTTGGTTGCAAATCCACATGACTACCCCAACGGGTCACCTCTTTCGAGGTACTCCCACCAGGGCCAAATACGGACAATCTGGAGACCATTTTTCATGTTCGGCACAGGGATCATCATCTACTTCCCAGTTCTTGAGAATGAGACCACATTGAAAACACTTGCAAACGTCCCTCTGATTAAGTACACAAATCCTGCTTGAGCCATGTGACCAGGACTCTGTTTCATCTGCACTGGCCAGTCTTTAAACGAATCGAGTCTTTTCTGGAATGAAGTCCATTCAGTCTTGATTGCACAGCAATCGAGTGTCTTGTCGAATGGGTAATGTCCACACACATCCATGATATCCCAGACCAATGGCAACACGTCCGCACAGTACAGCGTCTAAACCAAGAATGGCTTTAAACCCAGTAACTGTAGTCACTAGGGTTGCAAAAGGAACACTGGTAGTATAATGTGTAATCACTAGGTGTAGTGTCTGAAACTGTGTATGAAGACTGTTCGGGGGGACTTTATATTATTCTAAAAATAGACACACCAGGTGTTCACATGAGTCATGGTCTAAATATAGATTTTGACCCTATAAAGCCCCATAGCTAAAAATAGATTTTGACCCTATAAAGGCCCCTATACTACTCACAACAATACCACCTGAATGTCTACCATACTTTGATAGCTTAATAGGATCACAGATAAAACATTTATAATCAGTAAACAGTGCATGTATATCAATTGCATCAATACACCAAGTCTCGATGAGACAAAATATGTCAAATTGTTTACAAAAGGTTTGAAAGTCTGGGAATGTTAGCTTTGAAAGTAAACCATGAACGTTCCATGTACAAATTTGTGTAAATGTGTTCTGTCTGCACGATCCATCATGTTTTACAGAGTAGTTGGGGCCTTGGCCATAATCCTATGTTGGAGATTCTGCAGAGTTGTTAGCTGACGTTTTTCGGTTCTCCCAATGTTTACGCTGTCCAATTTGTTTAATGTCATTCTTGTCTTCTTCGTATACATATACTGCACCATCTATTATAAGTTTATCATAGTTCATATATGCAATACAGCCATCTTCTCTCGCAGTTTTCATGAACGGGAACAGTTTGGAGCGTATATTCCTCACCCTCTCCGTGAAATCCTCTGACACCCTGAATAGAGTATTACCTTTCAGGGTCTTCTTGGCGGTCTCGAGGATTTTAGTCCTCTCCTTGAACAGAGTGAATCTCACAATCACCGGTCGCTTCCCAGTCTTCGAGTGAAGCCTGTGGGCTCGTTCTATTCCAACGGTATCGGCTGATTTATATGAAAGCTCATCTTGAAGAAATTGTCGAACTTTAACTTCTGTTTCATCCCAAGTTTCACCTCTTTTGTCGTCTAGTCCATGTATTAGTAAATTGTTGCGTCTTGACTGTGCCTCCATGTTGTCCACCTTTTTGTCCATAGCCTGTATCTGTGTCTTGAGATTTGCGTTCTCATCTTCGAGCGACGACAGTTTGTTATTGTAGTCAATTGTAAACAACTCCAGCTTCCGGTCAAGGGAGGTAAGTTGCGCCTGGATAGCCGACAAGGTTTTAGCGAGGTCGCCGAGTGTTAGTGCATCATCAGTTACCACCTCTCCTGGTATATTTTTCGTCGACAGCCGTGTTTGGATCTGAGTAGAGTCTGTGGCCTTTTTAGGCGGACCTGGATTTGTTTCAACATCTCCTGCTATCGCCAGCAACGTAAAAGACAGAATAGCGAGTCTCAGGCAAAGACGTATACCACCCGGCGTCCTTATAACGCGATTTAACAGGGTGCCCCGTCTCACTCGGGGAGAGAATGTTCCAATTCTCGCTCTCCATGTTTCAATGGATATAGACATGGTGCTCCCAGGGAAGTACACTACCTTATGCACAACAGGGATTTGGTTTTCGAATAGAGTGCTACTTAGTTCACCTCGTTTTCAGCATTTAATCCGAGAGCGATTTCATGCGTGCCGCCATCATTGTCACGTGACAGGTTCCAAACATGCTCTATGGTATTGAGATCTGGACTCCTGTAGCGCCAAGGTAGTTTTGCTGTCGCTGCCTGATGTAAGAATGACCAGCACCACTTGCACGATGCGGTCAAGTATTGGCGTCCATAAAGACTGGCATTGTGTTCTGAGGTTGGTTTATATAATTTGTTATAGTCACAATTAAACTAGTCCTAATTATAGAATCGACTCTTTTAGCAGCTATTTCTTATGGATGTGGAAAGGGTTTTGACACTTTTCTATTCACAACGAACCTGTTTGAGATGTCAGTGTCCATTCAGATCTTGTCTGATCGTCACAAGGTTAAGTTTACATCCAAGGGAGAGTCACAGCTGATAGCCGATGCATAGCAACCAGCATCTCTTGCAATAACCCTCAGTGATATGTCATCATTTTGCACGCATACCAATAATTTGACATCTCAGGGCAGTTGTCTGTTGAGGAGGCCCGATATTTGCTTATCAACAACGAAATCAATTATAATTTTCCAAGTTTTCGTACTGTAAGAACGGTTTACTGAAATTTGATATTTCGTCAATGACGGGTAAATGTATTGCATTTGATGCTTGATCATGATCGTAGGACGTGTATATCTAAAATCAATGTAAGGTCCGCCAAAAACACCAAAACAACAATAGTAAGGATATGAATATAAATGGCTATATGGGGTTTTAATCATTGATATACTTTTTTCAGTGTGTATATTGGGAGGTTATCGATTAGAATAAATATAGGAATATACTGAATAAACGACATTAAAGAAGCAATTTTCCAGATTAATTCATACTTGCTGTATTGTTTTCATAATCCTGACAGATTGTTAGTGTTTACTGAGTAGTAGAATCAGTGACATCAAAGGTTACATAGATTGCTTCCTCAATCAATCAATCTCTTCTCATGGGTATCGAGACAAGAAAATCTTCCCACTAAAGTGACCCCTGTAACGGCTGGACATGAGCCACAGACATCAGCACCAGACAGCTGGTGAAAGAAGAATGCTCTGACTGTCAAGTCTATTTGCTGCCAGTCTATTGCTGATCTCACAGTAAGCTTGGAGTCATCTCTTGATGATACCACAACAGTACTTGACAAATTCAGTACAAATCTTTCTGACACTACAATGAACATCGTGGAGCAATACGCTCAATGTCACTGCTGTCTGAAGTGGTTACCAGGTGGGATAACCAACAAAACCATGTACTACCTTCCTCACAGTAAGCTTGGAGTCATGATGGACCTGATGGACCTGATGGAGCAGGGCCCTGGCTCCATGTGACTGTTGTCTGAACTGGTTACTAGCTTGGATAACCAACCAAACGTTTATGGTCCTCAAGGTTAGATTTTGTCCTCCTGGACACGTGCGCGCACGCACGCACGCACGCACACACACACACACACACAAACGCATTAAATATGTTTGAATATGTATGTTTATTTAAAAGTTCCAAAATCAGATGAAATGACATAGATGTACATTTGCAAACGAACAAACTGGCTGTATTCAGTCACGCAGTGTATTTTAATGTCCACAGTGACAACTGAGAATAGTTGACAAGAATAATAGCTAAAATGAAGCTACGCACCACACATAGACATATTTCAAATTTGAACCATATTATCCTTTTCGACATCATTACTTTATCTATACAGCATGTATTTCATTTGGACCACAGACACAAGGTTGTATATATATGTTCAAAGGATCAGGACACTTTGTCCAAAATGAAAGCATGTGAAAAAACATTATATGATAAATGTTGGCCTTCCTCGCATGAATCTGAACACTCAGCTCTATATACACTGACACATTGTAAACATGGTTGTGTTAACACCAATATGCTCTCGTGGAATATGAGAAGCCTGAAAACTGTTTCAGAATCCAGCATAGAGTGACACTGAGAATGAAAG
The DNA here is from genome assembly GCF_003918875.1 of Haliotis rubra. Lineage (NCBI taxonomy): Eukaryota > Metazoa > Mollusca > Gastropoda > Lepetellida > Haliotidae > Haliotis > Haliotis rubra. The sequence goes on from NW_025767188.1 coordinate 776,014, forward strand.
TATTAACCTCCACCATTGTATGATAATCTAACAGAGGGGTCACTTTCTGGAACAGGCTTTGGCACTTTTAGCATTGGTTTCCGTTCAGATTATAAAGAAAAGGGACGAAACTTATTTCCATAGTCACTGCAAATCTCTATTAAAACCAGAGTCCATGTTCCAATATCAACAAGACCCATTGGAATGGCGTGTTAGGGTGCAAGTATAGCATGGCATTATGCGTTACCATTTCACACTGAACCCAAATACCAAGACCTGTCAATGAATAAAAGTCAAAGCTCAACTGGTCATCTGAAACGTGGCAGTCTCAAGGTAAAGATCATTTTGGTCTAATGTTTCTGCTATTATTGAACAATGAGTTTTTCGGTTTCTATTTTGTTGGGTGTTTGTTGTTTAACGCTCCGCTCATCAATATTCGACCTGTATTGCAGCAGCATGTAAATAATCGTATTAGTATTGACATTTCTACCATCGATCTACCCCCGATCTTTGTTTGTAAGTATTGTATACATCATGTAGAATATAACTCCTGTGAATAACACGTCTCGATTACCTCCTGAGACAAGCTCCAGAGGCATGCAGCATGTTTTTCCCGTTCAATATTCACATGAAGCGTCTGTCAAGAGAAGAGTCGGTTGTGAGGTTTCAGCAATATCACGAGCATGTGTTTGTGAACCCCTATCTACCAGGTGTTCATGGATATGTGAGCTTATCCTGCCCAACCTAGGGGACCCATCATAAACACATGCAAAGGCAGGTCAGCTGTTTACCTGAATAAGACATGGGAGTGTAGTATGTATGCTGCCAGTTAAATCAGAGAACTTCATGGGATATGAAGATTTTCAGTGATGTTGCTTGATCAAAGCCCTGATCTAATATCCACAAGGTAAACAAGCTCAGTTTATGCTAATGGGGATAACTATTTCTTTCATTTACCGTAATGTACAAGCCCAAACGTTCAGCATCTCCTCCATTGTTTTGACAGCATACTTCTCATGACATTCGCTTTCATTTTTAACAAGTCGGTCAATACCGAAATGCTTTAATGATGTTATAATTCCACAGGTCTGTGAATATGTGAAGGGTTGTGTCAAGGATTATAGTTAGTGTAGGAGACTGGGATGAAAGGGTTCATTTGTTGGACTCTTGCTTGTCACCTGGAATCGTGGTTAACTTGAGTTGAAAAAAACAACAGGTTTCTCTCCTAGTGGGAAATCTTGGTAATATCTTCCTTGAAAGGAATATCGGTTGCCTGTGGTGGCAACTAAATGAACTGGCTCCGTCACATGGAAGATTAAATGTTGTTATACCCTCACTGCTTGGATGTTACCCGTTACAGCAATCACTGCTTTATCAGGCCCACATTCGAGTATTTTATACACTACCGTCATTGTGTAGCTGGTAAACTGAGTGCTGCGTTCACCATCAAGTAGAAATGTCCACTGCATACATCTATTTGCAACACACATAAAGAACACAAATTGTGATGAAACATTCATTCGTTCGCTGTATTTGATTGCTCTTCGTGAATATCTCAACACGATTTATCTCCCTTTGACCTCTCTATTGTCACGTCAATCCAGTGTACCCCTCCACTGCAATGACAGAGCTGTATCTTCTGTGTATCACAACACGTCACGAGTTGGCCAAGCCAACAATGTGTACGTGTGAAGTAATAGTTTACTGTATTTGTATCAGTGATCAGATGGCCACTTCATCCACTGACTAGTCTGGCTGTTGTCCGACCCGATGAAACACGATCCCCTTTCCAACATTGATGTAACATTCCCAGCTTGTTTACCTGTTGCAATCACAAGGGTGGAACTATCGTGGGCGGTTATGTGATCAGAATAATGCATAAGTAAATTGTGAAAGGTGTGCACAAACATTTCTGCATTCCAAGGCATATTACACAACAGGTCTGTTTAGAATAGAATAACAATAGGTATTTAATACACATGTCGATGAATAAACAATTGATAGTCTTTAAACAATCAGTAAAACAATTTTACCTAGATCCCCAGATTTCAGGTCATTACGACAACACACACTATCGATATACTACATGCTATGAACCATGTGGTCTCATTGAGACAATATATTTGAATAGAAAATACAAGTACGGACCATCTTTACATTACTTTATTTTACCTTAAGATATATTTGTCGAATTCTGATTGGTCAATAACCAAAGCATACGAAACCACGAAGGCGGATTTCACCCTGTCAAATCGGGAACAGGTCAAAAGGGCCAACGGACAAAAAGGCCAAACTATTAGAAGATTTTGACTTTCCCTTGGCCCTTTTGTCCTTTGGCCCTTTTAATTACAACCCGTCAAATCTGTCACGTGACACACTGCACTGCTTGGACCGTGACGTGGCAGCTAAAAAGTTCATCGCTTCGAAATTTTACAGTTGACGTATACAATTATGAGTATAAACAAAGTAATGAAATTGTTTTCTTATTTGTTTGTGTCAATAAACATATCCCCAAAGAAAATGTTTCCGTATTCACTTGTCGTTTAACAAAACCTCAAAATCGGTATTTTTTATCATAAACTTAGCCGTTTATCAAAAACTAATAATCTCCCATTATGACCGTTCAGCAAAAATAATGCCCGAAACGTTCTGCGACTCATTCTGCCGAAATAGAGTTAGTGTTAAAGATAAGCTAAATATAGGGATCTTAGGGTAATAAATTCGTCACACGGTGTTTGAGAGGGTGTACGGGACTGTAAGACCCTTGTAAATTACGTATTTCATGAGACACCCTTTCAAACCAGCTTGTGACCAATATTTCATTACAAAACAGTACGTTGTGTCTTTCTAAACTAGGTATCATTCATCACATTCACATACAAAATCGTGGATGATTTGTCAGAGTGATTAAAAAACACCGAATGAGTTGATATTTAACGTCACATCAGCAGTATTTCAGTCATATTGTGACGAAAACTATCCCCACAGTAATCAGTAATATGTTGAGACCTTAAGATAAAACACAACGGTAAAATGTGATTTCAGCTGATCCTGAAGTACATCACATCATATTCCTCCAAGTAACATATAACTATATTTAACTGAAAGGGATTGTGACATGTTCTCTCACTTACAGCATGTAAATATCTTCACTTCATTGTCTGTACACAAGTACATACGACCACGTCCACCAACACACAGTCCCCGTGGATTCTTGACACCATCCTGTGATGTCAGTTTGTTTCTAACAAACTGTCCTGACTCTGTCAGATGGATGACTCTGTGTTGTAGGCAGTCTGTCACCAGGATGTCGCCTGTGCTGGTACTTGTGATACCACATGGAACCTTCAGTGCTGTGTGTCCTGTAGGTCTGTAGTTGAACAGCACATCACCCTCGGGGGTCAGACACATGACACTGTTGGTTCCACTGTCAGACACCAGGATGTTTCCTGTCCTCGTGGTACAGAGGGAGCTGGGAAACTGTAAGATGTTTCCACCATTGGGGCGAGGACAGACTGACTTCAGCACGTGTCCCGACATATCCAGGATATCAACACAGGGGAGGGGACACGGAACCTGCTGCTAGTGTTGATGGTGTCAGAGACGTTATACCGAAGTACTGTTTGCTGGTTGTGATGGTCGACAGCAGCACCAGGTCAGGGTTCACTTCAACTGTTACAATCTGACTGGTATACGGCATAGTGACAGCCACCTGGTTGTGTTTTACCCTTGTTATACCATAGGGTTTACCTTCCAGACTGAGCTTGCTGTGACCTGGCTGACTGTTCCTGGTGTAGAAGAACTTCACACTGTTGTTGTTGTAGTGTGTAACTACCACTGTGTCTGTACCATTCACCTCTAACATCGTCACGTCAATGGGGGCTCCCCCACCTGCATCTCCTGCTACTGTTACGTCAATGGTGTCCTGTAACACAGGAGCAGCTTTCAGGTCCAGCACATCGTCATACTGGACGTGTATCTCACCCAGATGGAGATCTTCCAGTGTTCTACTCAGCTTGTCCGTGTCCTGTCTGAATGTTATCCTGTCTATTCTTCCCTTCTCCTTCACGTCTACGACTCCGACAGCCTCCACATCACCGGCCTCACATCCCTGATACATCTCATACACATCCATGTCACACTCAGATTGTAGAGCCTGGTCTATCAGCTCAGTATGTTGTTGGTACATCTGTACTGACATCTCACCTGACTTTATGTCTGCCTTCAGTTGTCCGATGTGTCTGTCAGACATCTCTTTCAGTTCAGACAGAAGTTTCCGTTCCTTGACTTTGATCACCTCTATTGCTGTGAGACTTGCAGACTTGATGTTTGATTCTATTTTTAGGTGAAGCGCCAATTCTTCTTTGACCCTGGAGTTTTGTTTTCCAACATATGTTTTCATCTCATCGTGTTTCTTTAATAAATTCTCTTTATTCCTTTTCAGCTCGGTTTTCATTGCAGGAATCTCTGACTCAATTTCAACTACCATGTCGCATTTCCTGTGATGGATAGTGCAGCATGTTTGACAAACAGCTGTGTTACAATCTTTACAAAGATATTTGATATTCTCGTCCTTGTGAACTTTACACATGACCTTTCTCTTGACTTTGACCCTTGTCTCTCCAGACAGGTCAACTACATCATGGTGACGGGTAGAGGGGATTCGTTGGTGCATCCGGGTACATCGTTCACACAGTGCGTCGTCACAAACAGAACACCAAGATGTAGCTGGAGTTGTCTCCCCTTCCTCCTTACAATAACTGCAGTTAGTTGTATCTGAAATAACCATTTATCCACGTGGTGATATTAACCTGGTGACATCACAAAGTATTATAGGTGCTAGATGTGGTGATGTTAACCTCGTGACATCACAATGTATTATAGGGCTTGATGTGGTGATATTAACCTCGTGACATCACAATGTATCATAAGGCTAGACATGGCGCATCATGTTTAATCCCCACACAGGTTAGAAAATGAATCGCAAACATCAGAACGTCTCAGGTTGAAACGTTTTGGAAAACAGTTGGGAACTGTCTCACCGTACACGTTGTTCTGCGGGTCATGAATAATGTTTATAAGGTAGACCCTAGATCATGTCACCTCTGACATGCTGTCTCTTGCTAATGAAACAGGGGCGGAACTACCATTATAAAAAAGCCCGGGCTTACACATGGTTGTTGCCAAAAATGTTGAACAAGCCCTCAATACTATCTAAATATAGCTTTGTAACCTATCGGGCCTACTCGAAAAAATAAACTGGCTTGCTATGCGCCTGTGAAACACATATCCACAATACAAGTGCACATTTTTCACAAACAAACTGTTTTATCTAACACAGGAGTCACATACTACTTAATACCGTTTAATTCCACAAACATTCCAGTTTCGTAAAAGTAATTATTCTTTTACCTGCTTACAAACAACATGTATATTAGTAAAACCCACAAACACTCACCTTTAGATCCACGCCCAAACGAGTCCAACAGTCCCTGGATGATAAAGATAGGCTTGACGTCATCCGCCCACTCCTCCACTGGTCTCTCGGGGTCAGACACTTTCGTCATCTTCCTGCAGAATGGACACAGGAGGGACTTGGCACTGATGGCTTCTGGTCTGGTTTTGGTGTAGTTGACGACACATTTCCGACAGAAGGTGTCATTACACACAAGTGTACAGGGCTTGTCAAACACCTCTGTACATATGGTGCATGTCAGGAAGTGTTCGGTCAACTTCTGGGAGGTCGCCATCTCTCCGACAAAACGACAACAGGCACGACATGAACATAATATCCACTATACAAACCACATTCATCAAACCAACACCGACCATATTTGTAGTCCTGATTTACTGACAGATGAAAAACTACAAATCCATGTCAAGTAAATCCTGTCTTGAAATAATGAACGAGTGAAAACATAATTTCGGATGTATGTAGATCCTATAATCAATGAGATATTGTATTGGTAGAAGGGTTGTAACTGGGCCGTGTGTATTGTGTGTGTATGATGTGAGCTTGTGTGGGTGGCTCTGTATTTCTGGTCATACGTAAAACATGGAACAGCCATTCCCTCACATATTTCACGTTATACACAAACAATCCTGTATTTTAGAAGCGTTAGAAGCTGGATATCATAGGATGGAGGGAAAAGACCGTCTGTTGGTTTGATTCTGTCCAACTTTCCTCTTTGATACTGCATCCGTTGAGCTACAGTAGAATGTTTATACTATTGTGTTATGTTATTATTATCAAATTATACTCCCACTCTATTTGTATCGTCCTTGTTTTGCTTTTGTACGAGATGAACAGAGATGTAGAATAATCTGGCCATGTGGAAGTAATTTCCCCTGCTTTGTATCGTAGCATATATGATAGCCACTAATAATCGTACATACGTCAACAGGTCTCAGTATTGAAGTCAACAGGCTGATAAGAGAAAATGTTGAACGTAGATCCTCGAATTAATATGGTTATCCCAGATGTATAATTCAGTCAGATATCAGGTTATGAGAATCTGTCTCTAGATAGTTGTCGAGTTTGACGAACCGTTGTTCCTTCCCAATACACAATAGTTCACAAATACCCAGCTACAGACAACACGGACCTACCTGAGGCAATCAGCTGGCGTAACAAGGGGCGGCTATGGTCAGGTGTGATATACCTTTGTGGAACTTGGACTTCGATATCGACGGGAATACATGTGTCGTGTAGTCTGCATCGACTACACACAGTTCCCGTTGTGAAAACGTGTTTGGTTTGATTAAGACATGAGCTTTGTGTGTCAGGTTCCGTAGATCCGAATACGGATGCGGTTTATTATAATTCACACAGACACATCTCTGTCACCTCACTTTAAAACACCCCCCTTTTGTGACAATAGTCAGGAAATAATAACCGTACAGGTGAAGGAAGCTGAAAAATGTGAGTTTTCAATATCTACAAAGATATGTATTATCCATTCTGTCCTGTCTACAGACGTGACATTGTGACTCAACAGGGTGGGTTGGTGTTGATTGCCCGGTGCAGTCTTGGTTTTACATGCAGCCCGGTCAAGAGTCATTTCGTGGTTACAATAGGTCACCAGCAATCTGTAGTCGACTTAGCTGATAACATGAAGTTGTATCCTGGATCGTTATCTCGCTGAGTGTGGCGTTAACAACACACAACCAGCATGTATTTGCAGGTTGTCATAGGTTTGATACTGATGACTCTGGCAAGTCCACATGACAGTAATTGGATATAGCGCAATTGTAGGTTACATTTTTAGTATGAACTGTAACAGTTGACATCTTTTGTAAATATATTACACTTTAAATTGCCTGTTGCATCGATCGCAGGAGCATCATTTGTTTGACTTAATTCAAGCTGTGACAACATTAAAGAAATACAAGATTGACCTCAGCCGACTCTCTCATCTTACCATGTTAAATCAGTGTTGGAACATCCCTCACTGAGATATTAAACAGTAACGTCACAGTTGCAGCGAACATACGAAGCTTATAGTTCATAACGTGAGAGCTTAGTGCATATAACTACATCGGGCACACTGGATGTCGGACGTGATGAGGAATCCCAGTATTCTACTGTACGTATAAGATGTAATGCTTTTGTTTAATCAATCTGAACCTTATGTTAAGGATTGGTATTTGTTCTGTGAAGGTTAATAAACGGTAACGTTGAAATGATGTATGCATTCACAAGCGAAGAAATACCCCATGACACAATTGATGAAGCCACTTCACAGTGTCCATCCTGTGATACTGAGGAGCTAAAGATTGACCCACTCAGCAATTAATGGTAATATACAAGTGAGGAGATGCCCTGTATTTGACGGACAATCTACACAAATATATCAAACTGGGTGATGCTTACACTTCCTCGAAGATCTTCTGTTTCACACCCCAGTTCTCTAATCTGTAATAGACTGGTCATGATTGTGGAGACAGGATGGAAGAAAGCTCATGAACATATCACATCCATAAACTCCTAAACTGTGTGGACGCGCAGCTATATCACATTGGTGCGGTATATCTCTTGCTGAATAGTTCAGAATCTTATATTTATCATGCTTTCGTTGTTAACTCTAGGAGCACTATGTGCTTTCAGCTCAAATGTCACTCATTTTGTTTAAACTCAGTTAACAAACCTTCCATGGATCTATGATAATTTTGGTATTGAGATCTGGACTCCTGTAGCGCCACGGTAGTTTTGCTGTCGCTGCCTGATGTAAGAATGACCAACACCACTTGCACGATGCAAGCATTGTCGTCTATAAAGACTGGCATTGTGTTCTGAGGTTGGTTTTTATAATTTGTTATAGTCACAATTAATATAGTCCCAATTATAGAATCTCCTCTTTTAGCAGCTATTTCTTGTGGATGTGTAAAGGATTTTGTCACTTTTCTATTCACAACGAACCTGTTTGAGCTGTCAGTGTCCATTCAGATCTTGTCTGATCGTCACAAGGTTAGTTTACATCCATGTGAGAGTCACAGATGATAGCCGATGCATAGCAAACAGCATCTCTTGCAACAACCCTCGGTGACATGTCATCATTTTGCTCGCATACCTATAATTTGACATCTCAGGGCAGTTGTCTGTTGAGAAGGCCCGATATTTGCTTATCAACAACGAAATCAATTATGATTTTCCAAGTTATCGTACTGTAAGAACAGTTTACGAAAATGTGATATTTCGTCAATGACGGGTAAATGTATTGCATTTGATGCTTGATCATGATCGTAGGACGTGTATATCTAAAATCAATGTAAGGTCCGCAGGAAGAACTAAAACAACAATACAAACAGACATAGTTAGGATATGAATATGAATGGCTATATGGGGTTTAAAACATTCAATAAAGGACATTAAAGAAGCAATTTTCAAGATTAATTCAGGCTTGCTGTATTGTTTTTCATAATCCTGACAGATTGTTAGTGTTTACTGAGTAGCAGAATCAGTGACATCAAAGGTTACATAGATTGCTTCCTCAATCAATATGTACCTGGTTGTGTCAGTTTAATTATCCTTTTGAGATGAACATCCTGTGCATATTACTTCAATCAATCTCTTCTCATGGGTATCAAGACAAAAAATCTTCCCACTAAAGTGACCCCTGTAAAGGCTGGACATGAGTCACAGACACCATCAGCACCAGACAGCTGGTGAAAGTAGAATGCTCTGAGTGTCAAGGTGATATTTGCTGCCAGTCTATTGCTGAACTCACAGTAAGCTTGGAGTCATCTCTTCACAAATTCAGTCCAAATGTTTCTGACGCTTCAATGAACATCGTGGAACAATCAGTGTGGCTGCTACCTGAAGGGGTTCCAAGGTAGGATAACCAACAGACCATTTACTACCTTCCTCACAGTAAGCTTGAACCTGGTGGAACTGATGGAGCTGCTCCATGTGACTGTTGTCTGAAGTGGTTACCACGTGGGATAACCCAACAAAACCATTTACTACCTTCCTCACTGTAAGCTTGGAGTCATGATGGACCTGATGGACCTGATGGAGCAGGGCCCTGGCTCCATGTGACTGTTGTTTGAACTGGTTACAGGTTGGATAACCAACAAAACGTTTATGGTCCTCAAGGTTAGCTTTTGTCCTCCTGGACACGTGCGCGCACGCACGCACACACACACACACACACACACACACACACAAACGCGCACTAAATATGTTTGAATATGTATGTTTATTCAAAAGTTCCAAAATCAGATGAAATGGCCAGTACATTTACAAACGGACAAACTGGACGTATTCAGTCACACAGTGTATTTTAATGTCCACAGTGACAACTGAGAATAGGTGACAAGAATAATAGCTAAAATGAAGCTACGCACCACACATAGACATATTTCAAATGTGTACCTAGTATCCTTCTCGACATCATTACTTTATCTATACAGCATGTATTTCATTTGGACCACAGACACAAGGTTGTATATATATGTTCAAAGGATCAGGACAATTTGTCCAAAATGAAAGCATGTGAAAAAACAATATAATAAATGTTGGCCTTCCTCGCATGAATCTGAACACTGACTCAGCTCTCTATACACTGACACAATGTAAATATGGTTGTGTTTACACCAATATGCTCTAGTGGAATATGAGAAGCCTGACAACTGTTTCAGAATCCGGCATAGAGTGACACTGAGTACGAATGTTTTAACCTCCACCACTGTATGATAATCTAACAGAAGGGGTCACTTTCTGGAAGAGGCTTTGGCACTTTTAGCATTAGTTTCAGCTCAAATTATAAAGAAAAGGGACGAAACTTATTTCCATAGTCACTGCAAATCTCTATTAAAACCAGAGTCCATGTTCCAATATGAACAAGACCCATTAGAATGGCGCGTTAGGGTCCAAGTACAGCATGACATCATCCGTTACCATTTCACACTGAACCCAAATACCAAGACCTTTAAATGAATAAAAGTCAAAGCTCAACTGGTCGTGTGAATTGTGGCAGTCTAAAGGTAAAGGTCATTTTGGTCTAATGTTTCTGCTATTTTTGAACAATGAGTTTTTCGGTTTTTATTTTGTTGGGTGTTTGCAGCTTAACGCTCCGCTCATCAATATTCGACCTGTAACAGCATGTATATAATCGTATCAGTATTGACATTTCTACCATCGATCTACCATCGACCTTTGTTTGTAAGTATTGTATACATCATATAGAATATAACTCCTGTGAATAACACGTCTCGATTACCTCCTGAGACAAGCTCCAGAGGCATGCAGCATGTTTTGCCCGTTCAATATTCACATGAAGCGTCTGTCAAGAGGAGAGTCGGTTGTGAGGTTTCAGCAATATCACGAGCATGTGTTTGTGAATCCCTATCTACTAGGTGTTCATGGAAATGTGAGCTTATCCTGCCCAACCTGGGGGGTCCATCATAAACACATGCAAAGGCAGGTCAGCTGTTTACCTGAATAAGACATGGGGATATTTAACGTCACATCAGCAGTATTTCAGTCATATTGTGACGAAAACATTTCCACACAGTAATCAGTAATATGTTTGAGACCTTAAGATTAAACACAAGGGTAAAAAATGTGATTTCATGTTCCTGAAGTATATCACATCATATTCCTCCAAGTAACATATAACTATATACTATATACTGAAAGGGATTGTGACACGTTCCCTCACTTACAGCATGTAAATACTTTCACTCCATCTGATGTACACAAGTACATACGACCACGACCACCAACACACAGTCCCCTTGGATACTGGTCACCATCCTGTGATGTCAGTATGTTTCTAACAAACTGTCCTGACTCTGTCAGATGGATGACTCTGTGTTGTGAGTAGTCTGTCACCAGGATGTCGCCTGTGCTGGTACTTGTGATACCACGTGGATACTTCAGTGCTGTGTCTCCTGTAGGTCTGTAGTTGAACACCACATCTCCCTCGGGGGTCAGACACACGACACACTTGGTTCCACAGTCAGACACCAGGATGTTTCCTGTCCTCGTGGTACAGAGGAAGCTGGGATACTTTAAGATGTCTCCACCTCTGTGGCCAGGACAAACTGACTTCAGCACGTGTCCCGACATATCCAGGATATCAACACAGGGAGGGGAGTGGGAACTTGCTGCTAGTGTTGATGGTGTCAGAGACGTTATACCCCAGTACTGTTTGCTGGTTGTGATGGTCGACAGCAGCACCAGGTCAGGGTTCACTTCAACTGTTACAATCTGACTGGTATCCAGCACAGTGACAGCCACCTGGTTGTGTTTCAGCCTTGTTATACCCCATGGTCTACCTCCCAGACTGAGCTTGCTGTGACCTGTCTGACTGTTCCTGGTGTAGAAGGACTTTACCATGTTGTTGTTGTAGTCTGTAACTACCACTGTGTCTGTACCATTCACCTCTAGCACCGTCACGTCAGGTCACAGGGGCATCCTCCTACAGGAGCAGTGTCCAGCTGCACAGGAGCAGCCTTCAGGTCCAGCACGTCAATGGTGTCCTGTAACACAGGAGCAGCCTTCAGGTCCAGCACATCGTCATACTGGACGTGTATCTCACCCAGATGGAGATCTTCCAGTGCTCTCTACTCAGCTTGTCCGTGTCCTGTCTGAATGTTATCCTGTCTATTCTTCCCTTCTCCTTCACGTCTACGACTCCGACAGCCTCCACATCACCGGCCTCACATCCCTGATACATCTCATACACATCCATGTCACACTCAGATTGTAGAGCCTGGTCTATCAGCTCAGTCTGTTGTTGGTACATCTGTACTGACATCTCACCTGACTTTATGTCTGCCTTCAGTTGTCCAATGTGTCTGTCAGACATCTCTTTCAGTTCAGACAGAAGTTTCCGTTCCTTGGCTTTGATAACCTCTATTGCTGTGAGACTTGCAGACTTGATATTTGATTCTATTTGTACATAACGAGCCAATTCTTCACCGACTTTGTAGGTTTGTTTTCCAACATGTGTTTTTTCATCTCATTGTGTTTCTTTAACAAATTCTTTTTATTCTTTCTCAGCTCGGTTTTCATTGCAGGAATCTCTGACTCGATTTCAACAACCAACTCACATTTCCTGTGATGGATCGTGCAGCATGTTTGACAAACAGCTGTGTTACAATCTTTACAAAGATATTTGATCCTTTTATTTTTGTGAACTTTACACATGACCTTTCTCTTGACCTTGGCCCTTGTCTCTCCAGATAGGTCAACTACGTCATGGTGACGGGAAGAGGGGATTCGTTGGTGCATCCGTCTCCATCGTTCACACAGTGCGTCGTCACAAAGAGAACACCAAGATGTAGCTGGAGTTGTCTCCCCTTCCTCCTTACAATAACTGCAGTTAGTTGTATCTGAAATAACCATTCATTCATGTATTTATATTTACCTGGTGGCATCACAACGTATAATTGGACAAGATGTGGCGCATTATGAGGTGTGAAAATATATCAGAAACATCAGAACACGTCTCAGTAATGTAAATATGTTTTGAATTGTCTCATCCGTTGTTGTTCGGATGAAGAATAATGTTTCTGAGGTAGATCTTGAGTCGTGTCGCCTCTCACATACTGTCTCTTGATAGAGAAACACATGTCCACTGTACATGTTCGTTTTGTACTCATTCCTTACAAACAACATCAGGAACAGTTTTATATATATCACAGGAGCCACAAATTGCTAAATATCTTCTAAGGTCCGCATATGTTCCCATTATGTATAATCAATTATCCTGTTACCTGATCACAAACAACTCGTATATTAGTACAACCCACAAATACTCACCTTTAGATCCAGGCCCAAACGAGTCCAACAGTCCCTGGATGACAAAGATAGGCTTGACGTCATCCGCCCACTCCTCCACTGGTTTCTCAGGGTCAGACACTTTCGTCATCTTCCTGCAGAATGGACACAGGAGGGACTTGGCACTGATGGCTTCTGGTCTGGTTTTGGTGTAGTTGACGACACATTTCCGACAGAAGGTGTGATTGCACACAAGTGTACAGGGCTTGTCAAACACCTCTGTACATATGGTGCATGTCAGGAAGTGTTCGGTCAACTTCTGGGAGGTCGCCATCTCTCCTTCAAAAAGACAAACCAGACATAACATACACATACTATCCTCTACCCACTATCCACTATCCAAGTCATGACATTCATGGCAACAACACCGACCATATTTGTATTCCTGATTTTCTGGCTGGTCTAAAGCAACAAAGGGCTGTATCAAGTTATCCTGCTGTTGGAATAATGAACGAATCCCGCTAAATTAAATCATAATTTAAAATAAATGCAGATCATGTGACCACTGAGAGGTAACATTCGAAGACGGGTTTTAACTGAGCCATCTATATTATATGATACATGGTGTGTGCGTGTGTGTGTGTTACGTTATACGCGAACAATCCTGTCTTTTACGAGCCTTAAAAGCTGGATATCTACTCCTGAAAAGTGTGCAAACTCCCTCCCACCACACACCCATCACACCCTTCTCTCAAAGTGTGCACCCCTCCACCACCCCCACCCACACACACCCCACCCCTTCTCAAAAGTGTGCACCCCCCACCACCACCACCACACACACACACACACACACACACCATCCCTTCTCAAAAGTGTGCAACCCCCACCACACACACACACCCACACACACCCACACCCCCCTCCACCAGTGTGCACCCACACCACACACACACACACACACACCCAAAGTGTGCAACCCACTACCACACACACACACACACACCACCCTTCTCAAAAGTGTGCAACCCCCTACACACACACACACACACACACACACACACACACACACTTCTCAAAAGTGTGCAACCCCCTACCACCACCACACACACCCTCAAAGTGTGCAACCCCCACACACCCCACACACCACCTTCTCAAAAGTGTGCAACCCCCCTACCACACACAAACACACACACACACACACTTCTCAAAAGTGTTCAAAGGTTCAGTCTGTGAGCAACTTGTCAATGTTAATAGGAAGTGGTTAAATTTTCACAAACAGTACCGCATGACATTGTATATACAACAGACTGGTTATGTTCTGGTGTCATGGAGCACCATGAATCATTGGCCTGTATGTGACAGCTTGTCGGTGGCAGCTTGTCAGTGATTTTTGTCAGCTCGTCGTCATCAGCTTTACAACACGAAATGTCTGCAGTAATGAACCGTGTGTAGCGTATCGATCACCTGACAGAGTTACATGGCGACACCCGCTCATTATCATATCGAAAGTAGAAGATTTCGGTAGATTACATGTAAAATAATGTCTTATTTAGAAGTATTTTCCCATATTTTGTGCTGTAGCATTTATCAGAGATCAATTCAGTAATAACTATAACTTACACACATGATGTTTACATCCACATACATCGGGACAGATCTCAGTATTGAAGTCAACAGGCCGATCAAGGAAGTAATGAAAGTAGACACTTCATACACTATGCTCAGTCTAAATATTGCAGTATATTAGGTGCCCTGGTTTGAGAATGTGCCTGGAGATGACCTAACAGTTAGATGAACCATTGTAGTGTTACCTGTACACAGTAGGACAGGTGTGTAGCGTTATAACTGGAATAGACGCAGCCCCTGTGACAACACAACACACTTACCTGAGACAGCAAGGTAGCCGGTGTAGAGGGAAACTGAGCACCAGGCGAGATAGATACTACACGTTAGCGGACGTGGTTCCTTCCGGACGAACTCGTGTCGTTCAGGGACAAGCTGTTTGCATGTTACGGAAAAGGACGAGTGATGTCGAATGGGTGATTGTGCTTTGAAATCGCTCTGAATGTCCAGGGTCCCGATTTTAAGATTTATTGTCGCCGTCTTATAGCTGTGATAGTGTTAAGATCACAAACATCACAAACTTCAGGCTCCTGTGATGTAGCTGGGTGACTGCATAACTACACGTTCACGAAGCACATGTTACCTGTTGGTTTGGATTTGATTATTAAATTTGTATCCTGGACAATATTCAGGTCGACTCGTCTGCTCGTCACATGGAAGACCCGGGTTCGATTCCCTAACATTGGCACAATGTATTTAGCCCTTCTCAGGTGTCCCCCGCCGTGATTCTGCTAAGATCAGTGTTAAAACACTCACTAACATTCTGAGGATGGGTAAGACTGAACATTTTTTGCACTGACGTTTAATATTTAAGAGTAAATACAGAAGTATACGGGACGAGAGTTTTGTGGTGTGGGTATCAAAGAAGGCGACCGGAGTACGTCAGAGCTCCTGGACATAACACCCGCACGTTGACCCTCAAGATTACTGAATGATGTCGGTACACTCTCAGACTTGTGTACAGATTGGTCAAGACTGACATGTGGTTAACATCGGTCACGAACCGTATATGCTTCATTCCCCATGGGATTCTGGTTATCAAGGATCAAGGAACATCTGCATGTCGTACGTGGGGACTATATGAATAGGTTCTGTCACTTGGAAGAATAATTATTGTCATACACGGACTGCTTGGGTGCTGCCATAACAGCAACCACTCGTTTATCCGTCCAACACTCGACTATATACAGACTACCGCCATTAACATGTGGCTGGAAAACTGAGTGCTTCGTTGACCATTAAGTAGGCATGTACACTGTATACGAGGGGTTATCAAAACGTTTTGAGCCTGAAATACTTCTGATATATGCATGAAAAAATAACTGTATGATATGGAAGAATGGTTAATGTCATTCACATAAACGTAATGGTGACATGCACATGTCCCTATTTTTCCGTCACGTGACATCTAATCACATGTACCCCTATTGAAACTGCAGAAATGGATGAGATTAATTAGAGAGTATTCATAAAGTTTTTAGTACTCTGAGGCCACCAGGCGAAGCACGTTGAAGAGCGATTAACATGGGACTCAGTTCTCGTACTCCTGTCGATCGCTCTTCAATGTGCCCCTCTTATGTCTATTTACAACAGACCGCCTCCGTGGTGTAGTGGTTAGAGCGTCCGCCCGGAGAGCTGAAGGTCGCGGGTTCGATCCCCGACCGCGTCATACCAAAAGACGTTAAAATATGGTACTTGTTGGTCTCTGCCTGGCGCTCGGCATTAATGGGTACAACAAGGACTGGTCGGCTCGAGTCAGTATAATGTGTCTGAGTGGGGTATACACACACATACATGCACGTCGTCATATGAGCGAAATATTCTCAAGCACGACGTAAAACCCAATTTCACCTCACCAAACTCACCTCACCTATTTACAACACACGGGAACAGCTCAAGTGGTGATACCCCATTCAGGCGTTCGCTGTTATTGCTCTGTAAATACCTCATCACGAGTTATCTCCCTTCCACCACACAGTTGTCAAGTCAATCAGTAACGGGTGCTGATTGTGCTGAACAGAAGGCAGCTCAGACGTATGCCATTTGACCTACATACAACTCTCACACAAAGGTATCATATATCACAAAAAAACAAACATTTTAGTTTGTATACCAGTCTGTGTATCCTTGCAGTTAATAGGTCGTGGTCATTTTGCCTTCTTAGCGTTTTACTTTCATACCATGTTTGCTGCTACTTCATTTCGCGATTCATCTGTGAACATCCGGGTTACAACTGGTCTTCAGTAACCCATGCTTGTTGTAAGAGGCGACTAACGGAATCGGATGGTCAGGCTCGCTGACTTGGTAGACATGTGTCATCGTATCCCTATTACGTAGATCGATGCTGATGATGCTGATCACTGGATTTTCTGGTCTGTTTATTTACAGACCGCCACCATATAGCTGAAATATTGCTGAGTGCGGCGTTAAACAACAAACCAACCAACCAATCCCTCCGTGATTCATGGCAGTTCGTGGATAACAAAAACACATGTCCACATTTCTCATCAAAGTGTAAACATCACAATACAGAAATACGCACAAATGAAACTGTGGCAGTATTTATTGCCAGTTACAAGTTTTCAACAAGTAGATACAATTCCTGGATGATTAAGTATACATGTAAATACATATATATGGTGAGGCTACACTACCACTAGTCGTGAGGCTACACTACCACTAGTCGTGAGGCTACACTACCACTAGTCGTCAGGCTACACTACCACTAGTCGTCAGGCTACACTACTACTACCACTAGTCGCTACACTACCACTAGTCGTGAGGCTACACTACCACTAGTCGTGAGGCTACACTACCACTAGTCTAGTCGTGAGGCTACACTACCACTAGTCGTGAGGCTACACTACCACTAGTCGTAGGCTACACTCGTGTCGGGCACTACCACTAGTCGTGAGGCTACACTACCACTAGTCGTGAGAGGCTACACTACCACTAGTCGTCAGGCTACACTACCACTAGTCGTCAGGCTACACTACCACTAGTCGTCAGGCTACACTACCACTAGTCGTCAGGCTACACTACCACTAGTCGTCAGGCTACACTGCCACTAGTCGTGAGTGTGATACAGGGGGATCTCCTTGATGCTTGTTGGTTTCAGTGACACATGGTCCAAGACTTGCAGGGCACCAGTCACACACACACGGACATCTGTCTGGACAGACAGAACTGTTCCTTCATCACTCATCATGGACTGCATCATGGTAACTGACACATGCCCTGACTCACTGACATGTCCAGTGTAAATACAATATGTCCTTAACCTTGATATCAGCCAGGCAGTATTTGATACACACTACATCATGTTAACTGACACATGCCCTGACCCACTGACAAGTCCAATGATAATACAATATATCCTTACCCCTGAGGTTCAGGCCAGGCAGTATTTGATATATGGAACTGACGCATACCCTGACTCACTGACATGTCCAATGTAAATACAATATATCCTTACCCCTGATTTCAGCCAGACAGTATTTGATATACACTACATCATGGTAACTGACGCATACCCTGACTCACTGACATGTCCAACGTTAATACAATATATCCTTACCCCTGATATCAGCCAGGCAGTATTTGATATACACGACAATATAACAATGGTTAATGGTCAAACCTAATTCTGAATTTCAACACACCGTTTGTATTATTACTGTTTTCAGACAAATACTTAGTAGCCCAAGGTGATCTTGAACAGCTGTCTTGTATGTTGCCAAGTACATTATGTATATCTACACATCAAGTCTTTGAATGGCATTTAGAAGTGATACACATAATGAAGAGAGTTTTATCGATGTCAACTTCTTTATTATGAGGAACACAACGTTTCTTAGTATGTCCTTACTCCTTCATCAGCTGAAATATTGATACGAGACAGAGAATATATAACTGTACACGTCGCACTAAACACTGCATATATCTATTTATAACACACAAACACGAACACACACACACACACAAAACAGAAATTGTGAAAGAATAGGGCCTTGGGTAGCCCAGTGGTTAAAGTTTTCGCTCGTCACGCCGAAGACCCGGGTTCGATTCCCAACAAATTGCAATGTGTGAGTCCCACTGCTGAGGTTCCCCACCCACACCCCCACCCCTTGCTGGGAAAGTGCTAAAAGCAGCGTTAAACCGCAACTAACTCACTGAAATAAAATATTGATTCGTTCTCCGTATTTGTTTTGCCCTTGATAAATATCTCATCACGATTTATCTCCCTTTGACCACTCAGTCGTCAAGTCAATCCAATGCACCTGCTCCACTACAAAGACAGCTGAATGTTCTGTGCATCACAACACGTCACGAGTTGACAAAGCAATGCATGTATCTATTGTTTATGTGTGCAATAGTAGTTTACTGTATATACTTGGTGATCGGTTGGTCGCAACGGCTGCTAAACACTGACTGCATGCTCAGACAGCTTATCCTCCACAGCTTGTTACCTTCTGAGTCAGCAATCACAAGATCGGAACTTTCCTTGGCATAAATGTGATCAGAATAACGTAATATGATGCGGTGAAAGTGTTGCAAAGATTACTGCCTGATAATGCATATCACACAACATATCTGTTTAGAAGACAATAACAGGTGTTTCATACATCGGTATTTTTATTCCAAACATGTCAGTACATATACAACTCATAGTCTTGAAACTTCATTAACTAAAAAGTGACAAAGACGTTTTTCCATCCACAATATGTCTCTGCTAAAAGCAATCTTCCGACTATATTATGAGCACGTGTTTAATTGTTTGTTTGCATGTTTAACCTCACACTCAGCTGTATGACTGTGCTCTCTACTTTTACATCGAATTCACTTAGATTCCAAGATTTCAAATCATTATGCAAACACAAAATAGCAATACTCTACTCTAGTCTATAAACCATATGATTTTAGTAAGACATATATCTGATTAGAAAGCACAAGTGCGGAATATTTACATCGCATCACATCGCATCGCATCGCATCGCATCGCATCACAGGCTGTGTCCTTCTAAAACAGGTATGATTCATCACACTCACGTAACAAGGTATGGATAATCTGCCAGAGTGATTAGAATCCAGTGAGTGAGTGAGTCAGTCAGTCAGTTGATATTTGACGTCACGTCACTAGAATATTATCCATATCGTGAAGAAAGCAAATTACACATTATTCAGTACAATATTTAGACTATAAGAACACGAAATGCCTTTTTAAAAAGGCAACATTGGGGGCACATTAGTAAATTAAGAAATGTAATGATGACGTGATGGAATGGAATGGATTTTCCGATTCTGCAATTCGAAATTATGTCCTGAACTAGTACAAGTGTGTTTATTACGTGTAAAGCGTTTTGAATTGAAAGTGTATTGGTTTTACACAAAATCTCTCTCCTACGAGGAGTTCCGTGCGACCAGCATAGTGACGATTCGTCACAGTTTGCACATTCCATTCATTATATTTTATATGTTTCTGAACGCTATATTTGACGAGTCTGCACATCTAATTAAACTTCTGTGATAGAATACTTTACTTTCACTGAGAAAATATCCTAAAAAGTCTGACACTATTTCGATTTGCGTAGCGATCCATTGTTGACAAACGTTGTGCGATTCCATATGCTGTCATCGAAGCCCTGTGGAAAGCAACCGATGCAGTCACTTTGATGTATAAATATGTATTGCTATAAAAATTAGTGTCGCAGTTGTAGAAGATTATTTATATAACAATGTAAAACAATATGAAGAGCGCATCGAAAAGCTTGCATTAGGCCAGTCCCTTCTGATTTACAAATATGCGTGTTTGTTTACAAACAAGTGAAAAGTGCGGTCACGTGACATGCAAATTAGCGTGTGACAGTGATGTTATGCTAAGTCATCGCTGCGCCGGAGTGTGATAGAAAACCCGATTTCCGCACTAAAGTGAGACACATATTACGGATTACCCACATGGTCACGTGGCTCCTATTCTGATAGAGCTATATTCATTGGTCATTTGGAATTACCGAAACACAAAGAGACTAAGTATCATTGGCTGAAAGATACTTTGAATATTCTAAGTGTAGATATAGGGAGGAATTTCACCTGAGAGAAAATTCAGCCTGATTATAAAGTTGGAGGCGTTTGTGTCTCGAACCAATAAACACCAGAGTAAATGTGATATCACAGTTCTCAGAGTGCATTACACGTAGATCCCGCCGAGTAACATATAACTATGTCACTTTCAAAGGAAGGATTGTGACATGTTCACTCACTTACAGCATGCAAATACCTTCACTACATCTGATGTACACAAGTACATACGACCACTCCCACCAACACACAGTCCCCATGGATTCTTGACACCATCCTGTGATGTAAGTATGTTTCTAACAAACTGTCCTGACTCTGCCAGATTGGTGACTCTGTGTTGTGAGTTGTCTGTCACCAGGATGTCGCCTGTGCTGGTACTTGTGATACCACGTGGATCCTTCAGTGCTGTGTCTCCTGTAGGTCTGTAGTTGAACACCACATCTCCCTCGGGGGTCAGACACACGACACACTTGGTTCCCCAGTCAGACACCAGGATGTTTCCTGTCCTCGTGGTACAGAGGAAGTTGGGATACTTTAAGATGTCTCCACCTCTGTGGCGAGGACAAACTGACTTCAGCACGTGTCCCGACATATCCAGGATATCAACACAGGGAGGGGAGTGGGAACTTGCTGCTAGTGTTGATGGTGTCAGAGACGTTATACCCCAGTACTGTTTGCTGGTTGTGATGGTCGACAGCAGCACCAGGTCAGGGTTCACTTCAACTGTTACAATCTGTCTGGTATCCAGCACAGTGACAGCCACCTGGTTGTGTTTCAGCCTTGTTATACCACATGGTCTACCTCCCACACTGAGCTTGCTGTGACCTGGCTGACTGTCCTGGTGTAGAAGGACTTTACACTGTTGTTGTTGTAGTCTGTAACTACCACTGTGTCTGTACCATTCACCTCTAACACCGTCACGTCACGGGGGTCTCCTCCATCTGCATCTCCCTACGTTAATGGTGTCCTGTAACACAGGGTAGCCTCAGGTCACGGTTAATGGTGTCCTGTAACACAGGAGCAGCCTTCAGGTCCAGCACATTAATGGTGTCCTGTAACACAGGACCAGCCTTCAGGTCCAGCACATCGTCATACTGGACGTGTATCTCACCCAGATGGAGATCTTCCAGTGCTCTACTCAGCTTGTCCGTGTCCTGTCTGAATGTTATCCTGTCTATTCTTCCCTTCTCCTTCACGTCTACGACTCCGACAGCCTCCACATCACCGGCCTCACATCCCTGATACATCTCATACACATCCATGTCACACTCAGATTGTAGAGCCTGGTCTATCAGCTCAGTCTGTTGTTGGTACATCTGTACTGACATCTCACCTGACTTTATGTCTGCCTTCAGTTGTCCAATGTGTCTGTCAGACATCTCTTTCAGTTCAGACAGAAGTTTCCGTTCCTTGACTTTGATCATCTGTATTGCTGTCAGACTTGCAGACTTGATATTTGATTCTATTTGTAGGTGCCATTTCTTCATGGACCCTTGAGTTTTGTTTTCTGACATGTGTTTTCATCTCATCGTGTTTCTTTAACAAATTCTCTTTATTCCTTTTCAGCTCGGTTTTCATTGCAGGAATCTCTGGCTCAATTTCAACAACCAACTCACATGTCCTGTGATGGATGGTGCAGCATGTTTGACAAACAGCTGTTTTGCAATCTTGGCAAACATATTTAAGATTCACGTCCTTGTGAACTTTACACATGACCTTTCTCTTGACCTTGACCCTTGTCTCACCAGACAGGTCAACTACGCCATGGTGACCTGAAGAGGGAATTCGCTGGTGCATCCGTGTACATTGTTCACACAGTGCGTCGTCACAGAACACCAAGTTGTAGCTTGAGTTGTCTCCCCTTCGTCCTTACAATACATGTAGTTGGTTGTATCTGAAAGAACCATTCATTCATGTGGTGATATTAACCTGGTGACATCACAATGTATTTTAGGTGCTAGATGTGGCGCATTATGTTCCTACCTCGAGGAGATGAGAAAATGTATCGAAAACATCGCAACACGTCTCTGCCTGACGTCATGTAAATATTAAAGTCGGGTTATACGGATCATGAATAATGTTTCTAAGATAAACTGTGTGTCATGTCACCTGTGACATACTGTCTCTTGCTCGTGAAACACATATCTACGATACAAGTGCACATTTCTCACAAACAAACAGTTTTTTTATCACAGGATCCAAACAATACTTAATACATTCATAAATTACTTTTGGGATTCTTAAAATTGATTATACTGTTTCCTGTTAACAAACAAGACGTATATTGATACAACCCACAAACACTGACCTTTAGATCAGGGGCCAAACGAGTCCAACAGTCCCTGGATGACAAAGAGAGCCTTGACGTCATCTGCCCACTCCTCCACTGGTCCCTCGGGGTCAGACACTTTCGTCACCTTCCTGCAGAATGGACACAGGAGAGACTTGGCACTGAGGGCTTCTAGTCTGGTTTTGGTGTAGTTGACGACACATTTCCTACAGAAAGTGTGATTACACACAAGTTTACAGGGCTTGTCAAGCACCTCTGTACATATGGTGCATGTCAGGATGTGTTCTGTCAACTTCTGGGAGGTCGCCATGTCTCCTACAAAAACACAATCCAGGTACGACATAAACTATCCGCTATCCAAGCCACAACATTCTTGACGCTGTTATAAGATAAAGATGCATCCCTAAGCCATTAGATTCCGTATTTTGACTTGCGGTTATTCTTGTTGATGATAACGGTTAGGCATGCAATGGAGACAGAAAGTCGTGAGTTACCAGGAAATCAGATTGTTGGACTTGCTCGTATGCTGCGGAAGTTAGCGTACGAAGCTTACATGAACTAATCAGTGGAAAGGGGGTCACCAATCCGTGCTGGTCGATATTCTTTCAATCACGACACAGATAAGTTCACGGTCATACACAGCTTTGACGAATCAAAACGATATTTTGAAACATGTGATCAAGATCAGCCCAGGCTGGAACCATTTAAAAAGATAAGGTTAACACTGGGAGAGCAGTACGAGAAGGGCGAGCCCCTGCCGCTTGACGGATGCCGATCCACGTCATTCAGTTCCCATTGTGCAAGCCTACAATGTCTGGTGTTAAAGTTGTAGTTAGAGAGATGGACTGAGGCAGAGCAGGGATAATCTACATATATAGTCTCCCTGGGCAGAGTAAATCTATGCGAGTATAAAACCTGGTTTACTACCCACGTGGTCAACGTATGGGTAGTTGCATACTAATCTCGTACGTCACACGAGTGTCGTATCGCGATGACCTGTGTCGTAATGACTTGACCTGAGATTCTAACGACTGGATTGGATAACCGATGATCTCTCAGTTAAGTCACGTTGTGACGGAACTACATGTTTATTCATTACAAACACGTGAATTCATTCATCCTACAACTTATATGCATTGTGGGAATGTAAACATTGGGAACGTTGCCGTATCGCTGTTTAATTGTGAGTCGAACTGAGAAATTATATCCGTCGAAAAACATAAACGCAAAGTTTCCAACAGTGATGTCAGCCGAGTGAAACAATAGCAAACCAAGAAAAGGGGTGCTACGGAGTAAGCTGGGCCCCCCACTCTCCTACCCAGAGTTCCTTGCGGCAAGCCAGCATAGTATCTCTGCCACAGGCCAGAAAAATGTGACGATTCGTCACATCTTGCAATGTCCATTCAATATAATGTACAGATTTCTTTTACTCTTTTATTTTTGACGAGTCTACACATCTAACTAATCATCTTTAATAGAATGGTTTCGTTTCACTGAGAAAATATCCAAAAACATGTAACACTATTTCGATTTGCGTAGCGATCCTTTGTTTACATATGTTGTACGGCTCCACGTGCTGTCGTTCTAAATCTAAATACCTACCCATATGATATTGTATTTAAACGACTGTATGTTCTCTATATCATTCTGTATGATTTTCGAGAATGAACTATTCTGTTCTGTTCTGTCATCGAAGCCGACGGATAGCAAACGATGCAGCCAGTTTGTTAAGGATAAAATTTAATTTGGTTTTTACCGGTAAACTGATCCGGGCTTTGTTTATGTTGCCGCCGGTAAGGATCCGGATTTTAAGTGGTCCCGGCCGGTAGTTTGATCCGGGCGACTGAGGTCGACTAAAGCACATGGCTGGTGTCACTGCGGTGATTCAATTTTGTAGAGGGTCAAGGGGCCAAGAAAATTTGTAAGTAGTTGATGGTTATTATTTATATTGATGAACATTGTTGATAGGGTCACAAAGCGTGTTAAGTTTGATGAATTTATATGAGTTTAGAATAATTTCAGTTTTGTCATGTCAGGCACGTGGGTTCGTGTTCCATATTTTCGTTATATTTACAGATACATTGCATTTATCTGAGTAGTCAAGATATTGATTTAGCAGTGGAAATTGTTCAGCTGTTTTTTTATAATTGTTTATTTTATTTATACAGTTTGAACCGTATCAAGTTGAATTCTACCTACGCTGCGGCGTCATGTAAAGAGTCTGCGGACAATAATTCAATAAACGTGTTCAAGATGAAGGCCCGACTATGTTTTAACCTCTGCAATACAGTTTGATATCTAAATATGTACTGTCATAGACCTAACTGTCGCAGTTGTAGAAGAATATATATGTAACAATGTAACATTATGGAAAGAGCGCCGAAAAGCTTTCGTGAGTCCAGTCTCTTCTTATTATGAATATGCGCATTTGATTAAAAACAAGAGAAAAGTCCGGTCACGTGATATGCAAATTTGCCTGTGGCAGTGATGTTATGTTAAGTCATCGCTGTGCCGGAGTGTGCTGGGCCCCCCATTCGTCACCACTCGCCCCTTTCCGTAACCTGCATTCGTCACCACTCGCCCCTTTCCATAGTATTCGGCTTGTCCCGGAATAACACGAGTGGGTCACGAATGCTGGGCCCCGTCTCGCATATCGCAATATAGCTTTGTCGAACGTTAGCGCGCGCAAAGGGAGCCGGGAACCAGCTTAGCTACGGAGTAGTTTACACTCTCCTACCCAGAGTTCCATACGTCCTTGTGCTAAGTCATCACTGCGTCGGAGTGTGAGTAGTTTACTGTAGGAGGCTGTACGAGGCGATGACAACTGACATGCATCGTGACGTCTGTTACCAAGGCGACAGACGAGAAAGGCGTAGTGACGTCAATACAGTGTGACGTCATGCAAAACATTCTTCAGCAACCTCTTTATGAAACGGGTTTCGGTTTGAAACCAAAAAAATAACAAAAATACGCTATTTGGTCAATTTAATGCATGTAAGACGTGGGTAATAAATAAAATACCACACTCGGTCTCATTACATACGAATTATACGAAACTCGTGACCTTCCTATGTTTTCTGACCTCACTTTAGCTAGGTCAGGTACCGAAAGACACACGTTTCGTATAATTCGTATGTAATGAGACCTCGTGTGGCATTCTCTATTTATCTTTGAGTGTATGTGTCACGGTGATCCGGCACCTTACTCCTGGACAACGGACCAACCGGGTGTAGAGCTTGATCTCACTTCTCTCTCTGCATTGTCCTTGTATGCCGATGAGCGATTGGAACTTTTATCCGAATGTACAAGACTTTTAGGTGTTTTTTGTTGTTGAAAAAGTTAGTTTTATTCTAGCTTGTCCAGATGTATCGTTTTTATCTGCCAAAATCTGCCTTAATAAGCGTACTGCAAATTTGTATATATGTTCTTTAATATAGATGTTACTCTTTTTATTGTATTTGTAATATTCACATATCATACTCTGTATATATTTTGACACAACTGTCTCTCATAATTCCGTGCGAAATGGCTCAACTTTTAACTGTGATATAGTTGTTTATGTACTTATCTGTTTTTGTATCGTGTTGAGGCAAGACAATGTGGAACGGCCATAATTAGTAGGTATCTGGAGTAGGGTCTGCTGACGCCCGAACTCAGTTACAACAACAACAACAACAACAACAACAACACCAACAACGACCATATTTGTAGTCCTGGGCCCCGTCCATACTTTAACATAGACTTACGACTGTCGTAGCGCTACAATCGCTTTGAGGAACGGGGCCCTGATTTACTGACAGGTCTAAAAGTAGAACAAGCTAGGCCATGTGATCCTGCTCTTGACATAATGAACGAATGAAAACATAATTTCAGATGTATGAAAGATCCTTTCAACAATGAGAGCTATCTGGTGTGTGCGTGTGCGTGTGCGTGTGCGTTTATCTCTCTGTCTGTATGTCTTTCTTTTTTCCTTCCTGATCAAAAATAAAACATAGAACAGCCATTCCATCACATACTTCACGTTATACACAAACAATCCTGTATTTTAGAAGCGTTAGAAGATGGATATAGTATGAAGGGAAGTGATTGGTTTCTGTTGGTTTGATTCTGTCCATCTTGTGATTTCTCTACTTTTACCTGACGTTGATAGTGGAATGAAACATTGATACTGTTGAGCTACAATGAGAATGATAAGAGAGAAAGTATGGGAGGAAGGGACACACATTATGTGAACACTTAAAAACGTTTTGATTGATAAATTAAAGTTTGTACACATTTGAAAATACATTCATTCTGTTGAATATCTGGAGTTCCAAGTAACATTAATGACAGTGTGATTGTAGAATCACATTTTACAATACTTTTCAAATTTAACATTAATGTCTGAATGTCATACAGTTTACATTCTAATAGGAAGTGATGTCCAATGTTACAAGCATTACCGCATGGTATTGTATATTTAACAGACTGGGTATATTCTGGTGTCACGGAGCACCATGAATCAGTGGCCTGTCAGTGAGCAGTTTGTCAGTGATTCTTGTCAACTCGTCGTCATCAGCTTTACAACACGAAATGTCTGCAGTTATGAACCGTGTGTAGCGTATCGATCACCTGACAGAGTTCAATGGCGACACCTGCTCGTTACGATATCGAAAGTAGGAGACGTTAAGTTCGGGTTCCGCTACATTAGATGTAAAATAATGTCTTATTTGAAAGTATTTTGACATATCTTGTGCATTTAATTCAGAGATCAATTGATTAATAACTTACACACATGATGTTTACATGCACATACATCGGGACAGACCTCAGTATTGAAGTCAAGAGACCGATCAAGGAAGTAATGAAAGTAGACACTCCATACACTGTACTCAGTCTAAATATTACAGTATATTAGCTGGAGATGACCCAACAGTTAGATGAACCATTGTAGTGTTACCTGTACACAGTAGGACAGGTGTGTAGCGTTTTAACTGGAATAGACGCAGCCCCTGTGACAGCACACTTACCTGAGACAACCAGGTGACCGGTTTAGAGGGAAACTGAGCACCAGGCGAGATAGACCCTAGGTAACCGGTGTGTAGAGGGAAACTGAGCATCAGGCGAGATATATCTTTGAGGGTTGTGGACGTGGTTCCTACACATGACCTTTCTATTCACCTTGACCCTTGTCTCGCCAGACAGGTCAACTACGCCATGGTGACCTGAAGAAGGAATTCGCTGGTGCATTGTGTACATCGTTCACACAGTGCGTCGTCACAGAACACCAAGATGTAGCTGGAGTTGTCTCCTCTTCCTCCTTGCAATAACTGCAGTTAGTTATATCTGGAATAACCATTCATTCATGTGGTGATATTAACCTCGTGACATCATGATGCATTCTAGGGCTACGTGTGGCGCGTATATTAGTACAACCCACAAACACTTATCTTGAATGTTTAATTCAGTCAGATAATCAGGTCTTGATAATCTGCCAGGGAATAACCGTTGAGTTGTTTTTTCGCAATACGTACTGGTGCAAAAGTTTACAAATACTCAGCCACAGACAACAGGGACCTACCTGAGGCAGTAGCTGACGTAACAAGGCCAGGTGTGATATAACTTTGTGGAATTTATCAACGGTATCAAGGGTAATACACATAATGCAAAGTGCATCCTCTGCACACAGTTCCCGTAAAGAAAACTAGTTCGAATTGGTTGATACCGGAGCTTTGTGTGTCAGGTTCCATAGATCCGAATACGGATGATACGAGTTCTGCAGATCCGAATGTGGATTAGTACAATTCACACAGACGCATTTCTGTTACCTCACATTCAGACAAGTTCCTTTTGTGACAATAGTCAGGAAACAATAAACGTACAGGTGAAGGCAGGTGAGAAACTTGAGTTTTCAATAGCTACAACGATATGCATTATCCTTTCTGCCCTGTCTACAGTCATGACATTGTGTCTCAACAGGTGGGTCGTTGTTGATTGCTTGGGACTGTCCTTGTCTTACACAACCACTCATCTCCCACAATCGTCCACACACTGTTGTATTGTATTATCACCTTGGTGCAATGTGTCTATTTACAATCAGATCCTCCTTTGTCCCAAAAAGCAGTACACAGTAATTATATTTTTTGGTGGGTCGTTGTTGATTGCCTGATTACTGATAAATATTTTACAATGAACATCGTGGAACAATACGATCAATGTGGCTGCTGTCTGAAGTGGTTGCCAAGTGGGATAACCAACAAACCATTTACTACCTTCCTCACAGTAAGCTTGGAGTCATGATGGACCTGATGGAGCAGGGCCCTTGCTCCATGTGACTGTTGTCTGAAGTGATTGCCAGGTGGGATAACCAACAAACCATTTACTACCTTCCTCAAGGTTAGTTTGTACCTTCTGGGAACTATGTACCGCATAAACTCACATATCAAAAGATGCATAACTGTATAAAGACGGGTGCATACTTCTAATGTTTCAGGACAGTTACAGCAGATATGATAAAACTCCTCAATTTTCAACCTATATAGCTGCGGTCCGTAAATACGGAGTCGGTATTGACACTTCTACCGTTATCTACGTAGTTTTTAAGTATTGTATACATAATCTAAAAACATCAACTCCTGAGACCATCAAGTCTCGATTAACTACTGAGACAGACTCCACTGGCCAACTCGCGTTGATCATTATATGAACGGATAACAAGAAATTATTCCTGGCATAAGGTGTTAGTAAAAAGGGTAGACATGGCTTTCCCTATGGCTTGCCCGTTCAATGTTCACAAGAAAACTCTGACAAGAACAGGGTCCATTGTGATCATGTTGTGAATCTTTACTAGAGATGTTCATCAGGTGTTCATGAAAATGTGAGCATATCCTGTCTCACCTGTGAGACCCGTCATAAACACATGCAAAGGCAGGTCAATTGGTTACCTCAATGACATATGGTAGAAGTAGAGAACCACAGAGGGCCTGAATTTTATCACAGATGTTGTTTTGATCAAAACCTTGATCTAATATATTTTGAGCAAGAGTTCATTGACCTTAAATCATCGAAACAGTGACCCTTCGTGATACATCTGACTCCAGCGATCTTCCGGTGGTCATGCCACCTATATATCTGGACATTTAATACGACTGATGTAAGCTTTCCATACTCTTTTACATATCTCAACATAAACTTTATGAAAGAAAGACACATGCAATGTTAATCAATAGACATATTCAACACATACTTAACAGCATAAACATCTTTGAGATGACCCCTTGTGCCTGTAGGCAGCACATGCATTCCATATTCCATGCCATGTGAGTTGACGGGGCGTCGTCTATGGTCTGATCTGTTGTTTTTCAGCAGCTATTTGAGTTTTGCCCGATTTTACTTGCAAACATGCTTATCTGTATATCCTATTGCGCATCCCACTGAACGCCCAGTTAGGCCGCCGAGGGTTGTTTAGACATATGCTATTTCCAATTGTGTAAATTGTAGTGATACAGAGTATCTATTTCCGACAGTACTTTAATAGGGATGCAAATATTTAGTGGCCATGACGTAATGTGCTAACCAGAACGTTCAGCATCTCCTCGATTGTTTTGACACAGCAAACTTCACACGACATTAGCTTTTATGTTTAACAAGTTGTTCCAATAATCAAATGTTTGAAAGATGTTTTAATTCCACTTGTCGAAATGGTGTCTGTGAATATGTGAAGGGTTGTTTAAAGGATTACGGTTAGTCGTTGAGACTGGGTTTAGGGGTTACATGCGCTGGACCCTTGCTTGACTCCACGTGAGGAATCGTAGTTAACGTGGGCCAAGAAGTCTGTGCTTGCCTCTTAGTGAAAAATCGCGGTTAACATGACCTCCTAGTGGGGAATCTTGGTATATATGACCTCCTATTGAAGAATGTTGGTTCAGATGGCTCACGAAACCTAAGCTTGTCTCAAGTGAAGAATCTTGGTTAATATGACCTCCCAGCAAGGAATATTGGTTGCCTGCTGTACGTGGCGACTATATGAGCAGGCTCCGTCACATTGAAGATTAATTCTTGTCATACCCCGACTACTTGGATGCTGCCGATAATAGGAATCACGG
Source organism: Haliotis rubra (assembly GCF_003918875.1). NCBI lineage: Eukaryota > Metazoa > Mollusca > Gastropoda > Lepetellida > Haliotidae > Haliotis > Haliotis rubra. The sequence continues at coordinate 807,296 of NW_025767188.1, forward strand.
GTTTATCCAGTCCACACTCGAGTATTTAAAGATATCGTCATCAGCAGCACTGATGAACATCAAGGAATGCATTCTGGAATTATCTATTTACAACACAAAAAAGTGTACACTTTGTGATAAAATAGTCATTCGTTCGCTATATTTTATGGCTCTTCATATACATCCCATAACGACTTATCTCCCTTTGACCGCACAGTTGTCATGTCAAACCAACGTACACGCTCCACAACAGAGCAGTCGGATTGTGCATCAAAACACGTCACAAGTTGGCAAAGCAATTTGTGTGTGTGTGTGTGTGTGCAGTGGTAGTACTGTATCTAAATGGTGATCGCTTGGCCACAATGGCTACTCTAAACTGCTCCATGCTCCAACTAGATGAAAAACGATCCTGTATCGAACACTGATTTAACATCAAAGATGACTCCCCTTTCAGGCAAATCACACATGTCTGTTTAGGAAAGAGTAACAGATGTTCTGGTTTATCACAAACATGCCATACAACATGCAACCTATTTAGTAAATTCAGTATAAAATTGCTCATCAAAGTCACTTAGATTAAACTCAAAATATCTATATTATATATGATTTTGTACCGTACAGTGTTATTGAGACAATGTATCTGAACAGAAAGCAGAAGTACCGGCTATAACTGAGGGTATTATTTCATATTAAACTATAGGACCTACACATTCTGGTCAGGACCCACAACGTTTGATGGTTTTGGGTCCTTAGGGCCTGCAGCTTTCATTGTTTCAGTGCAAACATTGTTTATATTGTATTACATTATAGTGGGTGACAGAGCATGTTTTTATGCCGCTTTTAGCAATATTCCAGCAGGGGGACACCAGGAATGGGCTTTACACATTGCACCCAAGTAAGGAATCGAACCCGGGTCCTCGGCGTGACGAGCGAACGCTTTAACCACTAGGCTACCCCACCAACACTCATTACAATACAAGCTGTGTCTTTCTACAACAGGTATGATTGTACGTTCACGTCAAATGTTCCTACAGTGCATCACATCATATCTATCCAGGTAACATATATCTATATTTAACATACAGAAAGGGATTGTGACATGTTCTCTCACTTACAGTATGTAAATACCTTCACTTCACCTGATGCACACAAGTATATACGACCACGACCACCAACACACAGTCCCCTTGGATACCGGGCACCGTTCTGTGACGTCATTACGTTTCTAACAAACTGTCCTGACTCTGTCAGATGGATGACTCTGTGTTGTGAGAAGTCTGTCACCAGGATGTCGCCTGTGCTGGTACTTGTGATACCACGTGGATCCTTCAGTGCTGTGTGTCCTGTAGGTCTGTAGTTGAACACCACATCTCCCTCGGGGGTCAGACACAAGACACACTTGGTTCCACCGTCAGACACCAGGATGTTTCCTGTCCTCGTGGTGCAGAGGGATTTGGGACGATCTAAGATGTTTCCATCTTCGTGGTCTGGACAAACTGACTTCAGCACGTGTCCCGACATATCAAGGATATCAACACAGGGAGGGGACTTGCAACTTGCTGCTAGTGTTGATTGTGTCAGAGACGTTATACCCTTGTACTGTTTGCTGGTTTTGATGGTCGACAGCAGCACCAGGTCAGGGTTCACTTCAACTGTTACAATCTGACTGGTACCCATCACAGTGACAGCCACCTGGTTGTGTTTCAGCCTTGTTATACCATAGGGTTCACCTTCCACACTGAGCTTGCTGTGACCTGGCTGACTGTTCCTGGTGTAGAAGGACTTCACACTGTTGTTGTAGTAGTCTGTAACTACCACTGTGTCTGTACCATTCACCTCTAGCATTGTTACGTCATGGGAATATCCTTCATCTTCATCTCCTGCTACTGTCACGTTAATGGTGTCCTGTAACACGGGAGCAGCCTTCAGGTCCAGCACATCGTCATACTGGACGTGTATCTCACCCAGATTGAGATCTTCCAGTGCTCTACTCAGCTTGTCCGTGTCCTGTCTGAATGTTATCCTATCTATTCTTCCCTTCTCCATCACGTCTACGACTCCGACAGCCTCTACATCACCGGCCTCACATCCCTGATACATCTCATACACATCCATGTCACACTCAAATTGTAGAGCCTGGTCTATCAGCTCAGCCTGTTGTTGGTACATCTGTACTGACATCTCACCTGACTTTATGTCTGCCTTCAGTTGTCCAATGTGTCTGTCAGACATCTCTTTCAGTTCAGACAGAAGTTTCCGTTCCTTGACTTTGATAACCTCTATTGCTGTGACACTTGCAGACTTGATATTCGATTCTATTTGTACATAACGAGCCAATTCTTCACCAACTTTGAAGGTTTGTTTTCCAACATGTGTTTTCATCTCATTGTGCTTCCTTAACAAATTCTTTTTATTCTTTCTCAGCTCGGTTTTCATTTCAGGAATCTCTGACTCGATTTCAACAACCAACTCACATTTCCTGTGATGGATAATGCAGCATGTTTGGCAAACAGCTGTTTTACAATCTTTGCAAAGATATTTGATCATTTTATTCTTGTGAACTTTACAAATGACCTTTCTCTTGACCTTGACCCTTGTCTCTCCAGACAGGTCAACTACGTCATGGTGACGGGAAGAGGGCATTCGTTGGTGCATCCGTGTACATCGTTCACATAGTGCGTCGTCACAAACAGCACACCAAGATGTAGCTGGAGTTGTCTCCCCTTCCTCCTTACAATAACTGCAGTTAGTTGTATCTGAAATAACCATTCATTCATGTGTATATATTTACCTCACAATGTATTATAGGGATAGATGTGGAGATATTAACCTGGTGACATCAGAATGTATTATAGGGATAGATGTGGTGATATTAACCTGGTGACATCACAATGTATTATAGGGCTAGATGTGGTGATATTCACTTGGTGACATCACAATGTATTATAGGGATAGATGTGGTGATATGAACCTGGTGACATCACAATGTATTATAGGGCTAGATGTGGTGCTATTAACCTGGTGACATCGCAATGTATTATAGGGATAGATGTGGTGATATGAACCTGGTGACATCACAATGTATTATAGGGCTAGATGTGGTGCTATTAACCTGGTGACATAGCAATGTATTTAGGGCTAGATGTGGGGATATTAACCTCGTGACATCACAATGTATTATAGGGCTAGATGTGGTGATATTAACCTGGTGACATCACAATGTATTATAGGGATAGATGTGGTGATATTAACCTGGTGACATCACAATGTATTATAGGGCAAGATATGGTGATATTACCTGATGACATCACAATGTATTATTGTGCTAGATGTGGTGATATTAACCTGGTGACATCACAATGTATTATAGTGCTAGATGTTGTGATATTAACCTCATGACATCAGAATGTATTATAAGGCTAGATGTGGTGATATTAACCTGGTGACATCACAATTTATTATATTGGTAGTATTTTTCCTGTACCACGATTTGTCAAAAGACCGTCACATGATTGACTACAAAACACGATATTGAGTTTTCTGATAAATTACGATATTGACTTGGGTTACTAAAAATAGACAAGGAATACCGAACGAAGGGGCTTCCCCCGCTTTTCAGCCAATCAGATCACTCGGATAGATGGCACAGTGGGTGCATTAAAAGTTTATGTTAAAACCCGTTTCTCTTTCATTATAAAATAAAACAATTATAGACTCTTGTAGAGGTCGATATCGGTTTTTATTGACCTGAGAAAAATAATATCGACCGCGCAAGTTCGGTCGTTATTGTTTTACTCAGGTCAATAAAAACCGATATCGACCTCTACAAGAGTCTATAATTGTATAGTATTATAGGGCTGGATGTGGTGATATTAACCTTGTGACATCACAACGGATTATAGGACAAAATGTGGCGCATTATGAGGTGAGAAAATGTATCAGAAACATGAGAACACGTCTCAGTAATGTAAATATATTTGGAATTGTCTCATCCGTTGTTGTTCGGATGAAGAATAATGTTTCTGAGGTAGACCTTGGGTCGTGTCGCCTCTCACATGCTGTCTCTTGATAGAGAAACACATGTCCACTGTACATGTTCGTTTTGTACTCATTCCTTACAAACTACATCAGGAACAGTTTTATATATATCACAGGAGCCACGCATTGCTAAATATCTTCTAAGGTCCACACATGTTCCCATTATGTATAACTAATTATCCTGTTACCTGATCACAAACAACACGTATATTAGTACAACCCACAAACACTCACCTTTAGATCCAGGACCAAACGAGTCCAACAGTCCCTGGATGACAAAGATAGGCTTTACGTCATCCGCCCACTCCTCCACTGGTCTCTCGGGGTCAGACACTTTCGTCATCTTCCTGCAGAATGGACACATGAGAGACTTGGCACTGAGGGCTTCCGGTCTGGTTTTGGTGTAGTTGACGACACATTTCCGGCAGAAGGTGTGATTACACACAAGTGTACAGGGCTTGTCAAACACCTCTGTACATATGGTGCATGTCAGGAAGTGTTCTGTCAACTTCTGTGAGGTCGCCATCTCTCCTACAAAACGACAACAGGCACGACATGAACACACTATCCAATATCCACTGTCCAACCCATAACATTCATCACACCAACACCGACCATATTTGTAGTCCTGATATACAGACAGGTCTGAAGCTACAAAAAGCCGAGTCAAGGGATCCTGCACTTGAAACAATAAACGAATCCAGCTAAATTAAATCATAATTCCAGACGTACGCAGATCCTATCAACAATGAGAGCAAACATTCGTAGACGCATCTAAACTGACCCGTCTGTACTGTGTGTATATGATGTGTTCGGGTGCGTGTGCGTGTGCGTTTGTCTCTCTGTCTCTACGCCTTTCTTTTTCTTTTCCTGGTCATACGTAAAATATAGAACATCCATTACTTCACATATTTCACAGTTTAGTCCACCGAACGAACAAACAATCCTCTATTGTAGAAGCGTTAGAAGCTTGAAACTGGATGAAGTGACGGTCTGTTGGTTTGATTATTATTGATTATTTCCAACTTGTAAATTCCCTCTCTTGCCTGACATACTAGAACCGTTGAGCTACAAAAAGAATGTTTATGAGAACTTTTTAGTTCATGTAACACTGCCATGAAAGTTATGTGGTCGGTCCCCCGTGCTGTTGTATGAGTTGCGCTATTTTTCTAAGGGAATCTGTTATTTTCTGAGGTTGACAGTGTGTATATAACAGACTGTTTATGTTCTGGTGTCACGGAACACCATGAATATGTAGCCTGTCAGTGAGCACCTTGTCAATGGATCTTTGCAAATCGCCGTCATAAGCTTTACAACATGCAGTTCTGCACCGTGTAAAGTGTCACATGGCGATACCCGCTCATTACCATATCGAAAGTAGGAGACGTTAAGTTCGGATTCCGGTACATCACATGTCAGATAATGTGGTAATGTAGAGGGATTTTACCACATTTTGTGCTGTAGCAATTATCAAAGATCAATTCAGTAATAACTTTAACATACACACATGATACATACATCAACATACATCGGGAAAGATTTCAGTAATGAAGTCAACAGACCGATCAAGGAAGTAATGAAAGTAGACACTTCATACTCTATGCTCAGTCTAAACTTTGCAGTATATTAGGTGCCCGGATTTGAGAATGTGCCTGGAGATGACCCAACAGTTAGATGAACCATTGTAGTGTTACCTGTACACAGTAGGACAGGTGTGTAGCGTTATAACTGGAATAGACGCAGCCCCTGTGACAACACACTTACCCGAGACAGCTAGGTAACCGATGTAGAGGGAAACTGTGCACCAGGCGACTTCCGGATCAACTCGTGTCATTCAGGGACATGCTGTTTGCATGTTACGGAAAAGGACGAGTGATGCCGAATGGGTGATTGTGTTTTGAAATCGATTTGAACGCCCAGTGTTACGATTCCCTTATTTATTGGTTGCTGACTTATGGCTGTGATATTATTAACTAAATCCGTGATATTGCTGGATGACTGCATAACTGAATCACTCACTCACCCAGGAATAAATCACGCCGTTATCTTATTGTGAATGTGCTACACTCCACATGTTGTCTGTTGGTTGATTTGCATATGAAAAGCAATTGTATCTTGGAGAACATGAACGTTCATATTGACTCGTCAGCTGGTCACTCGGAACATCCGGGTTCGCTTCCCCAACACTGGCACGATGTATGAACCCCTTTTCAGGCGTCCCCCGCAGTGATACTGCTAAATGTGGTGTTAAATCACTCACTAACTTTTCTGAGGAAGGTCAAGACTTCACATTTATTTGTACTGACGTTTAATATCTAAGAGTAAATACTGGAAGTATACGGGACGAGAATTGTGTTGTGCTGGTATCAAAGAAGGCGACCAGAGACCGTCAGAGCTCCTGGACATGACACCCGCACGTTGACCCTCAAGATTACTGAATGATGTCGGTACACTCACAGACTTGTGTACAGATTGGTCAAGACTGACATGTGGTTAACATCGGTCACGAACTGTATGCTTCATTCACCATGAGATTCTGGTTATCAAGGATCAAGGAACATCTGTCTGTCGTACGTGGGGACTATATGAATAGGTTCCGTCACTTGGAAGAATAATTGTTGTCATACACGGACTGCTTGGGTGCTGCCATAATCGCAACCACTCGTTTATCCGGCCAACACTCGACTATATACAGATTGCCGTCATCAACATGTGGCTGGAAAACTGAGTGCTTCGTTGACCATCAAGTAGGCATGTAAACTGTAAAAATCTATTTACAACACACGGGAACAGCTCAAATGGTGATAAACTATTCATTCGTTCGCTGCACTTTATTGGATCCTTGCAAACCCAGGTTAAAATTGATTTTCAGTAACCTACGCTTGTCGTAATAGGCGACTAACGGGATCGGGTGGTCAGTTTCGTTCACTTGGTTGACATGTCCAAATTGTGTAGATCGATGCTCATCCTGTTGATCACTGGATTGCCTGGTCCAGACTCGATTATTTACAGACCGCCGCCACACAGTCGGAATACTGCTTAGTGCGGCATAAAACTAAACTCACTCACTCACACTCACTGTATTTTATTGCTCCATATAAATACGTCATCACGAGTTATCTCCCTTTCGCCACTCAGTTGTCAAGTCAATCCAGTAACAGGTGTTCATCTTGTTGAACAGAAGGCAGCTCAGACGTACCACAACATCATTTGACCGTACACACAACATCTGTAGTCTACCTGCTCTATCATACACTACCAATAACCGTGAGGTCTACCTGCTCTACATCTGTAGTAGTCGTGAGGCTACACTACCACTAGTCGTACGGTTCGTGAGGCTACACAGAGGCCCATATACGTGAGGCTACACTACCACATAGCAACGTGAGGCTACACTACCACTAGTCGTGAGGCTACACTACCACTATACTACCACTGACTCGTGAGGCTACACTACCACTAGCCGTAAGGCTACACTACCACTAGACGTGAGGTTACACTACCACCACCAGTGGTGAGGCTACACCACCACTAGTCGTGAGGCTACACTACCACTAACTGTGAGGGCTACACCTACCACTACCCGTGAGGCTACACTACCACTAGTGGTAAGGCTACACTACCACTAGTCGTGAGGCTACACTACACCACTAGTCGTGAGGCTACACTACCACTAGCCGTGAGGCTACACTACCACTAGCCGTAAGGCTACACTACCACTAGACGTGAGGCTACACTACCACTAGTCGTGTCGTGAGGCTACACTACCACTAGACGTGAGGCTACACTACCACTAGTCGTGAGGCTACACTACCACTAGACGTGAGGCTACACTACCACTAGTCGTGAGGCTACACTACCACTAGTCGTGAGGCTACACACCACCAGACGTGAGGCTACACTACCACTAGTCGTGAGGCTACACTACCACTAGTCGTGAGGCTACACTACCACTAGACGTGAGGCTACACTACCACTAGTCGTGAGGCTACACTACCACTAGTCGTGAGGCTACACTACCACTAGTCGTGAGGCTACACTACCACTAGTCGTGAGGCTACACTACCACTAGTCGTGAGGCTACACTACCACTAGTCGTGAGGCTACACTACCACTAGTCGTGAGGCTACACTACCACTAGTCGTGAGGCTACACTACCACTAGTCGTGTGGGCTACACTACCACTAGTCGTGAGGCTACACTACCACTAGTCGTGAGGCTACACTACCACTAGTCGTGAGGCTACACTACCACTAGTCGTGAGGCTACACTACCACTAGTCGTGAGGCTACACTACCACTAGTCGTGAGGGCTACCACCACTAGTCGTGAGGCTACACTACCACTAGTCGTGAGGCTACACTACCACTAGTCGTGAGGCTACACTACCACTAGTCGTGAGGCTACACTACCACTAGTCGTGAGGCTACACTACCACTAGTCGTGAGGCTACACTACCACCAGTCGTGAGGCTACACTACCACTAGCCGTGAGGCTACACTACCACTAGTCGTGAGGCTACACTACCACTAGTCGTGAGGCTACACTACCACTAGTCGTGAGGCTACACTACCTACCACTAGTCGTGAGGGCTACACTACCACTAGACGTGAGGCTACACTACCACTAGTCGTGAGGCTACACTACCACTAGTCGTGAGGCTACACTACCACTAGTCGTGAGGCTACACTACCACTAGTCGTGAGGCTACACTACCACTAGTCGTGAGGCTACACTACCACTAGTCGTGAGGCTACACTACCACTAGTCGTGAGGCTACACTACCACTAGTCGTAAGGCTACACTACCACTAGTCGTGAGGCTACACTACCACTAGCCGTGAGGCTACACTACCACTAGTCGTGAGGCTACACTACCACTAGTCGTGAGGCTACACTACCACTAGTCGTGAGGCTACACTACCACCACTACCACTAGTCGTGAGGCTACACTACCACTAGCCGTGAGGCTACACTACCACTAGTCGTGAGTGTGATACAGGGGGATCTCCTTGATACTTGTTGGTTTCAGTAACACATGGTCCAAGACTTGCAGGGCACCATTCACACACACACGGACATCTGCCTGGACAGACAGAACTGTTCCTTCATCACTCATCATGGACTACATCATGGTAACTGACGCATACCCTGACCCACTGACATGTCCAATGTAAATACAATATACCTGATTTGACAGTATTTGATATACACTCATCATGGTGTGAAATACCCTGAATATGTCCTGTAAATACAATATATCCTTAACCTTGATTTCAGCCAGGCAGTATTTGATATACACTACATCATGGTAACTGACGCATACCCTGACCCACTGACATGTCCAATGTAAATACAATATATCCTTACCCCTGATTTCAGCCAGGCAGTATTTGATATACACTACATCATGGTAACTGACGCATACCCTATCCTGACAAGTCCAATGTAAATACTATATATCCTTACCCTTGATTTCAGCCAGGCATTTGTTGATTACACGACAATAAAACCATAGTTAATGGTCAAACCTAATCCTGAATTTCCACACACGTTTTCTATTGTAACCGTTTTCAGACAAATACTTAGTTGCCCAAAGTGATCTTGAACAGCTGATGATATCAACAGCTATCTTGTATGTTGTCAAGTACATTATGTATATCTACACGTCGGGTCTTTGAATGGCATTTAGAAGTGATACACACAAGGAATAGAGTTTGATGAGTGAGTGAGTGAGTTAAAATTTAACGTCACCCCGGCAATGTTTCAGCCATATAGTGACGAGAAATGTTGGACATACACAATAAATACATGTAGGTAAATAACCAGTCATCGACGGACTGTAAAATAACTAGAGCATCACAGATAGATATAAAACTAGCATGGAAAACTAAAACATTTTAATTAAAGTAGACAATACGTTATAAATCACAGGCTATAGATCGCCAACAGCTGAAGGTAGATCACCATACCAGGAACCATGGGGACTTACATTACTTTTGCTACCTGCATGGACCCTAGTTGGATTTACACCTTCCCTTCAGCCGCTGGCGATGGTAGGAAGATTTAGCCGAAATTCAAAATAACAAATATACTACGATTAAAAGTATGGTTGAGCGAAATTGGCTTGGAAAGTTTTAGAGAGTTTTATGGATGTCAACTTCTTTATTATGAGGAACACAACGTTTCTGAGTATATCCTTACTCCTTCATCTGGTGAATGAATGATGAGAGGCAGAGAGTATATAACTGTACACGTCGGAATAAACACTGCATGTATCTATTAACACACGCGCGCGCGCACACACACGCGCACGCGCGCGTGGACGCACACACACACGCACGCACACACACACACGCACGCACACACACACTTACAATGTGTAGAGCCCCTTCTAATGTCCCCGCAGTGATTTGGCTGGGAAAGTGCTAAAAGCGTCTTGAAACCGAAACTCACTCACTGTGATAAAATATTCATTCGTTTGCTGTATTTTATTGCTCTTCAAAGATATCATAGTCCCAAGTTGGCAAAGCAATTCATGTGTATGCGTGCAATAGTAGCTTACTGTATCTAATTGGTGATCGGTTGGTCACAACGGCTGCTAAACCTTGACTAGTTTGGCTACTCTTGGTACCGATGAAATATGATCCCCCGCAATACCACCTCCACAGCTTGTTACCTTCTGCCGGCGTCTGCAACCACAAGATCGGAACTTCCGTAGGCATAAATGTGATCAGATTAACGTATGTAAGTTGTGACAGGTGTGCACAAAGATTACTGCCCTGTCATGCAGATCACATGTCTGTTGAGAAGAGAATAATAACAGGTGTTGAATACACATATCAATGTATACAACTAATATTCCAAAACGTCATCTTTTGGTGATTGTAAACAGCTTCAGCACAAAAGGTGGCAATCTAAACTTTCCCCTTGTTTTGGAAGCCTTTGAGGAAATATTCGCCTAAACGTCACAGAGAAAACATGCAGAGCAAGTAAGCAGATGAAATGAACGTTTTGTCTCTAATTGCATTCGACAGATCGACAGATTCGGTGGAGACAGTGTCATGATGTGGGATGTCATATCCAGTACACACAAATCTGGGAGGGGAATCAGCAAATCGGTAAAGTCCTTGCACGTCACATACTTTCGATTATGGACCGACGGAGTTGTTCCAGCTAGACAATGCTACTTCACATATAGCACGCGTTACGGTCCGCTACCTTGCCAATTCTAACGTCAGTGTCTTGCCATGGCCTTCCCGATCACCCGATCTAAACCCGACAGAACACCCATGGGATGAAGTCGATCGACGTGTACGTCAACGTCAAAACACGCCTCAGACACTTCTTCTAATGCCCATCACATTGCAGGAAGGAAGTTGGAGTGAGTGAGTGAGTTTTTATGCCACGTTTAGCAACATTCCAGCAATAGCGACACGGGGACGCCAGAAATGGGCTTCACACTTTGCGCCCATGTGAGAATCGTGTTCGGTGTGACAGGCGAATGCTTTAACCACTAGGCTACCCCACCGCCCCACATTACAGCTCAAGGTGAGTTCTTCTATAACAGGTATGGTTCGTTATATTCACATCGAAGTCATGGTTGATTTGTCAGAGTGAGTGAGTGAGTCACTCTGAATGAGTTAATGTTTAACGTCACAACAGCAGTATTTCAGCCATATGGTGTCGAAAACAATTTACACATTAATCAGAAATATGTTTAGACAATAAGATTAAACTCAGGAGTAAAATGGTATTATAATTCCAGAGGGCAATGTTCAGTGAAATGTTTAGACTATAAGTTTAAGCACAAGAGTAAAATGTTATTTCAGAGTGCAATGTTCCTACAGTGCTTCACATCACATCCCTCCAAGTAACATATAACTATGTGTAATTGAAAGGAAGGATTGTGACACGTTCACTCACTTACAGCATGTAAACACCTTCACTCCATCTGATGCACACAGGTACATACGACCACGACCACCAACACACAGTCCCCATGGATGGTGGACACCATCCTGTGATGTCAGTATGTTTCTGACAAACTGTCCTGACTGTGTCAGATGGATGACTCTGTGTTGTGAGGTGTCTGTCACCAGGATGTCGCCTGTGCTGGTACTTGTGATACCAAGAGGATCCTTCAGTGCTGTGTCTCCTGTAGGTCTGTACTTGAACACCACATCACCTTCGAGGGTCAGACACACGACACACTTGGTTCCATTGTCAGACACCAGGATGTTTCCTGTCCTCGTGGTACAGAGGAAGCAGGGACACAATAAGATGTGTCCACCTTCGTGGTCTGGACAAACTGACCTCAGCACGTGTCCCGACATATCCAGGATATCAACACAGGGAGGGGACTCGGCACTTGCTGCTAGTGCTGATGGTGTCAGAGACGTTATACCCCAGTACTGTTTGCTGGTTGTGATTGTCGACAGCAGCACCAGGTCAGGGTTCACTTCAACTGTTACAATCTGACTGGTATCCAGCACAGTGACAGCCACCTGGTTGTGTTTCAGCCTTGTTATACCCCATGGTCCACCTTCCAGACTGAGCTTGCTGTGACCTGGTTGACTGTTCCTGGTGTAGAAGGACTTTACACTTTTGTTGTTGCAGTCTGTAACTACCACTGTGTCTATACCATTCACCTCTAACACCGTCACGTCAGCGGGGGCTCCTCCACCTGCATCTCCTGCTACTGTCACGTTAATGGTGTCCTGTAACACAGGAGCAGCCTTCAGGTCCAGCACATCGTCATCCTGGACGTGTATCTCACCCAGCTGGAGATCTTCAAGTGCCCTACACAGCTTGTCCGTGTCCTGACCCAATGTCAGTAAGTGTTCTGTCAACTTCTGGGAGGTCGCCATCTCTCCTACAAAAAGATAAAACAGGCAAAACATAAACATACCAATATTTATTATCAAAAGTTCAAATCTAATACAGCTCCAGGGCCTGATGGCATTCGAAGCCAGTACACGAAACTATTCACCTGTGTCACTGTTCTCTTCTAGACAAAAGTGATGTTCCTCCATGGTTCTGCAAAGGTCACACAATACTCCTTCAAAGAAGGAGACTCGACTGATCCCCAAAACATTCGCCCTGTTACATGTTTGAATACACACAAATTAAATATTCACAGGGTGTTTGACAACACTTGTGTAATCTTACTGCTCTTCCAATGATATAATTTATAGAGAGCAGAAGTGAGCAAGGAAGGGATGTTGGGGTGCACGGATCAACTTCTTGTACAAAAAAAGGTTTTGGAAGAGGCTAAAATATATCACCAAAACCTCTCCATGTGCTGGATTGACTACAAAAGCATGTGACCCTGTCCCTAATGAATGGATTTTCAAGTCTCTTCATTGTATTGACCTCCATGAGAGGACTACTTGATTTACTCAAGTCTTTAATGAGTTGCTGGTCGACTCAACTTGAGATGTACTGGCAAGGGCAGGTGCAGACTTCGGAATCTGTTCAGAAGGGTATATTCCTGGGGATTCTTTTTGTCCTTTGCTTTTTGTTTGTCTTTAAATCCTTTGAGCTTTCTTATCAATAAAGAGGAGGGTTACCATCCCAGACCTTCTCAGCACAGATCTCCCAACCTCTTGCCCTTTCCTTTACATGGATGACATCGAACTTCTGCCAGAGGAGATATCAATTTGAAAGAGCAGTTCTCCTTGTCGAGTCCTTTTCTAACGATATTGGCAAGACATTTGGACTCGACAAATGTAACACTCTTCATTTGAAACGTGGCAAGGTAGTTAATGATGGATCGGTCAAGTTACAAGGGGAGGAGTCATTGAGCATCATGTGGAAGATCAGGCCTACACCTATCTTGGAATGCAAGTTGGAGACAAGCTCCAGAATGCCCCAATTCAAGACAAACTTCGGACCGAGTATAAATCTTGGTTAAAGAAAATCTGGAGCTCTGAGCTCAACGCTCAAAACAAGATCGAATCCACCAATACGTTTGCTGTGCCAATCCTTTCCTATTCCTTTGGAGTTGTTGATTAGACAAAACAAGACATTCAGAGTCTTGACCGAATGACCAGAAGGATCATTTCTGATAACAGAGCCCACCACCCTCGTTCCTCTCTTAATCGTTGATATATGCTAATCAATTATGGAGCACAGGGTTTGATTAATGTGGAGGGTCTTCATGATAGAATTCTATTGTGTACTTTGGCACATTTTACGTATCAGATGATTCTCTGGTGATGCATGTCAAGACTCATGATGAAAGCAAGGAATTCAATAGCTATTTTGAGCGTGCCAAGGTTGTTGGACAGAATCTGAAACATAAGGTTGATTTTTTTTTTTTAATGGCGATGTCCTATTGAACGGTACAGCGAAGGGAGTAAACCAGAGAAGTCTTTCAACAACTCTGCCCAGAGTTGGTGGTTTGTGGAGACGCTTTCTAAGAAACCATTGCATCGTGTGTACATGCAGTGTTTGGAACTGAACAGTAATTCAACAGACTCCTTCGCCTGGATGAAGTCGGCGGGTCTTAAAAATGAAACTGAGAGCTTCCATGTTGCTGCTCAGGACCAGTCACTTTCCACTCGCAATCGCCAAAATGTGATTCTTAAAGAAAACATCAATATGAAATATCGATTATACAATTAATTTACAGAGACTGTCCAACACCTTGTAAGTGAATGCACAAACAGCATATCTTAAACGACATGATGGCATGGCTCGGTGATTAGATTACCGTCTTCGCCAAGCCTGTGGCTTTGACTCCGAGGTCCAAATGGTGTTTTAAAACTTCTTTAGAGTAGGCCCATATACAGCCTCAGAAGAATTCCAGCCAACAAACTTGATCTTGTCTTTTTCATAAAGCCAAAGAAAATTATTTATATTATTGAATTTTCTGTCGTTTTTGACAGCTATGTGATTGGCAAGATTCAGGAAAAACATGCTAAATATGCGGACGTCACCTTTGAAATGTCTCGCTTGCATCCCAAGTACACTGTTGTCAGGCTCACCATTGTTCTTGGTGCCCTTGGTTAGGTACCTTCTGATCTCTTGGCGCAGATCAGGAGAATACCTGGGTGCTCTACCAGGAGCACAGCCCTTCTGACACCCTGTGTAATGCAGAAGGTTGCAGTGTTGGGGAGCCTCCATATTCTCCGGAAAGTTCTTGGTGGGTTCGACTAGGCAGCGCTTC
Source organism: Haliotis rubra (assembly GCF_003918875.1). NCBI lineage: Eukaryota > Metazoa > Mollusca > Gastropoda > Lepetellida > Haliotidae > Haliotis > Haliotis rubra. The sequence goes on from NW_025767188.1 coordinate 822,484, forward strand.
CTGGGAGAAGTCCCATTCGCTGTCTGGGCTACATTATTAATAATAATACTTTATTGCCTTTTTAGGAATGTGTCTTACATCAACAGAGCTACTGACACATTGGAGAGATACATAACATATTTACATAGATTCGTAAATTTATGTATCTTCACATTCATTAAAAAGAGATATGGTACTTTGAAAAAAGGATGTACGGTCTCTCTTAGTTTTCACGACCCATGAAGATCCGGGTTAGAATATTGATCTTCAGCAACCTATGCTTGTCGTAAGAGGCGACTAACGGGATCGGGTGGTCAGGCTCGCTGACTTTGTTGACACGTGTCATCAGTTCCCAATTGCGTAGATCGATGCTCATGCTGTTGACCACTGGATTGTCTGGTCCAGACTCGATTACAGACCGCGGTCATATAGCTGGAATATTGCTGGGTGCGGCGTAAAACTAAACTCACTCACTCTTAGTTTTCACAATTGGAACTTGGTAGCGACGGTCTTGAGGGAGGAGGTTGTATTACGAATGTAAGTAGTGAGAATTTGGTCTAAATACTCTAAAATGATGACATCAAAGATAAATAACATTAAAATTTCTGAGTTTACGCATGAGATGAAGACACTTGACATTCAACAGTAAGTGGTTGTCTGCACACCAAGTCGTGAACTGATTAATGTCCTCTATATACAGTTGTTCGGAATCAGCGTTGCTCAGTTTGCCGACAATTGCTGCATCATCTGAAAACGTTTACAGTTAAACAGGTTGAGTTAGAACTTACACAGTCATTAGTGTAAAGGGTGAAGAATGGTGATTCTTTGTATGGATATACAACTTCGTTATTGTGAAAGGCGACGTTTCGACATAGATTCTAATGTCGTTCTAATGTCTTCATCACTTGCTTGACAACGATATTAAAATCTATGTCGAAACGTCGCCTTTCACAATAAAGGAGTTTTATATCCATAAAGAGTATCATTCTGCATCATCCCAACTTCTAAATTGCCCATCAAGGAAGTGTAGAGGGTGAAAAGAACAGGAGACATCACACAACCTTGTGGTCCACCAGTGTTGGTGGTCCGTGTATTCGATACAGTCCCGTTAGCTTTCACGTCTTGCTGTCTTACACTTCCTCCAAGTCAAGCACTCGATGAAAGTAAATATCCCCGCGAATTTATATAGAATGTGCAAATTTACAAGCGTTGGCCGATCAGAGGGCTTGCTTTGACCACACCCCGTTTGGTACGGACATATCGTCATCCATTTGCGTCAAGATCGTTTAGTTGAGTCAAAACCGGGTTTCAATCGACTTGCGGAATTAAGAATAACGAATTGGTAGGTGTCATTAGTGTGCTCGATAGGCCAATCATCCATGATTATATTTACATTAAGTTTTAATCGATTGCATGCAATGGTAGCGTAGCGATCGGCAAAGCAGTCGGTTTGGGGTGCACCGAAGCGTCCGGCCTTGTCATGATGTATTGTACTGTGAAGCATTGTTTATATTTTAAAAATCTTTAATCCTCGCAAAACACGAAGGCCTGTGTTCACTGCTGGGATACTTTATTACAATCACACAAGAAGTGCCGTTATTTTCAAATAACGGCATCTGATGGGCATCCACCCTTCCTAATGTCCCACTGTTTAGGTTGAAGAAATTCTGCCAAGGTGGACAGTAGCCCAGTCCCCGTGTCCGTCACGGTCGACGGAGTAGGTGCTGACCAGCCTGCAGCTTGGTTTCGTAATTAGACTGTTGGCTGGAAACATTAATCGCTCTGGATCAGTGCCCCTTTAACGCCCATGTCCACTATCCACAAAACAAACCACAACATTCATGCAACAACAACATTACACATAAACAATCCTGTATTTTAGAAGCATTAGAAGGATGTAGGATGAAGTGATAACATACACACGATACATACATCCACATAAATCGGGATAAATCTCAGTATTGAGGTCAAGAAGCTCATCAAGGAAGTAATGCAAGTAGACATAATACGCCGTGCTCAGTCTAAATATTGCAGTATATCAGGTGCCCGGATTTGAGAATGTGCCTGGAGATGACCTAACAGTTAGATGAACCATTGTAGTGTTACCTGTACACAGTAGGACAGGTGTGTGGCGTTATAACTGGAATAGACGAAGGTAGCCCTGTGACAACACACTTACCTGAGGCATCAGCTGACCAGTGTAGATGGAAACTGAGCACCAGGCGAGATACATCATAAAGGGTTGTTGACGTGGTTCCTTCCGGACCAACTCGTGTCACCCTCGCACAAGCTGTTTGCATGTTACGGAAAGGTACGAGTGTTGCCGAAAGGGCGATTGAATGCCCGATTCGGCTTCAGCAATATAGCTGGCATACCGACGACTGCATGATTACAATTACTTACTCGACAAGGGATAAATCACTTTGTTATCTTATTGTGGATTTGCTACACTCAACAAGTTCATGAAGCACCTGGTAATTGTTCATGTTGACTCTTCAGCTTGTGATACAGAAGATCCGGGTTCGATTCCCACGTGGGCACAACGTATATAGCCTTTTTCAGGTGTCCCCCGCCATGATACTGCTAAAAGTGGTGTTAAATCACCCCTAACTTTTCTGAGGAAGGTCAAGACTTCACATTTTTTTGTACTGACGTTTGACATTTAAGAGTAGCTACTGAAGTGTACGAGACGAGAATGTTGCTGTGTAGGTATTACAAGAAGGCGACCGGAGTCCATCAGAATTCCTGGACATGACATCCGCACGTTGACCCTCATGATTGATTAATGTTGGCATGTGGTTAACATAAGTCACGAAACGCATGCTTAATTCTCCATGGGATTCTGGTTATGGAGAGACTGTCATATATTAACAGGTGCTGATCGTCTTGAACAGAACGCATTTTGCCGGTACACTCAACTCTCCCGTGTGTACATGGCCCAGAAACATCCTAGTCTACATGTTTTACACCTGCACGATCTTTCAAACCCACAAAGGCCTGTCATCCATCTCAGTCTTTGGATATTAAAAGACGTCTACATTCCTCAATAAACACAATGCAGAAATATGCACAAATGAAATGGTTGAATATTTATTAATAAATAGAAGTAAATACAACATCTGGAGGATTACTGCAGGGGTGGAAATAACCCATTGCCAGACGCCCGAGTCCAGCGTTTTTTCTGTCGGGCAAGCAAATTTGTATATCACACTGTACCGGTGTCCAGTTGACTTTCCAATGTTAATTATGTTGTTTATTTAAAGAATCAACAAGAAAAACGGCCGGTATAGTGGAAAAATCACAAGGGCAAGTGATTTTACATGTGCCACTGTACCGGAGTACACTAGCAATTTTAAAGTTATTTCCACCCCTGCAGTGATTACATAATGTTTGAGAGAGAGAGAGATTTTAATGTTAACCAGTCTTTGATGTCATCATTTTAGAGTATTTAGACCCAACTCACTACTACTTACATTCGTAATACAACCTCCTCCCTCAAGACCGTCGCTACAAAGTTCCAATTGTGAAAACTAAGAGTGAGTGAGTGAGTAAGTTTAGTTTTAGGATTGGCTCTGCAACTGAGTGGTCAAAAGGAGATAAATCGTGATGAGATATATATGAGTGAGTGAGTGAGTTAAGTTTTACGCCACACTCAGCAATATTCCAGCTATATGGCGGCGGTCTGTAAATAATCGAGTCTGGGCCAGACAATCCAGAACTAGGAACTGATGACTTGTGTCAACCAAGCCAGCGAGCCTGACCACCGATCCCGTTAGTCGCATCTTACAACAAGCATGGGTTACTGAAGGTTCATTCCTAACCCGGACCTTCACGGGTGAGAGAGCATGCACTATATATGTACATGTAACAGCAATAGCAATAAGACTCCAGGCCCTAGATTTCACGAAGCTCTCTTAGTGCTAACATAGTCCTAAGTTAATGTTATGGTATGGCACTTACGACTATCTTAGCGCTAAGAGAGCTTCGAAAATCTAGGCCCTGCTTTGTTATGGTGTTACTTTGGTTGTTCTTCCATGTACGTATATATGCTCTCTGACTCAGGGAGGATATACCTTGTGTTCCTGATAATAAAGAAGTTGACATCCACACATTATTGCTCTAGCATAATTACATGTGACAAGGACAGTTTCGACAATGACAAATCTGCATTCCTCTGTCACTTGTGTCCTAACAGTCTCTATCACTGTCTACAGACAAACGAAAATGTACCCCTTCTAACTATCAAATAACCTTACACAAGTGAGAAGCAATTGTACGGCTTTTTAACTGGTAATGTTTATCACCAAACAACCCTACCGACATGGCAGAGAGCAGTATTGAACAGTAAAAGAGACACTGGACACTTTGGTAAAACCTAACTGTGTGGGTGGCAAACCTGGACTTCAAAGCCACAAAAAAAGTACACCCTATGAAAGTTCCCCACTGGCAACAAAACATATACCTATTTACCTGAAGACAGATCTCCAATCAGTTTTTAACCTATACTTTGTGTTACATTTAGTATCTAAGGGGCATCATTAAGATTTAAATACTATATCTGAAACATTGCTCTGATCATCTGATGTCACTAGGAATGTTAATCAGACTGCCAACCTGAGAGTTTACAAAACAAAAATCAACTCTTGGCATCACTTTTCGGTAATTTTAGTGTGAACATACATATAAAATGGGTTATATATATCACGCCTCCTTGAAAACACTAAATTTGACAAGACATGGGCAACAGACTTTCTGCTGAATTTGGAGCCAGACAAAATATCCTGTCTATATTTTGCTGCTATTAGTAATTCATTGTACAATTGTGATGATTTCTAGTGCATCAGAGATGATTCTGCATGGGGTGTTTGTTAGGATCTCTCCATGATAGCTCGCTTCCTCTTCCTGTGATTTTGAACCATGGCTGACATCACCAGTTTCTCGGTTTCCCTCTTCTCTCCCATCGGAGGAAATTGTTCAGTCCCTTCTGTCCAGCACAAAACAAAACCTTCTCTGTCTCGTCCAGTCGCTCAGTCAGTTGAGAGTTGTCTTCGTTCAAGGCATTCTGGGAAGAATCCATTATTTTACGGAATCTAGACTGGAAAGTCTGTAAATAAAATATATATATAAGACAATTTCAAAGTGTATGTATCAGTCAGATAAAAGGCTTGGGACATAGTCAATCAATGGATATAAACAGTTGCTTAAATCATGTGACACATGCCAAAAAGATGTCACTGATTAAACATGTAAATCTTATCCATCATCTAATGAAGTCAGTTATCAGTCTGGTTTACATATCTTGGGCAAAATAAATCAAATGTTGTGGTTCCGATTACAGCTCTTTAAAATTTAGTTAGTTAGGTAGGTAGGTAGGTAAGAAGGTTGTTAGATAGGTAGGTAGGTAAGATTTGTTTAAATTTTTAAGAACTAATAACATATTTATCAATGTTTAATTGTTCATTTAATCAAGCTTGGAGGCCAGCATGTCGACTCTCTATCAGAATGACTGATGTCCGTCGGTGCGGGGAATAAAATGGCATCTGAATGCTTATTTTATTCATACCGCTTTAAAAAAATAGGGTTGGCACCAGAACTCAAAGGGTCGGTTGGGTAATCGGAACCAAAACATTTTGTTTAGGCCTTGTATTTGCTAGTGTCAATCCCTAACATTACATGTTAAAACAAAGTCTAAACATGGTAAACAACCTCACCAGACACTGGAACAATGATCATGAATGTAATATGTTTCTAATAAAAAATCAAATCATTCCTCCAGACAGGTGGGTGTTTATATTTGCACTCAAGATAATAATAATAATAATAAGGTCATTTGTAATGAGCTGAAGTCTGCACCATGGAGGGGCACACTCAAAGTGCCAACATACAACCTGATCAATATTATCCCGGATGGGAACGGTCAAAAGGGCTGCATGACAAAAAGGGCTGCCAAAAACGGAAAAGTCAAAGGGATGCAAGAAAGTCAAAGGGATGCAAACCCTTAGTCAAAAAAGGCCGCATCAAAGGTCAAAAGGGCCTCAGACCCTAGTCAAACGGGACCCATATACAAAAACTTCATAGTAGCATCTTTTTTTAGAAGTGTATTACAGTAAAAGGTTATACATCTATACAATGTATATTTTATGCATACTAGTCCTGTTTTTAATAGATAGTTTTTCAATATTAGAAAGAAAATGATGACTAGAAAGAATAGATGTATGTAATGGTTATTTATTAACAAAAACACTTGTCATTTATGATTATGACAAATCCATACTAAGTCTTCATTTTGTAAAGATCTCATTCAGTTTACACACTTGGCTGGTCCTGTCAGCCTCAAGCACAAACTCAGCAGTTAAGGCCCTTTTAAAAATTTGACTAGGACCCATCCCGGATAACCCAAGCTGCCCGAGAGGCACTAGAAGGTTATTTAGGTTAATAATCTCATAACTTATCCACCAGATACCCATTTATTGTTATTGATATCATTATGATTATGATATGTAACAGGAATGTAAACATTGTTATTAATTGAAACAAACTGTATGGTGCAGATCATGTCAGATAACCAGTATGTACTTTCTGACAACCAACAACTTTTATTACATTTCATTCATTTACCACGATTATGTCACAAATATAAAAATTACAATGAGGTGCAATATTTCATTTTTCTATAGCATATAAAATTCAAACACAACTATGTAGAAACCAATTTGTCTATCATTGCAAATCAAAGCTATTTTGGAATCCTTGAATCTGGTACAGGCTGTGTCCGTTGCCCCATGTATGTCATGAGCTGCCTGAGGCCAAAAAAACAAATGTTATGGTTCCGATTTCCTACATTTCAGAACTAGGGTAGGTAGGTAGGGTAGGGTTTTTTGTTTTTTGCAAAATATTTTAACATTACTCACGTGTCAGAAAATAAATTTAATTTATTATGTGGTGAGTAAAATTGTTAGGCTCGGTGGGAATATTTAGGGTTGGTCGGGAAATCGGAACCACAAGCTTTTTTTTAGGCCTGGCGTGTGGAGAGAATGACCCACCCAATTTTGTGACCAATCGACAACCCTGGAAAATGCTCCACAAGTCCCACTAGTTGGCCTGGCCTTCACATCATTTGTACATGTACAGGTTTTGCTTTGCTGATTCCTGTGTGGATGGTGTGGAATACATTCTTAACTTGTCAGCACGCTAACAAAGGTTAATCTCTTCGATCATGTGGTTGAGGCATCCGACCTCATTGGTTATCAGGTCTATGGTTCAAATCCTAAACACAAGAGATGGGACATTTCATAGCCAGTACATGTTTGCCTGTTTGTAATTATGCCAAATGTAACCATTTGATGTTAAGGCTGAATAAAAAAAATGTTGTGGTTCCGATTAGTCCTCTTTTAAAATTTAGAGGTAGGTAGGTAGGAATATTCTTTTTACATTTTTTTTTAGAAGTGAAGTACGAACTAATAACACATTTATCAATGTGTAATTGTTTATTCACCAAGCTTGCAGCCATCATGTCGACTTTCTCCATCAGAATGACCGATGTCCGTCGGTGCCGGGAAAAACAATGGTATCTGAAAGCTTATCTTATTCATACCTCTTAAAACTAATAAGGTCGGCACCAGAATTCAAGGGTTGGTCGGGTAATCAGAACAAAATGATGTTTTTTCTTAGGCCTAATCGTGTTTGTATCTGATTTACTACTTCAGTTCTCATCAGTTATTATCTTCATGATAATACATTCATATCATTACAGGTTAATATTTCTCACCTTCAGTAAGCACTTTGCTATATCAGTTCCCTCTGGATGCTCGAAGTTTAAGAGTTGTGAACCAAAGCTGTAGAAGAATGGTCCAAACTTGTGTAGGTCCACAACACTGGCGTCAGCAGACAATATTTCTCTGTAACCTTCCCTGTACTGTTTGGGCATTTCAACGCTAACAATGTGACGTTCTGACTACACAATGCTCGTGCCATCCAACATGGAAGTTCCATTTTAGTGTCTACTGGAATATTATCGCCTTCAGAACTTGGATCCAAATATCCTGCAACAAAATAAACCCTGCACAGTCATTTTAAGTTAACTACTTATATAAAGACAATGAATGCTCTGTGTTTTATTCTCTGCAACTGGTATGCTGGCACAAGTCCAGTAAATGTTCTATATCTGACCAGAGAAATTGTCTGAACCATGTATGGTGTGAACGTGCCAAATATGCAACATGTTTCTGCTAATGCGTTTACATGTAATCATTAATTATAATTTCTGCTGTCAACATGGTCAAATAGCTGGAATACTGTTGAACGCGGCGTAAACAACAAACAAACGATTATCTCTGAACTGGGTCCACCTATTAATTAAGAGAGGAGGTGGGGGCTTAGCCTCTGAGTGGGTTAAGGTGTTCGCTCGTCTGGGGTGGATCCCAACATGACAACATCAGTGTTCACGAATAGTGTAACTGACGCTCCTGACCTATATCCAGCAGATTCGCCAACATTCCGATAGAAGTCTCCACGCACGGCAGCCCCAGTGTCTGACTGTATATTTCACAAATGACTTTGACTGAAGTGCTGATATATGTGACATGTGACACTTGTTTGCTGCTTGACAAATCGTATGTTTTGTTAATAAAGTTCAATGCCAATTATAGTGTTTAATAATTAAATCTGAAATGTGTGTTTAATTTTATTCTATGGGTCTATCATTGAAACTTTACAGGACCCAATGTCTTGTTACTTTGAAACACCATTCGTGAACACTGGTACAATATGTGACGATGCCCGTTTTGGTGAACCCCGCTACAGGTGGCGTAAACAAACTCACCTCATCATCTCACTGATGCAGATATGAAGAGAATGAATAATTATGCGATAACAAGATCCGTGAATTATTTCCAAAATACCTGTAAACACAAACACACAGTCAACATACATATGCCGAAATGTCAACATACGATTACAACCCGGGTGTCTAAATTTAGGACCTCCAATTACCTATCGGTATTTCTGAAATCTGGTTGACGAAGTCATAGTTGATTCATCAGTAAGTCAGAACAGTTTATCAGTACGCCGCGATGAGCATTACCTCGAGTTTACATGGTATTTTCTCCTGGTTGCCAGCATGTCGTCCAGGGAAGCAATAGTTACCTTCGGCCATTCCGTTGTATTAGTAGCTACAGCCTGGTTCCCTCATTCGTTACGCCTGCGCTACGCTACGATACTGACCCAGGCAACCACTGCTGAATGGCGGCGCCAGCCGGCAGGGAGACGCAGCCATACACTTACTATGTGAAAATCCGAGAACGGGTGGTTAGAATTTTTCATAGTATTTCCATCGATACTAGCGGCAAAGTATACGTCACCAGAACAACACCCATCGTTACTTTCCAGTGCAATGAACACGTTTTTAAGCAGTGCTCTGAGACACGAAAATCGTCGTTACATGGGCGATATGTAAACAATGACACACATCCTATTTTCATCACCGACATGTGCTTTGATATATCGTGCCAGCTCGTACTGTTATTGCCACAAAATCGTACACATAAAACATGGATCTGAACGACCACATTGATTGAATATAGTTAGCATCTTTATTTTAGCAAATTGATGACGAAAATATCGCCGATTATGTCCACGTGTCTTCCATCGTTTCAGGGTTGGTTAGGTCAATATATTTTCTTTCGATCGCCTTGTGAAATTACAAGGTAAAAGTGTTTAGGATGGATGATGTTAATGACAGGGTTTGTCATTTCTCTGATATTTAGCCTCTACAAAACCACATAAAACAGTTAACATATATACCAATATCATTTAGAAATGTTTATGGATTATAATAAACATGGTGAATCAAATGATCTATATACAAAATGCACACACATATACAGCTCTAAAAACAATGAATTTGATACTTAATATTATTAAACTGAATATATAAAAAATACATGGTATGATCAGTATGTTAAAGCATTGGTATAACATATATGTGAAGAAGAACTTTTTAGACAAATGAACATTCCAATTATTTGTGAACTGTTGAATTTATGTATGATTTTTACCAAAGAAACCTGTCATGAGAACTGTAGTTTTTAGCGGCTTTAAGCCAGTATGAGGAGTATACATTTGCTGTAGCATTGATTATTTTGAGCATGATAACCCTGGTGTTATTAGAATAGTCTGATACAAATCATCTGATATCAGCAATTATTCATTCAGATGTCAGTTAACTAGTTTGGGTAAATGCTGCTATGGACTCTTTTGCTTTACTTTATTATAATTTACAGCAGTGCATTGCATACATAATTCAACACACCATCAGTGCGATTTTGTTTTGAATTTTGGGTAATTTTGCTCTAAATTTTGTTAACCAGTTCACTATTGTGATTATATTTTTTAAATCAAAAGTTTTATGGTGTGTATCTTGAAATTTCAGGGTTCTTTATATAGATATTGGGTAACTGTGTTAACACCTAAACTTATTTGGACTAAAGCACTAACTACTCTTTGGTGCAATAGAGTAAGAAGGCTGGTATGGCATTGTACAGATGTCAAAAAAGAAAGCTGAAAAATAAACCATGTCAAGATTAATTATGATATTTAATACTCATGCTTTTTCCTACAGTGTGTAATGGTGCAAGTATAGGGGACCTCATACTGTACAATTATTGAAGATGTATAGCATGAAAAATGTAAACAGTTTTCTCAAAAACAGCAAACAATGTTATGGTTTGGGGAGAATGTGGCAGAACCCCTCTCCAACTTCTGTGCACACCACAAGTCCTATATCCGGCGGTATTGGTGCAGGCTACTGTATTTGGATGAACGCAAACTGGGCCTCGCCATTCCTCAAATTCAAATATATTCTGTTTAGACTCTCATCCATATTTAGAATATCTTGATTTGAATATGTGCGGTTAGCACAAGATGTGAAGATATTCTTCGCCTGATTCCTTCTATTAACAGCATTTTAAATCACGGTTAAATGTGGAAAGGAATCTTACACTCCATATCCCTGTACACCTAAGACTATCCATGGCTCTTTTCAGATGTAGTAGGTTTAAACTTCCAGTCGATTCCTTTTGGAAGATACACAAATGTCCCATACACTGAATGACTGTAAATATTGTATATTAAGAGGAAGATCTTTTGTGAAAGATGAGCTTCATATGCATGTATTGCTTTGTATGTGAGCATTACTCAGCCATAAGAATAAGGTAATGTATCTTAAACAATTATATGTACAGTCCCACACTGTAACATTTTTATCGGATCGATGCTCATGCTGTTGATCTCTGGATTGCCTGGTCCAGACTCGATTATTTACAGACCGACGCCATATAGCTGAATTACAGCCGAGTGCAGCCTTAAACAACAAAACCAACTAACATCATTTTTATCGAAATTCTTTCATCTGAAAACTTCGACAGACAGACAACTTTGATGTTTGTATATAACTCATGCTCTATATTTATATTAAACAGCTAAAGGAATTGAAATAGATTGCGTGTTTCATGCAATCAAAGATAGTCTGTATTAAACAGTCTGTTTATTGTGATTGTAATACCAACAGGTTTCAAAACTGAATGTGCCCCCATTCCCCAGCCCTCCAAACAACCCCAAGTAGATAAAGCTACCTAGTTCTTATGTAATATGAAATGGACACATTATGAAAATTCCAATAACTGTCTTTTACTAAACATGTCTTTAACGAACATGAGCCCCATATGGGAGCATTATTGTGTATCAGTGTGTTTTAGACAATGCGCACTTTCCTTTTATGAGTCGTCTCTTTTCAAAACATGTTAAAAACACACACAGTTATGAATATTTCATACTGTGTCCGTTTTCCTATGATATACAAAACTGTAGCTATGTAAGGGGTATGGAATGGGGTACATTCAATATTATATATAAAGATCCGATGTGTAATCAACTTCCCAGTAGAATCACGCAGATGTTGCCATGCTATGACTATTGTTAAACTTCAAGATCAATGCCTATTGCATAACCGTGATCAGCCCAATGCAAACTGGAAGAACAGATATGGATGTTATATTGAAATGATATATGCCAAATGAATACAAATAATAAATAGGCCATATTCTTCTAATATTATTCCATTTTTGAAAGCACATACATTGTTAAAAAAACATTGTTGAATGAATCATTTATGTGTTTCAAATGTTTTAGAAATAATAATTAATAATTATATAATGTGGTAACAACCATTTTCTAGTTACTATAACTGGGCGTTCAGTTTATTTCCAACACACAAAAAACAGGAGAAATGAGGGCCAAATCATCGAATTACACGTCATCACATTCTGCTAAAATAAAGATGCTAACTATATTCAATCAGTGTGGTCGTTCAGATCCATGTTTTATGTGTACGATTTTGTAGCAATAGCGAGCTGACACGAAATATCAAAAGCACATGTCGGTGATGAAAATAGGATGTGTGTCATTGTTTACATATCGCCCATGTAACGACGATTTTCGTGTCTCGAAACTGCTTAAATAACGTGTTCGTACACTGAAAGTAACGATGGGTGTTGTTCTGGTGACGTATACTTTGCCATAGTATCGATGAAAATGCTATGAAAAAATTCTAACCACCCGTTCTCGGATTTTTCTATAGTAAATGTATGGCGCGTCTCCCCTGCAGTGAAGGCCGCCATTCGACAGTGGTTGCCTGGGTCAGTGTCGGAGCGTAGCGCAGGCGTAACAGACCCAGGGAACCAGGCTGGTCATACCGGTCGTGATGCCTCCGACTCAGTGATCTTCCGGTGGTCAGGCCACCTATATATCGGGACATTTAATACGATAGCTGAATAAAGCTTTCATTACTCTTTACATATTTCAACATGAACTTTATGAAAGAAAGACACGTGCGATGCTGATCAATAGATGAGACATATTCAGCACACAGTTAGCAGCATAAACATCCTTTGAGATGATCAATCCCTTGTGCCTGTAGGCAGCACATGCATTCCATATTCCACGCCAGGAGTCTAAGCAGCCTAATTGACATCTATGGTCTCATCTGTTGTTTTCAGCAGCTACTTGCTTCGTTTTGGCCTATTTTACAAATAAACATTGCTTATCTGGATATCCTATTACATATCTTAGTTAACGTGAATTCTGTGCTTGCCTCTTATAATTTTTTTATAGTGAAGAATCTTGGTTACATGACCTATGACCTCCTACTGAGGAATGTTGGTTCAGATGGTTCACGAAACCTAAACTTGTCTCAAGTGAAGAATCTTGGTTAATATGACCTCCCAGCAAGGAATATTGGTTGCTTGCTGTACGTGGCGACTATACGAGTAGGCTCTGTCACATTGAAGATCAATTCTTACCATACCCCTAACTGCTTGGATGCTGCCGATAATAGGAATCACGGGTTTATCCAATCCACATTTGAGTATTTAAGGACATCGTCATTAGGAAAACCAAAAGCAGCGCTGTTGAACATCAAGGAATGTATTCTGGAATTATCTATTTACAACACATACAAAACTGTACACTTTGTGATAAAATAGTCATTTGTTCGCAATATTGTATGGCTCTTCATACACATCTCATCACGACTTATCTCCCTTTGACCGCTCAGTTGTCACGTCAATCCAACGTGCCCGCTCAGAGCTGTCGGTTTGTGCATCACAACACGCCACAAATTGGCAAACCAATGCTTGTGTGTATGTGTGCGATGGTAGTACTGTGCTCTAAACTGATTTCAACTAGATGAAAAACGATCCTTTCATCGAACACTCGGTTTTAACACCAGCAGTTTGTCCTACATGTTGTGGGCATCTGCAACCAGAAGAGTGGAACTTTCCTAATCATAAGTGTGATCAGAACAACGTCTATAAAATTGTTAAAATGTGAGCAAGGAAGACTCCCCTGTAAGGCAAATCACACATAATCTGTTTAGATAAGAGTAACAGCTGTTCAGGTTTATCACAAACATGCCATAAAACATGCAACATATTTAGTAAATTCAGTATAAAATAGTTCATCAAAGTCACTTAGATTAAACTCAAAAATAGCAATATTCTACATGATTTTGTACCATATGGTGTTATTGAGACAATGTATCTGAACAGAAAAACAGAAGTACCGGCTATAACTGAGGGTATTATTTCCATATTAAAATATAGGACCTACACATCCTGATCAGGACCTGCACCGTTTGATGGTTTGGGTCCTTAGGGCCTGCAGCTTTCATTGTTTCAGTGCAAAACACTGTTTATATTGCATTACATTATAGTGGGTGAGAGAGCATGGTTTTATACCGGTTTTAGCAATATTCCAGCAATATCAAGGCGGGGACACCAGAAATGAACTTTACACATCGCACCCAAGTAAGGAATCGAACCCGGGTCCTCGGCGTGACGAGCGAACGCTTTAACTACTAGGCTACCCCACAAACCCTCATAACATTGCAAGTTGATTCGTCACGCATTCACATCAAAAGTCATGGATGATTTGTCAGGAATGATTAAAAACCAGGGTTCGAGTGAGTGAGTGAGTTGATATCTGACGTCACATCTGACACACATCAGCAGTTTTCAGTCATATTGTGACAAACACAATTTTCACAGTAATCAGCAATATGTTTAGACAATAACATTAAACTCAAGAGTAAAATTATTTCAGAGTGAAATGTTCCTACAGTGCATGACATCATATACCTCCAAGTAACATATAATTTTGCTTTAATTGAAAGGAAGGATTGTGACATGTTCTCTCTCACTTACAGCATGTAAATACTCTTTCACTTCCACCTGATGTACACAAGTACATACGACCACACCCACTAACACAGAGTCCGTATGGATGCATTCTTGACACCATCCTGTGATGTCAGTATGTTTCTAATAAACTGTCCTTGACTCTGTCAGATGGATGACTTCCTTCTGTTGTAAGTGTCTGTCACCAGGATGTCACCTGTGCTGGTACCTTGTGATACCACATGGATCCGTCAGTGCTGAGTCTCCTGTAGGTCTGTAGTTGAACACCACATCTCCCTCGGGGTCAGACACAAGACACACTTGGTTCCCCTGTCAGACACCAGGATGTTTCCTGTCCCTCGTGGTACAGAGGTAGTAGGGATACTTTAAGATGTTTCCTCCACCATTGTAGCGAGGAACAAACTGACTTCTTTCAGCACGTGTCCTGTGACATATCCAGGAAATCAACACAGGGAGGGGACTCGGAACTTGCTGCTAGTGTTGATGGTGTCAGAGACGTTATACCCAATTACTGTTTGCTGGTTGTGATGGTCGACAGCAGCACCAGGTCAGGGTTCACTTCAACTGTTACAATCTGACTGGAATCCGGCACAGTGACAGCCACCTGGTTGTGTTTCAGCCTTGTTATACCCCATGGTTTACACCTCTCAGACTACCGGAGCTTGTTGCGACCTGGCTGACTGTTCCTGGTGTAGAAGGACTTGACACTGTTTTTGTTGTAGTCTGTAACTACCACTGTGTCTGTACCATTCACCTCTAACACTGTCATGTCACCGGGGTCTCCTACACCTTCATATCCTGCTACTGTCACATCAATGGTGTCCTGTAACACAGGAGCTGCCCTTCAGGTCCAGCACATCGTCACACTGGACGTGTATCTCACCCG